>NC_083589.1:6131479-6488972 GCF_027579695.1 Neoarius graeffei | reverse complement strand
ATTTACATCCTGAGATTCGGACGTGCTCAGAGCATCACTCAGTCTTGTGCGCTGTCTTTCCTCCTTCTTTTTAATTTTTTTCCTCTTCTCAGCACCCGATTCATGCTTGCGAAATCGGTCGCGTTCTCTTGCCATCGACATGTTTACTTTCCCCCGCTTTAACTTTCCTCCTCTCCCGTCTTCAGTGAGGACGCATTACGTAATGACAATGAAAAACTCGCTTTGTTTGGATTTGTTTTTTATTTGTTTGTTTGTTTTTATGTGACATCTCATTGATACAAAATCATACATAACTAATGTATTTATTTAAAAAAATAATAATAATTAAAAAAAAAAACACAGCAAGATTTAAGGCGTGAGGCCCCCTAGTGGCGCGAGGCCCTGTGCAGTTGCACAGTTCGCACAGCCTACGGGACGGCTCTGCTAATCTCATCATGTCGTGTGTGTGTGTGTGTGTGTGTGTGTGTGTGTGTGCCTTTCAGAGCTGCCCCAGCACATGCTCGTCTTAGATGTGAGGACAATATGGAACTCTCTGTTTTTGATGATGGAGAGGTTCTGTGAGCAATTTTCTGCCATCCAAGCTGCAGCTATAGACGCAAGGCTAAGAAAGCCCATGGAGAAGGAGAAATGTGTCAGATAACGGAATCCAGGGACACATGTCGGCCCGGGGCCATTTTGAGTTATTGAGAGATTCAGAACGTACAGTTTCTAAGCTTTCCAATGATGCCTTCCATGTGGAGATCTGACAATATTTGAAGAATGTGTGGCCTTTTGAAAGTGTATACTTCTTAAAACAGGAAAGGGAGAAACTCGCTCTCAAAGTTTTCCATCTCAGCTACTCTGGGTGCAGGGCGGGCACATAATGGTGCTCATTTGCATGACATTAAGGAAAGCCCTACCCCCTACTAGCTAGCACAATGCTATTTTCATGTAAACAAAGATCACCACGTCAGTTTTCCTTCCATGCAAAGTATGCCCAACACAATTATGAAGTACAAAAATAAGTCCTAAAGTATACTTTAACGTTTTGTGGTTGAAAAATTACTCACACCATAAGAACGAAAGAAAGCACAATGATGACACGACTAACACAACGATATTTCATGTAAAGCCTTGGTCACAACCAGCCGTACGTGCTCCTACGGCCGATCTACATGCAAAAAACGCAAGAAACGTACGGAGGGCGCGCATGAAACGCACGAGAGCGCGCGTGTGACGTGCTGATTTTTGAGCCACAGACCGGCCGCTGAGGTTCGTTGTCATGTCAAACAAACTCTACGGGCGCTTACATTTTTTTCAGGTTGCAAGACAAACTTACGGCCAACGTGCGTCTTTCTCCGTGAAAAAAAAAAAACGCAGAGATTTGGGAAACGCCAAAAATCACACGGCCAAAAAATCGTACGTCCGGTTGTGACCTAGGCTTAACCAAACCACAACACTCTCTGTTACATGCAAAAATAACCACACAGCCTTAGATTAATAAACTTACCCCATCAGAAAGAGAAACGTCGCCTTGCACACACCAATGCCTCCGATGGAAAGTAGTCCTAGAACGGTCCGTGTATCATCCGATCATTCAAGTATTCCATTCAATCTGGAAAACGAGGCTGCATTTTTTTTTTGCTAGAAATGGTTATCTCCGAGGCGGCACGGTGGTGTAGTGGTTAGTGCTGTCGCCTCACAGCAAGAAGGTCCTGGGTTCAAGCCCCGGGGCCGGCGAGGGCCTTTCTGTGTGGAGTTTGCATGTTCTCCCCGTGTCCGCGTGGGTTTCCTCCAGGTGCTCCGGTTTCCCCCACAGTCCAAAGACATGCAGGTTAGGTTAACTGGTGACTCTAAATTGACCGTAGGTGTGAATGTGAGTGTGAATGGTTGTCTGTGTCTATGTGTCAGCCCTGTGATGACCTGGCAACTTGTCCAGGGTGTACCCCGCCTTTCGCCCATAGTCAGCTGGGATAGGCTCCAGCTTGCCTGCGACCCTGTAGAAGGATAAAGCGGCTAGAGATAATGAGATGAGATGAGGTTATCTCCGATGTAAATACCGTGTGTCTGTTTGCTTCGCAGTGTTTCAGCTCCTCTGTGCTCTGTTTAGCTTCCTCATTCCATAGTGAAATTACATGCCTGCATGCAGCTTAAGTAGCCACGAGCTCAGCTCATATCATACAGCTGATTCGCGGAAAAAAAAAAAGACTTGAATCATCATGTGAATGGCCCATATGGTAATTTACCCACACCCCCCAGCAGGCTACAGTCCTGACAAAAATGAGACAATTTGCAACAAAAAATGTATGCTTTTCCAACAAAACAATCTATTATCTGAAATACTGATTGCATTCTTCAAGATCTCAACTTGCACATGATGGAAAAAAAACAAAAATCACAAATTTCGGAAAAAAAAATGCTTCTTTTGCGATTATCTCAGATTTGTTTCGGCTGACATGTGTCCCTGGATTCGGTGAGGGGTCACAAATTGGCCAGAATTGGCAATGAGGACCTGAGGAAAGCAGAGGAGTTTGTGCTGCTGATGCAGAAGCATTACACATCTACACTTGCAGTCTGTCGCGAAAAAAGTCCGACCTGTGGCCAGATACTGCCCATCATTCAGAAGCTGCACAAACATTACACAGTGCAGGCAGATGACTCTGCATTCACCAGGGGCATCGAGGAAACATTTGGAATGATCTTCCTAAACGTTACAAGAATGACGACATCCAAGCATTCCTGGAGGAAGCAACTGTATTAGACCCCAGATTTAAATCCAGAATGGATGGGGATGAAATCTGGAACGGGATCAGGGCAGCAGCAGTGGCAGCAAACACACAAGCATCAGCATCAGAAGAGCTGTCAGAGCTGGGAGAGACAGAGGCAGGCAGAAGAAGATGAAAAAAGAATATGTCTATACGCCCCCCATAAAGCAGCAAAAAAGACAGCCCTAGAATAACTTTTTGCAGAAGAGGACAACGAGCTTCTGTCCTTGCAGCAGCAGCCCCCTGTCTCCCTGCCCAGAGAGTAGATCAAGAAGTTCAACTATAGAGAAGTCTCCCTCCCATTCCAACCAAGGACAGCCCCACTCTCTGGTGGTGGATGAAGAGGGACACACTGCCAATGTTATCAGCTTTAGCTGAGAAGTATCTCTGTGTCCAAGCATCCTCTACCCCATCTGAGAGGGTGTTCTCCACAGCTGGAGATACCTTCAGTCAAGAAAGATCTCGTATCCTTCCTGAGAAGGCAAGCATGCAAATTTTTCTGCACAAAAAATTGTTAATTTGCCACTCAGGGCCAAATGGAACCAGCAGAGATGATGCAGAAGTCATGTTAATAATGACCCCAGACACACACACACACACACACACACACACACACACACACACACACACTCTGTCATGCTAATTTTTCTGCACAAAAATTGTTGTAAATTCTTATTTTTTCATGCCAGTTTTAATTTTATTCTAATTTTTATATACTTTACATTAAAGACTGAAAATAAACAAACCTGTTTCTACTATATTTTATTTCCTAACCCAATGAGAATTGATAAGAAAATTGATAAGGAATCGAATCGATAAGTGATATCGATAATGGAATCAGAATTGCTAAATTCTTATCAATTTCCATCCCTACCTGCTCTTGTCCTTGATTTGTGCCTAAGCTTGGAGTAATGAAGGCAATGAAGTGTCTTGAGCACCTTTATAAGAAAGCTGGCTTTACTGTCCACTTATTACTCTACACTGAAAATTTCCACAAGTATCGGGATGCCCTAAATCCTGCTCACTCCAACTACTACTCCTCCATCCTAAATGGTACCAAGTCAAGGCCAAGGACACTCTTCAAACCTGTTCACAACTCCTCCACTCTCCTGTACGAGGATGATCTAATACAGCTAAGCAATGTTCGGCATCTTTACATTATTTTGATACCAAAATTGACCAAATCTATCTCTGTTTTCCGTCTACATCCCATTCATTCTCACCCACTGATGTTCCTTCTCTGCCTACAAAAGTCACTGACTTCACACCTGTTGACTCTCTTTCTGTCACTGAACTCATCAATAAGTCTAATCCATCCTCCTGTCTGCTTGACCCCAGCCCAACCTTGCAACTTAAGACATGTTCATCAAGATGTAATACTCCTCTTGCCATTGTGATAAATACATGTCTCTCTTCTGGCTCTGCTGCTCCTGCCCTCAAAACTGCTGCAATAACCCCTGTCCTTAAGACCCTGAGCTGGAGCCAACATTTCTTTCCAGTTAGAGACCCATCTCAAATCTTCCCTGTCTCATAAAAGTCATGGAAGGAGTGGTAGATATGCACTCCATCCATTTCTTTATTAAAAGGCACTCTATTAGCCCTTTCAGTCTGGTTTCTGTAGACATCAGAGCTCTGAGACAGCTCTTCTCCACGTTGTTAATTAACACCACTGGTCTCCTGATAGTGATTCTCTCAAAATTTTCCTCCTCCTTGACTTAAGGGCTGCTTTTGACACTATTAACAATGATGTACTCATTTCCTCATAGCCCTTCAGTGGTTCATGTCATATCTAACAAACAGACAACAGTTTATCAGACTCGATTCAAACAAGTCCACCACATCTTCTGTTCAGTTTGGGGTCCCTCAAGGATCAGTCCTTGGACCCTTTCTCTTTGAAATTTACATCCTACCCCTTGGTCATATTATTGGTAGCCATGACTAAATGTCACTGCTATGCAGATGATATTCATCTCTATCTCAGTACAGACTCACTGACAGACTCCGCTCCCAGTACACTAACTGACTGTATCACAGATTTAAAGCTTTTGTTGCAGGAAAACTTTCTCAAGTTAAACATTGAGAAATCTGAAGTTCTACTGGTTGGCCCCAAATCCCTACTCTCTGAATCATCCAACTTTTCTCTTAAGATAGTAATGTGCATTTTAAGCCTGCTCAAGTTGTCAGAAGTAGTATTGGAGTAGTATTTGATCCATCACTCACTTTTGATCTTTATTTTAAGTCACTCACCAAACTTGCATCCTTTCTCCTTCATAACATTGCTCATCTTTGTCCCCTTCTGACAAATAAGAATACAAAACTCTGGTTCATACTTTGATTATGTCTTGTTTAGATTACTGTAATTCCCACTTCAAATGCCTTCATGGAAAATCTTTACAAAAGCTTCACTATATTCAGAACTCGGCAGCTACATTTCTAACTCATACTAAACACTCCGCTCACATCACCCCATTCTCTCTCAGCTACACTGGCTACCGGTTCTGTCCCATATCAAATTTAAAATCTTGCTTATCTCTTTCAAAGCCCTGCATAATCTTGCTCCTATATACCTTAGGGAACTACTGACCCCCTACACTCCCTTTCACTCACTAAGGTCTTCTAGCAACAACCTACTTTCTGTCCCACACACCAGACTTTCCACCATGGGGGGCAGGTCCTTCAGTGCCACGACCCCCAAACTCTGGAACGCTCTTCCTCTATCTCTCCATGATTGCTCTTCTTTCTCTACTTTCAAATCTCAGCTGAAGACTTGTCTCTTCCATCAACAGTTCTCTTCATCTCTAACAGTTTTTTTTTGTCTGTAAAGCAATCTTGGGATAGTGAAAGGCATTAACAATTATTATTATTATTATGAGTTGTTTGGTTAGAAATGTTCAACACACTGTACTGAACAACTGACATCTCTTCGTCTCCTTCCTGTTGAGGGTTTTATTTCTCTGATAAAAAATTTAACTTTGCAGCTGAAATATTGAATGTTCTGTATATTAGATGAAGAAAAGCTACACTGTGCACTGTGAACACTGTGTAAAAACATTTAAATGAGCAAGATATACATTTTCCAATTTAACAAATAATTTATATTTTGCAGCCTGAAAAGCAGCATCATAGGAAGTCAGAAAAATGCAGTATGGAAAGAAATTAGTGCTACATTCAAGGGCATTTTGTATTTTTTGTCAACAGTCGAACTCCAGCTGATGTTTCCATATTTAAATAATACAGCTGCGATATGTATAGCCTGTATATTGTCATGTAGCCTAAGATAATAGCATATATCATAAATCTTTAGGTGATGAAAAAAGGGTCAGATCTCAAAGTCACTACCAAAAATTGCATGGTTGTGTTATTTATTTATTTATTTCCTCATTTACCAATACGTAGTGGATGTTCATTATGTCTAACTCTTACCGATATTTTAAGTTCGTTTCTTAGACAAGGATATTTTTTTAAGCTTGTTACCTCGTTAACAGTTTCGGCGTGAATCTTCCGCCTTCTTCAGAAACAGTCACCAGATGTCGAGTGGTGACGTGCCTTATCAGCTGATGTTGCGTTACGGAGGCGTGAATGTCCCGCCCAATTTGACAGGTAGTTCACGCCTCCTGCTGTCAGGTCGCTCCTCCAGGACGGCACTCCAGGTATGCGACAGTGCGTACGCTCCCTCATCCCGGTTCATCGTCCTCTGCGCCCGCTTACGTATCTCCACTGCGTCTAAAATCCAACGCTGGAATCTATTTTCTTCAGCGCGAATGACTCTGGCCTCTTCCCAATTCATTATGTGATTTTGTCGTTTGCAGTGGTCTGAAATGGCCGATTTTAGGTATTCTTGGTTTGCTTTTTCTTTCTCAGATCTTGTGAGTCTTTTTGTTGTTTCTTTTTCACAGAACATTATATATATACAGAACATTCAATATTTCAGCTGCGAAGTTAAAATGAACATCAGCTGATAAGGCACGTCACCACTCGACATCTGGTGACTGTTTCTGAAGAAGGCGGGAGATTCACGCCGAAACTGTTAACGAGGTAACAAGCTTAAAAAATATCCTCATTTACCAATGTTTCAGATTAATCAGAGACAGGCACCAGTGGTATTCAGCATTGAGCTAGACAAACTGGCCTGGAGCCCATGGTCGTCGTTACGTCCATTTTAGGAGCGTCGCCACCATTGAATGTGAAGGGGGCGTGTCCCTTTCACATTTCATAATTCTTCGTTTAAACCCGCCCACATTTAACATAAAATATGAGTTCACCCAGCGCCGTTTCTATTGCTTCGTGAAAGAATCCATTCCACTTGATTGATAAGAGAAAACACAGAGCACTGAAAATCCACTCCGGGTTTTCCGGGCGTTCCCTACAACAACTCACCGCGCGCGAGTGAATCTCAGCACGAGCAGAGACATGTTGGTGCAGCTGCTGGAAAGTGGAGGAGGTGACGTCAGCCCCATTGCCACCTCACAATGTCTAGCTTTTGCTAAAACCTTATTCTTTTGTTATCTGCCCTCAAAATTAACCCTAGGCCACGTTAAATTCATGTTCAACTAAACAATGAAATAAGCTTCGCCTAATGGGGTATTCTTGGTTGATGATGAATTGTTTGCAGTATTTGCTCCTCCCCAGACACAATGGACATGAGGACATTCTTTACAAAGAAGCGGAAAGTCAGTCAGAATTTCCCCACAGGACAGGGTTTTTTTGTCCCAATGGAAATGTTAGTGCAGTTAGCTGGCTAGTCAATGTTAGGAGATGTATCAGCTAGCTTAACGTTAGCTATCATTTAATTCAAACCCAGTAGGCCGACCTTACTGTAATGCCAAGAATGAGGTCAAGTCTGCTCTGATGATATTTACTGATTCCCTGTTGTGATTTGAAGAACTTGTTTTGTCTGG
Source organism: Neoarius graeffei (assembly GCF_027579695.1). NCBI lineage: Eukaryota > Metazoa > Chordata > Actinopteri > Siluriformes > Ariidae > Neoarius > Neoarius graeffei. The sequence goes on along the minus strand of NC_083589.1, from coordinate 6,481,330 downwards.
TCTTTGCCAGTTTTCTGGAAAGTAAGATGGGAAATCAGTGTATGGGGAAGGAATAGTAGAAAGGAAAGCAATGGAGAGAGATGGATGTTATTCCAGGTGGATTGTGAAGGAAAGGGGGATAAAAGTTATGAAGTGGTAGAAATTGTGGTGGCACCAATGTAAGAAGGAGTTCTATCTATAAATCTATTTGTTATACTGATCTGTAAATGTTACTGTACCACCATTGCATGTAGGTTGACAAAACTGCACTTGTTCATTGTGTGAAGTTCTCTTTTATGTGTCGTTGCTTGACATAGTCATCAAGTTTTTATTGCAGACTCCAACGTCCAACATTGACATAAAAAAAACACATACAATACAAATACACAACATACAGTACAGTGTATCAGGTACAAAATCACCTCGTATTAAAAAGTACTGGCACAAGTTCATTACTACAAAAGATACATACATTAAGAAAAGTACAATTATTAAAAACAGAATTAAATATCATTTTACCCCTCCTACAATAGACACAGATACCAGTGTTTCCATATATAGGATTGATATCTTACAGAACTGCACCTAGGATTGGTCAACTCTATAAGGAGATTATTCTGGGACCCCTGCAACCTGCCTATGAATTTATACATCAGTCCTCTCAGGGTGGCCTGAAAGGTGGCTACCCTTACTTCACAGAACAGCTTGCTGGCACTACTACCCCTGGGCTTCTTAAGCAGGATTCTAAGACAATCGTTATACGCAACCTGAAGTTTGCGCAGACTCTCCTTCTTATACCTTATCCAGAGGTGAGCTGTGTACATAGGGGTGCAGTATGCTCTGAACAAGTTCACCTTCACCTCATCAGAGCAGTAGTAAAATTTTCTCACCAACACATTGGCTTGGACATACAAAGTCCTTCTCTGTCTAAGCATATCAGCATCATCCTCCATTTTATCATTAATGATATGGCCTAAATATTTAGCACTGGAGCACACAGACAAGATTTGCCCAGATAATTGGAATGGTGGAAAGTTAAGGTGTTTATCCTCCTTGGTCCTACATATCATTACTATGCTCTTCTTAGCATTATACTTTATGTCAAACTTGACCCCATAGTCTGAACATATATTGAGGAGCAGTTGGAATCCTGCACTACTGGGAGATATAATAGCTAAGTCATCAGCATACATGATATGATTGATTAAGGTGTTCCCTATTATACACCCTGTTCTGCATTCTCTCAGCTGCCTTGACAGGTCATCCATGTACAGGCTAAATAGGCTTGGGGATAGAAGCCCACCCTGTTGCACCCCATTGCCTACTTTAAAGGGAGAGGATAATACATTACCCCATTTAACCTGCATAGTTTGCCTGTCGTACCAATATGCCAAAATACATATTATGCATCTTGGGACACCCCTTTGCTCCAACTTAGTGAAGAGTTTATGATGGTTCACTCGATCGAACGCCTTAGAAGCATCAATAAAGCCCACCAGCATTGTTGACCCCTGCCCTCTGTATTTTTCCACAACTTCTTTTAGTGCATAAATACACATATCCGTACTGTGCTTACTCTTAAAGCCAAATTGGTTATCAGTAGTGCAGATAAGGTCCCCAAGTTTGTAAATTAAGACCCTTGCTAGCACTTTAGACAATATGCTGGCCAGAGCAATAGGCCGATAATTGTCCATACTCCCTACCTTGCCAGCCTTGTCTTTAATAACTGGAACAAGGACAACGGTCAGCATAGAATCTGGAAGGATGCCGTGTGTCATCAACCCTGTAAGACATATGGATAGTAACACTGCTACCCTAGGGCTAGCTAGCTTCAGGTGCTCTGCAGTGATATTATCCAAACCACATGCTTTGCCATCAGCTAGCTGCTTTATAGCTTGGAAAATCTCAGAGGGGCAGATGTGTACCACCTCCTCCTCTATGTTACCTGTACAGTAAGGTTCACTTTTAATGCAGTTGAATAGAGCAGCATAATGCTGCCTCCATAGTTCTGTAATGTTTTCCCCACCGGATACCCCTTCAATGTTACATGGCAGTGGTGTTTTCCCCCTATTTATGTTTTTGACTTCTTTCCAAAAACCAATGACATTATTGTCAAGCAGTTCCCCAGCCATGAGGTCTGCTCTCAGGGCTTGCTCATGATTACCCACATAACGCACTGCATATTTGTATCTTAGATTAGTTGCCTTTTTATGTTCTAAAACAGGCCCCTGCCTAGGTCTACCAGCCATAACCCAGGCCTTATGGGCCGCCTTAGCTTCTGCATGGGGGCCAGCAACATACCTGTTCCAGCCAGGCTTAATGTTCTTAGCTTTATTAAAATAAGTGAGAAGCGGTTTACTAGCCTCTACTAAGGCATCCACAATACAGTTGTAAAACTCACAGAGATCAACACAGTGATGAATGTTCTTACAATTAACATTGGTGCATAGAATAGCATGCATAGGCAGTTCTATTTTACTCAAGAGTGCATCTGATCTTCCATAATACAAAGATACATCCTCTGAGGAAAGTTTAATCCAGTCAACCTTTTCCCTATTTCCGATATTGTCCTCCCTCAAAGTCTCAGGGAGGCTACCAGTGTCTAGTACGATCTCTATAGGGAAATGATCAGTTGTGGTTGCATCATAAAGTACTTTCATATGTTCCAGCGTGGCATGAGCATCCGCAGTGCATATCACATGATCAAGCCAACTTGTTGTTTTGTGGGCCTCACTATAGTAAGTGAAGCTATCCTCAGATAAAAGCAACTGACTAGATAACACCAGCTTATTTTCATCACACATCCTTAGCATATGTTTAGCAAAAGGGGAAGAAATATCAGAAATATCTGCATTCATGTCTCCCATTACAAAAACAGTTGTGCAGCAGTTATCGGCAATAAAACAATTGATAAATGCCAGTTTACAAACATATTCATCATCATTATGGCTAGACTCATACGGTGTATAGACATTCAAAATAATAAACTCCCTGTTGTACATCCTGACCTGGAGCCCAATGCACCAGTCAGTTTCCAGTCTGACGACATTAATTACGGAGTCAAGCTTTTTATGCCACAGGATGGCCACACCCCCCGGGATTCTCCCCCTGATGATACTCTGGGAGAGATCCGTGGTCGACTCCCCCGCACCGTGAAAATCATCATGAATACAGTTCAGCCCTCCCAAATCCTGTTTGGCGAGGAATGTCTCCTGCAAACATAAAATATCACAATTTTCTAGGAGTTTATCCACCTCAGCTCGTCGGGCCCTGTCCCCTGCGCTGTTCCCTATGCGCAAACCACGACAATAGTGTGATTTTGTGTTATGAAGACTGCATGATGCCATGCCATTTTTGTTATGAGTATCACTAAATCAGAAAAAAGTAAAATGCACCCACTGAAGTCACTGTTGGTGGTGAACAAAATGGCACCTGTTCATTGTGTGAAGTTATTTTTTATGTGTCAACGTTGCTTGACACAGTGTGATTTTGTGTTATGAAGTTTGCATGATGCCATGTCATGCCTGTTCATTGTGTGAAATTATGAATATTCTTATTTTTAAACAGACAGTTGAGTGTCACTATTGCTTGGCACAGTGGCATGTTGTGTTACATCTAAAACTAAATAGAAAACACAAAATAAAAAGTAAAATGCACCCATAAAGTCATTGTTGGTGATAAACTGTGTCACAGTCATCTCATTATTTTAGGCGTAGCAGTGGGTTTAAAAACAGGCTGATGAATATATGGACTAGTTGAATGATGACTTATTGTTGAGTCTCTAAAATAGTCATTGAATTAAGTGACTTAGGTGTTTAACAACCTGTTAAAATACACCAGAATGCAGGAAATGGCATCTAATTAATTAAAAATTTTCTGGGAGAAGACCCCCAGACCCCCCACCAATGCGTCCCCCCCACATTAAACATGCTTCTGACACCCCTGGTCAGAAGTCACCATATCAGCACTGATGTGCAGGCTATCAAAAAAACACCGAATTAAAAAGAAAAAAGACAACATGCACAGTAGGCTATCCACCTCCAGTTGAATGATATAAGAGTGAAAATAAAGTAATCCCCATATTTATATGCCTTAATCAAGCTTGGATAAAAGCAAATGGCAAGCGATGGCCCACTCAGCTGCTCCCAGGGACGGACTGGGACCAAAAATCGGCCCTGGACTTTCCCCCCAAATAGGCCCACTATACTATAGTATACTATACTATAGTGCTATAGTAAAGTGCTATAGTGGTATATTGTCTGTCATAACAAAACCCACACAGATGAACTATTTTAATAACATTTTTTTGTCATAACAAAACCCATTTACAGATGAACAGATGAACAGGTTTTTGGGCTTTTACTGGGGGTGGTAACTGAAAAACTGCTCCAGGCTGTAACGGCCTATGGAATAATGATTGACAGATTAAATAATCATCTTAGCGCCACCTGTTGTTAGTTGATAGACTGAAAATTTTGGTTATGAAACAGGACCGATGGCCGTAGACCGGACAGCTGTTCTGGACTTTTCCAGAATGCACAGATTGCCAGTCCACCCCGTCTGCTCTTGTCTGATCAACGCCTTTAGTGCACCTCTGTTTCTGTTGAATTAACCATCTTGCATGGCATAAACTAGCCCCTTATTTCATATTCAGTTCTGGCCAACGTGACTTGTATTCCCTGTCTAGGCTTAGCCTATAGTCTAAACTAGTCTCATTGGATGTTAAAGATAGGCTAGCTTGCATACAGTAGGCCTACACAACAAAATATTTCAAGAATTAATGATTATTTTATAATAATTTAATTTAATGAGAACAGTCATAGGCTACTGTAGGCCTCCTGTACATTGCCATGTCAGATAATTGGCCAATGCATTTATTTTGGTGGTAGGCTAACCCCATTCCCAATGTCATCTAGCACACTTGGAAGATATGATATTAATTTAACTTCAGGGTTTCATCATGTTAATTTTGTTTTTGAACTCCTTGAAGGGTGAGGCAGGAGAGGCTGAGGAGGAAAATGAGCATCAGGCAAGTTCACGTCAGAGAGAGGAAGTGAATCCAGATCCAGAGGAGGTCGAGCAAATAGATCTAGAGAGAGAAGAAACTGAAACAGAGACAGAAGGTGAGCAAGGAGGCCAAGAGGAAGAAAAGGATCAAGAAGCTGCAGCATCTTCTCTTAGTGATTTAGGTGATAAAGACACAGGGCCCAGACAGGTAAAGCTGAATAGCTATCCACAAGACATCTTTGGTACACAGAAGAGGGCATTTCACCACAGCTGGTTTGCGAAGTACACATGGTTAGAGTATTCAGTCAACCTGAATGCTGCTTTCTGCTTCCCATGCAGAGTGTTTGGCAAAAACATCAAGCATGATGCTTTGGTCAGTTGTGGTTGCAGAAATTGGAAAAAAAAAGCTTTGTCTGTCTTTAATAAGCATGACGTGACACAGTCCCATAAGGACAGTGTTGTTGCATGGAAAGGATATCAGGCAACTAGCCAACAGGGAGATGTTGTACAGATGATGGTGTCTGCAAATGCACATGAGATAGCAGAGAGAAGGGACGATCTGAAGCGCATTGTTGCAGTTACCTCAGTGTTAGGGGCTCAGGGACTACCCTTCCAAGTAAGAGCTTATTTTTTTTCTTTGTGTTTTAGCCCATCTCGTAAAGTAGCTCTAGCTAGCACTTAAATAATGAAAGCTGTTTTTGAAATAGGACAGAAATGGTGAGTAAATTTTCTTTCTAAACTTCACTATCAGTTTAAGCTTATTTATTTGTTTGATATCTGCTCTGAAAACTAAGTGTCCCCCAAAGGGTTAAGGTATACTGTATTCTCATTTGGCAGAATAAATGTTTGAGAAACATTCATATTTGTCTGTACTGTCAGATTTCACTCGGATTTTGAACTAAGCTAGTTGTAACGAAACTAATTAAATAAAGCACCAGACCATTATGTTGTCTCCTGTTCAGTGCATCAGACTGAAATAAATAGCTTTATTTGGAATATAGCCTAATTAATTTTTAACAAATGCATTGATGGAGATCTTTGCAAACATCTTTCTTCATAAACATAGCCCCAGCCTCTAATGAACTGATTTAGACTTATTTTGTTAATATAAAGAAGATATCCTGAAGACTTAGGAGAGAAATAGCAGGGTAGAAAAAGAAAGTGATCCAGATAACAGATTCTGATAAATGTTCTTCAAATAATGAATAATTGATGAAGCCTATGTAGGAGCAATAAAAAAAATTTCAGCGCGCACGCGCATTTCTGAACATACTCCTGGGGCTAAGCCCCGCCCATCTCTCAATCCTAGTGACGTCCATGCTGGAGTCCCAGAGAGCCAGGAAACCATGAGCTGAGAGAGAGAGAGAGAATAAACGTGTCCTCCACTCCCTGTGCTGCCACACCATCACCCTGGACGCTTTGGAAGACAAAAGCAAATTAAAAGCCACTTGTAACTCTCTATAAAAAAGAAAAATCTCTGCACTCCTGAAAAACCCTCTCACAACTTACAGATGTGTAGAGGCCTTCTAACAGAGCCAGATGTGCCATTGTCGAGATTTAATGACAAACAAAGCTCTTGTTTAAATATCTGAATAAGAATCAGATATTAGCACAGCCATTACTGTAACGCGGCTGAGACAAACCAGACACTCGCGCATTAAAAATAAACTCAAGGCTTTAATGAACACAGTGAGAGAAGACAATGTACAAAAGCCAGGCCAGGTCAATAATCACAAATCTAACACAGTAACGAGGGCGAGACAAATCATGGTCAGAAAATGGGTAATAGTCCAAGAACCAGGAATCAGAAAAACAAAGGCAAGATAAACACAAGGCCTCGGCAAATCGGAGTCGAAAACAGGCGAGGATCGAGAAACCGGGAAGCGAGAGAGACGAGCAAACAAACACAAGGGCTCGGCGAAATGGGAAGAAACCAGAAGGTAAAAAGGGTCATAAACAGGAATGCAATCAGAAATAGAACCGCTCAGAAGGCTCACGAAAATGTGGAGGCAATACTGTGCAAAGAGTAAAACAAACAGAGGGGTATAAATACAGATATAGACAAAGAGGTGCAGGTGATGATAATTAGAACTCGGGGGAGCCACTCCTAGGAAGTGGCTCCGGGTTGGCTGATGGAGTGCACACGGGAGTGACAGGTGTGTCAGGGGGATTGTGGGAAGTGGAGTCCTGAGTGTTAGGTGAGCCCGGGAGCGTGACAATTACACTGTAAATCAGTGAGCATTACCATTACTTTTAATCGCTTAATTTTAATTGCATGTAATTGTCTCACCAGTACCAGGCTGCTAATATCAGAATGAAAGAGAAATTAATCTCATGCCAAAATACTGTTAATCATACTCACTGCAAATAATTTGAAAATTTATATTTGGGACATATGACACATCGGCCTCGTCAATGTAGGCCTTTACAAAATATAACATTTGTGTGTTGATGCAGTTGCATTCGAACAGAACCTGAATGCATCAGCAAAGCCACTCGTGTAAACTGTAGATCATGATGAATCTGTACATGAATCTGTATTCGGGCAGTGGGCATGTGCCTTCCTAAACCACCATGCAATGGAGTAGTAAGGCATCTCCTTCCCTCTACTAGCCCAGGGTGGTGCCTTGAGCAAGCACTAGCAACCCCTCGCTCCCCCTGGTCAGGGTTACACCCCAAGACTGGACTCGGCAGACTGTGTGGAGGAGACCACCTGATGGTTTAATGGGGAGAAAGGCGGACCCAGCAAAACATTTTTTTTTTTTTAGCACAATCAGGGCACAGTGCAACACGTAGATCACTCTTGGCCAGCCACTGCATACTGACCTAGCTCCAAACCTTTTGATTCTGTCTTGCCCTCGAACCTAGTCAAGTTGGGAAGAGAGATTGACTCCCCTTCACTCTAATCCAAGTCACACACACAAAAGTCATTACTTCAAATTCAAATTCAAGTCCTGTGGTGAAGGGCAAATGGCGAAGCTCTAGCTGTGGAAGCACTGGAAGCTGTGGAAGCACTGGAAGCTGTGGAAACACTGGAAGCTGTAGTCACGAACCTGCACACAGGCGGCCGAGGGCATAGGGTCTCTCTGCTGGAACAAAGCAGCAGTGGAGTTCGGCAGCGCCCTGGGGGTCTGAGTAGCCATGTTTAGGATTCGATCTGCTCACCTCCATGGATGAAAGGAATAGAAACGATGCCCCAAACATAGACTGCTTCACCTCATCCTGGCCAGCACAGCACAGCAACAAATAAGAAAATGAATAAGATAATTACTGATATATCTGATGAATTTGCACAAGTTTTTTCATGATGAAATTAAGTTTATTCATCTGTAGTCAAACTAATTAAAACTGCTGACCATGAACACTGTGTAAAAACATTTAAATGAGCAAGATATGCATTTTCCAAATGAACAAATTATTTATATTTTGCAGACTGAAAAGTAGCATCATAGGAAGTCAGAAAAATGCAGTGTGGAAAGAAATCACTGCTGGGGTCAAGAGCATTTCCATCAACAATCAAAGTACAGCTGATGGTTCAATATTTAACTTCTACATCCATGATATATAGAGCCGACATTTTATCCTCTATAAAAGTAGTCTAATATAATCGCTTATATCAGAAAATTTTACATCTCAGCGAAGAAAAAAGGGTCAAATCTCAAACTGGCCACAAAAAATTAAATAGTTGTGGAGATTTTTGTTGTTGTTGTTGTTGTTGAAATATATATCCACATTTTAATGAAGTTTCAGTTTAATCAGAGCCAGGCATCAGTGATTTTCAGTCTTCAGCTAGACAAACCGGCCTGGAGGCCCAGAGAGCCAGGAAACCCTGAGCTGAGAGACAGACAGAGAGAGAGAAAAAGTAAGTGTCCTCCGCTCCCTGTGCTGCCACACCATCAACCTGGATGCTTTGGGAGACAAAAGCAACTTAATCACCACTTGTCCCTCTCCATAAAAAAATCCCTGCACTCCTCACAACCCCTCTCACAACTTACAGATGTGTCAAGGTCTTCTAACAGAGCCAGATGTGCTATTGTCGAGATGTAATGACTGGCAAAGCTCTTGTTTAAATATTTAACACAATAATCCTGTAACCCGTCAAACAGCAAATTGGTGAACCGAACCACTGCTTTTAATTATGGCACCAATAGCAAGTAGGCTATCTCAGAATGAAAGAGAAAATAATCTGATGCCAAAACAACTGTTCATCCTGTTCACTGCAAAAAATTGTGTTCGGGACATACGACACATAGGTCTAGTCAATCTCGGACTTTAGAAAATATAGCATTTGTGTGTTGATGCAGTTGCATGAGAAAAGAACCTGAATGCAAAACCAAAGACACTCGTGTAGAATGTAGATCATGATCACCGAAAACTTCTGTGAGACTGAGCGAATATAAAGGACAATGTGTTGGTAAAACAGGACTTAACAGTTGGTGTGAGGTTCAAGATATGGTTCATGAAAAAGTAATGTGATGAGAGAGAGAGAGAGAGAGAGAGAGAGAGAGAGAGAGAGAGAGAGAGCAGTGAGGTGTCAGTGAGATTTGCATGAACAGGACGGAATCGTTTCATTTCTCCCAGAATAGAGCAGAAACTTCACCAGATGTTCAACTTCCTTCAGTCAAACTCACTGAAGCACAAAACACAGCACTGAATCTACAGCTAATCACACTCTCTCATCACACTGATCATCACTATTAACTCCAATAAAAGAACAGACAACGTCCAAAATTCAGCTTTATTTCAGCACAAACTACAGGAAGAGCAACAGGACAGTGAAGAGAGGAAAGACAGAAATGTCAGCATTGTGTAGAATTGAAACTCTATTGTAGACGGATCATAAGCAGCTCCATGTTAAACTCTATCTTGGATCCACTAGCCTTCACACTGACTCTTTCTGAACGTGACTGGATGATTGACGTTGTTATGGGAGACCGTGCAGCTGAACTCCTCCCCCTTTTCCCAGAGGTCTTTGCTGAGGGTCAGGGTGCTGCTGCGGCTGTAACGGCCGTTCTTCTCTACTTCTGCGCTGCTCAGAACCCCGTTCTTCACCTCTGAGCCGTCCACTGTCCAGCTCACCAGCGCCCCCTGTGGAGAGTAGCCAGACAGCAGGCAGAGCAGCGAGGCCGATCCCTCAGACAGCTGCAGAGGGGACGGAGGGAGCAGAGACACGGAGGGAGACACTGTGGAACCCGCTGGAGAGGAGAAACACACAAACACATCATAGACACCTCATTCACACACAATTAGAAATGAGGATGAAATATTTCTGCAACTTTGTGGAACTGACTGATCTTACAGAGGAATTAAGTCGAATAAAGTCTGACTTCATGACTGAGTTTCATTCACTACTTTATTATGTGACATCAGTTTCAGTGCAGCAACAAAACAAACATGTTCCACTCTGTAATTTATCTGGGAAAATAATTTTAGAACAAGTTTTATTACTTTATAGTTCAAACCTTCAGCACATTTAACTGCAGCAAATACAAATGTAGCTGATGACAGAAATATTCATCGTTTAACACAAACACACACAGCAGCTTTCATCTGGATTTTACATCAGCACACAGTCACTATATTTATTAAATGTTTATTATAGAGTAACTGCAGAGTTATTGCATGTTGAATATTGAGCAAGAGTGTAATTATTAAATATTTAACATCAATAATTGTGTTTTTGTTGAATGTTTAAGAACATTGATATGGGATCTGTTCTGATACTGAAATGTATTCCTCATCAGAGCATAATAACACACAATAATATCAATTACACAATTATAAACATCAACAATCTGTTCAGGTTAAGTTTATTTATACTGAATTTCGTAAAGCCCAAAATTAATTTCTTGGTAAAAGAAGAAAACACACTTACTGTTCACGATGAGTTTGGAGCCTCCACCAAAAGTGTACCACAGTGATACATTCTAATGAAACCGTCGTACAAAAACCTCCATCACGCTGCAGTACACACACACACACACACACACACACACACACACACTTTGCATTATCAGTCCATGCTTCAGTGCTCTGCGAGTGTTTATAGCCCTGTGACTTTAACACTTCATGACTGAGAGCTGCTGCTCAGCAACTTCACCCACAGCAACCATGACTTTGATCAGCGTCTTCATCTGCACACTGGCCCTCTGGACTCAAGGTGAGAGTTTAACATCAACTCACAGCCTCACACACTTCATTTCATACGAATTCTACACCACTTTAGAGCTTACAAACACAATCTATGTTTCTCTTCAGGATCCAGAGGTCAGGTGACTGTGACTCAGACTCCTTCAGTGCAAACTATTGCTCCAGGAAACACAGTCACCATCAACTGTAGAACCAGTAGCAGTGTGTATAATGGTAACCATCTCGCCTGGTACCTGCAGAAACCTGGAGAAGCTCCTAAACTCCTGATCTACTATGCTACTAGATTACAGTCAGGGACTCCAGCTCGTTTCAGCGGCAGTGGATCGAATACTGACTTCACTCTGACCATCAGTGGAGTCCAGACTGAAGATGCAGGAGATTACTACTGTCAGAGTAGACATTTGATCAGTAGTAGCTGGGTGTTCACACAGTGTTAGAGCGTCGTACAAAAACCTGGGTCAGTGAGAGTGCACAGAGAAGCACTGCTGCAGCTGGGAGCGACTGCAGGTGCTGAGGGGGAGGATGTGATACAGCACAATGACACACACTGTGGACGAGAGAAAACACACCACACTAACTCACTAATACACACACATCTGTGAGAGGAGTCCACCTTTCTCAGCTGTGGACAGACAAACAAAGTCCTGATCATTCTGATTCACTGCTTACTAATTATCTTTATCCCATTTTACACACTTAAGTATTTATTATAGTTATAATTTGTTGCACATATTATTTACCATTATACATGATTATCGAGTTAATATTTTATGATAATAACTTTAATATTCTATATATAAAGCCATATTATAGAGCTGAGGCTGACATTTAAAATATAAACGACATTTTTTTTTTTCTGATCATAATGCATCACAGTTGAAATGTATTTCAGATTCAAGTCATAAAACACAAAGAAAGACAGGGAGGGACCTGAGAAAACAGACAGAGAAGAAAAGTGCAGTGAGCAGAATGAGGCTAAAACATATGTCCATGAAATTCCAAGCATCTCTCCTTAAATTACATGAAACTGGGACGATGGCTGGCAGAAAATTTCATATTTTCCAAACTGTCCCACTTTAGCAATAGATTTCACTCACTTTCTTTCCTTCCAGGTCACTAGAGGCGTCACGAGGGACATTTTGTAGGTCAGTGTGTGTAAACACGGTGTCAAACACATTGGAAAGAGAAAGTGAGACATATTGACACTTTACACAACATGTCAAAGGCAACATACTGAACAGAACTCGAGTTCGTCAGTGGAAAAAACCCAAATGAAGACATTCTGATATGGATTCGTTCCCACTGTTCACAAACACAGACATCATGAATCACCTGCAAACTTGGCAAGAACCTGATGACGACTTACATTTAAACATGAAGGCCCCCCCTGGCTACACCTACCGATCAAATCCCAGATTAAAAGGAAGAGGGGTGGCTTGGCTGTGCTTTATCAGTCTGATTGAAAAGTTAAAGAACTTTCACTATTTCATGATCCATCATTTGAATATTTTGCTCTGAAGGTTGTCTCCTCCCCTCCTGTGCTGTTGTTATTCATCTATCACCATCCTAAAGCTGCTGTGAGCTTCTTATCACACTTTAATGAACTCCTTACAATCATCTCATCCCTTTGTCCTGCCATAATTTCACTTGGTGACTTTAAAATCCATGTTGGCACTCGCTCCTCCTGCACATCCGAGTTCTTCTCAGTGTTAGAGTGGTTTAACATGATCAGAGGTGGAAAGTAATGAATTACATTACTCGCGTTACTGTACTTGAGTAGCTTTTTTGTGTACTTATACTTTTTCAAGTAATTTTTAAAGAGTGTACTTTTACTTTTACTTAAGTATGCTTTCTTTTAAGTAGTGTACTTCGGTACATTTTACATCACAACCGTTACTGAGTAAAAAAAAATAAATAAATAAAAAAAGGCTAAAACGGAGAAGGGGAAATGCATGGGCGTCGCCACCATTGAATGTGAAGGGGGCGTGTCCCCCTCACATTTCATAATTCTTCGTTTGGACCCGCCCACATTTAACATAAAATATTAGTTCACCCAGCGCCGTTTCTGTTGCTTCGTGAAAGAATCCATTCCACTTGATCGATAAGAGAAAACACAGAGCACTGAAAATCCACTCCGGGGTTTCCGGGCGCTCCCTACAACAACTCACCGCGCGCGAGGGAAGTGAATCTCAGCGCGAGCACAGAAATGTTGGTCCAGCTGCTGGAAAGTGGAGGAGGTGACGTCATCCCCATTGCCACCTCACAATGTCTAGCTTTTGCTAAAACCTTATTCTTTTGTTATCTGCCCTCAAAATTAACCCTAGGACACGTTAAATTCATGTTCAACTAAACAATGAAATAAACTTCACCTAATGGGGTATTCTTGGTTGATGATGAATTGTTTGCAGAATTTGCTCCTCCCCAGACACAATGGACATGAGGACATTCTTTACAAAGAAGCGGAAAGTCAGTCAGAATTTCCCCACAGGACAGGGTTTTTTTGTCCCAATGGAAATGTTAGTGCAGTTAGCTGGCTAGTCAATGTTAGGAGATGTATCAGCTAGCTTAACGTTAGCTATCATTTCATTCAAACCCAGTAGGCCGACCTTACTGTAATGCCAAGAATGAGGTCAAGTCTGCTCTGATGATATTTATTGATTCCTTGTTTTGTCTGGTCTTTGGCAGTTTTCTGGAAAGTAACATGGGAAATCAGTGTATGGGGAAGGAATAGTAGAGAGGAAAGCGATAGAGAGAGATGGATGATATTCCAGGTGGATTATGAAGGAAAGGGGGATAAAAGTTATGAAGTGGTAGAAATTGTGGTGGCACCAATGTAAGAAGGAGTTCTATCTATAAATCTATTTGTTATACTAATCTGTAAATGTTACTGTACCACCATTGCATGTAGGTTGACAAAACTGCACTTGTTCATTGTGTGAAGTTCTCTTTTATGTGTCGTTGCTTGACACAGTGTGATTTTGTGTTATGAAGACTGCATGATGCCATGCCATTTTTGTTATGAGTATCACTAAATCGGAAAAAAGTAAAATGCACCCACTGAAGTCACTGTTGGTGGTGAACAAAATTGCACCTGTTCATTGTGTGAAGTTATTTTTTATGTGTCACCGTTGCTTGACACTGTGTGATTTTGTGTTATGAAGTTTGCATGATGCCATGTTATGCCTGTTCATTGTGTGAGATTATGAATATTCTTATTTTTAAACATACAGTTGAGTGTCACTATTGCTTGGCCCAGTGGCATGTTGTGTTACATCTAAAACTAAATAGAAAACACAAAATAAAAAGTAAAATGCACCCATAAAGTCATTGTTGGTGATAAATTGTGTCACATTCATCTCATTATCTTAGGTGTAGCAGTGGGTTTAAAAACAGGCTGATGAATATATGGACTAGTTGAATGAGGACTTATTGTTGAAAATTAATTAAAATTTTTCTGGCGGAGGACCCCCCGCCAATGTGTCCCCCCCACATTAAAAATGCTTCTGACGCCCCTGGGGAAATGCGTTCTGGAAATGAATCACGGGAAGGACAGTTGTCGCGCGCGCGAGTCTCACACAGACGATGGCGGACATGCACCGGCGCTTTGGGGGGGGGCTTCGGGGGACTCAAACCCCTGGGCCACAGCCAATCAGGGGCCTTGTAATATTAATAAAATAATAAACTGTCGGAATCGTGGGCCTACATTAATGTACGGATAGAAATAAGGTTAGAAATAAATGAGCGCACAGTAGCCTGCTGTAAGAGACATGGTGGATGTGGTTCGCGAAACGAACACCCACAACTGTACCAGAATAAAATGGAACAAAATGTAACGTCACGCACGAAAGCGCGCCAAAGACTGCAGACTACTGAGACACAAATTTAGAGACTTTGAAAGATGAAGCGTTCACATGTTAGCGGGGCGCATAAAAGGAAAAAAGAGAGAGATGCAGGTAATGATAGAATCGTTGCCTAAAGTCACAGACTTTTTTAAGGTAAGGATCACCAATCTGTTCAGAATATCAGCTACTTATCAGTTATCAGCCTACCAGCAGCTAGGCTATGTGCAGCTAGGCTAGATATGCTATGATCTGTCCAACAGTAAAATAAATCAGTTGTGATTTGAATACGTGTCATGTGATTTGAGTTATAATCCTGTTAGTATAATCGCATATTTCGATGGGGATAATAAAATGTCTAAAATGGCATCTACTGAAGAAATTGATGAAAAGATTGTAGCCTATAATGTTCACAGTTCGGGCAGCAGACAGAGTAAGCATACTGAGGGGAATAGCAATACAAAGCTAGCGCATATCCACATTTCTCGCTAGCTGTGTTGGGTGTGTTGTTAACCTGTGTGGATTTAAGTGAAATACTTGAGAAGTTCTGTGGTCAAGACAACGTTTTAAGGTAAGGACGCTTGATTATTAATGTTTGCCCGCCGTGGCTTGTTGTTGACGAAAGGCCCACACGATTTTGCCTTATGCAGCTACTGCTAGCGTCATGCTTTGAACTAGGTTAAGCTCATTTGCGCTAAAGGATGGGTTTATTGAAGGACTTTGATGTAGCTAGTTTCTTTTTAAAAAATCGTATGCTCAAAACAGTATGCCCGTGTTCATCATGTTTAACTTTTTTCTTGATGGAGTGCGTGAAATATTGTTGCAAGTGGTATTTCGATGCAGTCATGTCAAAAAGGCAGTTGAATGCACGGTCTTATTCAAGGAGAAGGAAGACTTGCATGATGCTTGAACATAGATTGGTAAAATAGACCCTAGTAGGACTTGGTTTCATGTATTTCAGTCTGTAGAGTTATGAGTTTGGCCGCTGTCCATGGTGTTTACGTTTCATGTGGCCGCCGAGCCAAGTACCTTCATCATCATCATCATCATGTTCCCCTGTCAGAAGTTAAACTCTCTAGGGGTGCTTCTGCTGTAGCAGTTGCAGCAGTTGCTCAAAGTTTGATTTGTCCATCATCATACGTCTTATCTGTTGGGTGTCTATGCCCAGCAGATTTTCCCATTTCGTCCATTTGTAACCATTTTTGTCAAACAGGAGCTGCTTTTGCACTTGGTTATTGCCCATCCAGCAAATGTGAGCAATATATTTTAGTTGTTGTACGTAGCAGGATAGTTTTATATCCTGGGTTCCTGTCAGTTTCCGGAGGTCAGCATTGGACATCTTGTAGCTCCAGTCTATATCTTCATTTGTAGTGTTCTTTTGGTCAGGGGCATTCTTTCGTTTATATCCACCTTTAATCATTTTCCTTAGGAAGCCGTGCCACACTACCTCAATTTTGTGAATTTCACTGGATGATAGTTGCCATGCCTGTGTGCTGTAAAGGAGACGAGATCGAAAGCATGCCACTAGGAACTTTATATGGGTTTTTAGTAGTATTCGGTGGTCGGTTAGAACGTGTTTCAGTTCATTCCATTTCATGAATGCAGCACTTATCCTAGCATGCAGGAAGTGTGAGGATTCATCACAGTTGCTGACATTATAACCAAGATATTTAAAGGTGCGGACGTTTTTAATATTAGTGCCGCCAAGGGAAATGATACTTGGTTTACATTTGATATCCTCATTGACGTTAAAAGCCATTGTTTCTCTTTTGACATATGATATTTGTAAACCAAAGCGGGTGTAGGTCTTATCATACAACTGAAGAATATTCTGAAGCTCCTCGATGGATCCAGCGAGTATGGCCTGATCATCTGCGTATAGAATCTCTGTTATGCAACCCTCTCCTGATGCTCGTGCTTTCGTACGCATTTCTCTTGTGGATACCTCATTTGGAATACAATATCTGAACTTGAAGCCTGTATCTGGGTACAGTTTTGATATCTCATGCTGTGCAATCCTGACAACAAAGTCCATATAGATATTTAAAAACTGATGGCGATTCTAGGGCACCTTGTCTTGCAATGAATGTTTGTTTTCATGCCGCCGAGCTATTTTTATGTATTTTATTTTTTAAAAGGACTTGTCTGTAGGTGTGTGTGTTTTATGTTTACAACACATAGGTCTACATTAGCACACGCGCGCTTGTGTGGTTATCTCTGGCCATGCCCCTGCGTGAAAGTTACGCAGTATCACTGTCCTGTCCGTGGTAATAATCAGAACTGGCTCTGTAATGATAATGCGCGCGTTCTTCTCTCCCTCTGTGGTCGGATGTGTTGAGCGATATGAGCGTGGGCCTTGCGCAGCTACGCTGAGCCAAACGTAACCTATCGTAGGCTTCTAGGCTAATTACGCGCTTACACTGTAAATGCTTGACACGTATTGCAAATAAAATAAGAGTGTTTTCCTGGCCAACGGTAAGGGTAGGGTTGACAGGTAGCCTATGAGGGGCCTAGCCCCTGGGCCACGGGTGTTGATAAAGCGCCCCTGCGGACATGGAGGAGACCGAGGAACCTGTGGTGGACGACCCTGCAGAAAACGCAATTTCTTCCAGTAATGAAGTGCACCCCTGGCCCTACATATGTGATCACTTCAGCTTCGTAGAGAAAAGGGGTGACAGTTTCATTATGCAATGCAGATTGTGTGCCCAAGAAGACAACCATTGCGGCATACAAAAATTCAACGTCTAATCTGCGCAAGCATGTTGAGGTAAGTATTGTCATTGGCATCATAATCACGGGCGCAGATAGAGGGTGGGACGGGTGGGATTCGTCCCACCCAGATTTAAATTCACCTCGTTCGGTCCCCCCCACTTATAGGGAGGAAAAAACGTCTATGCTGTCTTTCTTTGCATAAGGCAAACCTCACGGAAAAATCAAAAGACTAATTACCATTCGGTTTATTGAGGTGCACAGCAGTGTATACATAGTTGCAACAACTCACATAAAACAAAACAAAGACTGATATTCGGTTGGTTGAGCTGCACAGACTGCACAGGATTCGAGCTCGAGCTTGGTTGCTATGGTTACCCACAACAAGTTTGACAGGCATATCGGGGTTGGGGTTGGTTTGCTGGCAGCTTTGTCCCCCCCAGTTTTTTGTCCCCCCCAGTTCAAAAAACGTATCTGCGCCCCTGATCATAATGTTTCCTTTCCATAGTAAAACCGACAATAGGCTGGTTATATTCCAAAAATAGTGGATGGCATTGCTAATGTTGAAGTAGCAACCTGTTGGTACTGTAACATAACGGTAACTAGTCTGTTATTCGGTTGGCTAATCATGCAAGCAAGTTAGCTCGCCAACCTGACGTGATCAGTCCTCCTACCATTCTACATCCAACAGGCCAGAAAGGAATACTAAGCAAAACAAATAATGTTTGAATTGAATTGTTCAATAACACACAGTGCACACAGGCAAGCTACGAGATTTCGGTGCAACATTTCACTTTCATATTTCGTGTACAATGCTTTGTGTGTGGTCAGGGCGATGTAAATGACATGACTGTGTGTATTGACCGTTTTTGTTTGTCTCAGTTTTAATGCAGCATTAGCATTCAATTTGATACACTTCCTTTAAATAAAACATCTGGGTTGAGATGTACATATATCCTTGTTTCCTCTTCTTTTTCATTTTTACACAACACAATGGAGGCAAAAAACACCCATTGTTAAAAGTAACGTTTTACTTTTACTCAAAGTACATTTTAAATGATCTACTTTTTACTTTTACTTGAGTAGATTTTTTGTCTGGTAACTTTACTTGTACTTAAGTAAAATTTCATCAGAGTAACAGTACTTGTACTTGAGTATAATATTTTAGTACTCTTTCCACCTCTGGTGTCTTGTATTCTTCCAAAAGGAAAATGCTGGATTGTTTCAAATATTTTGAAGATATTCTAACTACGGCTGAAACATTTCCTCGAGTAACTTGAATAATTTGATTATTAAAAATGTTTGATGTATATTTTTGCATCGAGGCTTCGTTTATTTCCTATCAGCTCACCGTGTTTTGCACGGATGATTATTACTGTGGCACAACGAGCTGCTGTGGATACGTGACGTGAAGGAGACGTTGGACGTGATTTGATGACACGGTTTGAAAAGAGCAGGAAGAGGGAGAAAACAGCAAGGGGTGAGGAGAAGAGTTTGGGCAGAGAAAACGACAGAAAATGTCAAAAGTTTGGGATCATTTCAAGATAAAACAGAGCAAAAATGTATAGAGTGTATCTATTGGAAAGCCAAACTAGCCAACCACAACAGCACATCGTCAATGCTACTGCACCTCCACACAAAGCATTCAGTCTGTGCATCCAGTCCACAGAGCAGATCCAAGACAAGCTCACGCAAATCATTACGATGTTCAGTAATTATGGATATGTGCAATGGATAGTTAATCAATATAGTGACTTGTTGTTGCGTTCACAAAGCGTTTATTGATGTGGAAAAGTGTTTTGTGAGGAGAAGTTAAAGATCAGATCATGATGATGTGACATTAGCTTAGCGGGTGCTCGCTGAGTAACGAGCTGATTTGCGCTTCTCGTAGACAAAACAGTCTCGTGCAACAAGCAAAGGCTCACCAGATACCCAATACATGTCTGGTATAATCCATACTGCTGTTATGTTAGCTGTTTCTCCAACAGCACTTACACCATACCTGTCAACCCTCCCGTTTTTCCCGGGAAATCCCTTATTTTGACTTATTTCCCGGTGTCTTCCCGTTTTTTTATTTTCCCGAAAATATCCCGTATTTTCACATTATATAAAAGTCGGTAGGTCCAGAATTCATGACGCGCCTCTGACAGGAGTTTACAGCAGGAAGTCGGGCCATGAATTCACATCCCCGCCCTCTCAGGCATCAGTAATTACATAACTACGTCCGGAGGCGAGGCTGAACAAGTGATTAGGTCCAGTGTTGCCAGACTGGGCGGTTTCAAGTGCATTTGGGCGGGTTTTGAACATATTTTGGGCTGGAAAACGTCAGCAGTATCTGGCAACACTGATTAGGTCTGAGGTGAAGATGGCGATGCTAATAGCTAAGAAAAACATTAGCCTCTCTTTCTTTGATGATTTCAACAAGTGCGTGGCAGGAATGTTCCCAGACTCTTCCATCGCAAAGAAATTTTCCATGGGGAAAACGAAAGCCTCCCAAATAATCAAAGGTAAGCTACACATGTTTACATTAAGTATGTCCTGGCTAAGACCTCATAAATAGCCTAGTGTAAACTAATTGGTGTATTAACTGTTTTATCCACTCATTGTCTCTTTTATTTTCTATCTGAAACTTACCCATTTTAAATCACTCTTGGTTTAATATCTTATATTACTCTTTATTACTCTATCTATCTATCTATCTATCTATCTATCTATCTATCTATCTATCTATCTATCTATCTATCTAGTGTTCCAAGGCCATGACTATGGTAAAACCAGTGGTGTAGTCTACATGATACGCAGGTCTACGCCGTATGCCCACTGGAAAAGCTCAGCGATTTCCGTATACTCACTGAAGAGCTCAGTGATTTGCGTATGCGCATGCGCCTACCGAAAAATATATTCGTTATTTGAACTGGCCAAACCAACGTCAACATTGTCAGATGAATGTTCCACAGTTCCATTCCTAAATGCCTGTGTCCACCAAACGCGCTTTAGCGCTACAAGCGCCTATTCAATTCAAATCCTATGGGCTTCATTTATTAGACGCTGACAGAGCCCGACTCAGCACTCAAGGCGTTGCGAGTTGATCCAAGAGCAGAGAATTGACCCTTCCGGGAGCTCCGCCCCCCTTAGCAACTGTTGCTACGTATGTCAGTCAAGCCAGCCGTCCCCCTTCGCAGTAAACGTCATTCATACGTAAGAGGAAATTGCGCGCGCAGCCTGGACCCAAAAAAGACTCAGCGACGGTAGAGACGAGAAGAAATATTTGGAAGAAATGCCGAGTTGTTGTGTTGTCGGGTGTCAGAATCGTAGCAGTGATGGGGTTAAAATGTTCAGAATTCCAGCAGGATCTCACCCATTCCGAAAAAATCACCGACGTCTATGGCTACAAGCCATCAAACATGTAGACTGGGATGAAAGCACCATCAAAAATGCGCGGGTTTGCAGCGCCCACTTCATCACAGGTAAGATCAGGCTATTTATTAAATCTTTCTTTTTTATTCTTTCTAGTCTTCGTTTATTGATGTAGCAAAATACTTTGGTAACGTTTGTCTGATTAGCTGGTCATAGTTACACAATGTAATGAATATTGTTAGCATGTTAGCTTAGCTTTGCATGCAGTTTTGTTTGTAGGAGAGCTCTCGCTTGACTCAAGCAGTCCAGATTTTGTGCCATCATTATTTGTGTATGCCGAAAATCACAATTTTAAAGCAAGGATGGAAAGGTAAAATTGTGTGCCCTCACTCTAAATGCCAACTTACGTTGACTGCTCTAACCTAGCTCCCGCCCCGTTCAGTTTCATTTCTGCTCTCTGCCTCTCGCTTTTTACGCAGCTCTGATTTCTCGTAGCTGCACTCTTTACACTATCATTGTGGATATGTTGGATGATGTAGGCACGAAGTTTTTCGTGGGTGTACACTGAAGTCTTGTCAATAAGGTACGAGTATATATCTGGCCATTGTATACCAGGGAACTTACTAACCTCGTCCGTCCACTCTTTAATTAAATGCGGATCCGGTAGGCGATGTCCACTTGTTAGAGTTAACTTATTTATGTAGCATTCTTGATCTTGTAATGACAATTGTTTGGCATAATCTGACAGCTCATAATGCCGGTCTATGGGCAGCGCCATTGTTTCTGAGTCCAGGCTGCGCGCGCATCCTAGCAACGGTCGGTTTGTTTACAAACATGCGAAGGGGTCTGCCTTTGACTTGTTGCTAAGCAACAGTGCTTATTCAGTCATGACAGACCACGCGGCATTATCTAGCATTCAGTCAAGCTTGCGAAATCATGAAATGAAAACAAACAACACTATTTCAGTGTTTTCAGAAGTGTCCTCAGCCATCACTCTGCAACACAACCAAGGAGGCAATGCAGACCTCAAATGCCAGAATATAAAAACACCTGGATTCTCCACTTTACAACGTTACAAGTCTGATGGGGGACTCTCACTGCCAAATTTCAAATTATATCATCAAGCTTTCCAGTTGCGTCCGGTGAAAATTTGGTTAGATTCATCGTCACTAACCTCTTGGAGGGAGATTGAAGAAGGCCTAGTGCATCCTATAAGACTCCAAGATGTGTTATTCTCCACTTTGTCTAAAACTAAACATATTGACTTTGGTCCTATAATACAGTATACAATTAGAAATTTCAGAAGAATAGAAAAACAGGTTAGATATGACAAGAAAGCAAACACACACACTCCTCTCTGGAATAATCATGGTCTGACTTCTGGAAAGATGCCTTTTCAATCTCAGTCATGGGTTTCTTGTGGTATTCATACACTGGGTGATATATATAACAGGGATGGACTGATGAGTTTTCAAAATCTTTGTCAACTTTTTGATATTCCTAAATCTTCATTTTTCCTCTATCTTCAGTTGCGGTCAGCATTACGTGCCTATGGAGTACCATGGGATTCAAATGTGCAAATTCACCCGGTTATTTATAAATTACTGATCTCTCCCTGCAGAGGATTTGTCACCTTTTCATATAGATGGCTCTTAGAATTGTCCTACTTTACCATTTCAATAGAAGCTAAGTGGGAAAGCGATTTAGAGACAGACTCTATAGATTGGAAAGGGGTATGGGATAATATTTTCAGTGCATCAAAGAACCCTAATCATCAGCTGATTCATTTCAAGTTTTGTCACAGGGTATACTGGACACCCATTGATAGGTTCCATGTGAAGCACACGAAGAGTCTATGCTGTAGTCTATGTAATAAAGATATTCCAGGTACATATAAACATATGGTTTGGGATTGTGAGGAAGTTCAGTTCTTTTGGAAAGAAGTAACTTTTATTTTGTCTGAATTATTAGAATTAGATATTCCTTTACTACCAAGCTTGTTGTTACTGAATGATGACTCACAGTTTGAATGTACAGAGAGACAGCGAAAAGTGTGGCTTGCAGGCCTAACAGCAGCGAAAAAACTCATTGTTCAGAGGTGGCTTCCCCCACACAAACTTCCTATTAAAAAGTGGCTGTTGTATTTTCAAGATGTTATAATGATGGAATTATCCACGGCAAGAATCCATGGGGCAAGAGTCTCAACAATACAAATGTGGGAAAAAACGGCAGAGGGGGTTACAGACTTATTGGCAAATCATGCACAATGAAATATCTCACATGCCCTTTTTTTTTTTTTTTTTCTCCTTCTTCCATTTTGATATTTGATGTCATTATAGCATAAGGTAAATATCATGCTTTGACTATTGTTAGTCAACTCTTTCTTTTATTTCAATTATGACTTATTGGGTCATGTGATGTGTATCTAAGGTTGGGGTGGGGGGTTGGGGGTGGGTGTTGATCACTGACTTTGTAATGTTACTGTCTCCCATCTTGGGATCTTGTTCTTAAATAAAAAACAGTGAATCATAAAAAAAAAAAAACACCTGGAAAGTCCTGTAGACCTTTTTTGCAGGGCTTGTGGGCTAACACACTGAAGGGCATTGCGTATTTGTTAATTAAATTAATTTTTTCTTCTTTGAAGCAAACATTTGTTTTAGCACATCTAGGATGTTTTCTTGTTCATTTAAGCTGATGTGCTGAATATACGTTAAATGCATTTCTTATTTCTTATGTTAAAAATGTATTATTGTGTGATGTTTAATTTACATGTCAATATGTCAAATTTTCTTGATACATGAAAAATAAAAAAAAACAATGATGGAAAAGCCCACTTATCTTAAGTTGAACGGTGAATCAAAATTTTATAAATTTTGTACATTTAAACCACATTTGTTTTGCATACAGTAGATCTGTACACAAAACCAGTTTCAAGATGCATATTACTATGCATTAGGCAGTGATGGTGCTCATCAGGTGTTGCTTTCAGGTTATTGGACAGTTACAAGATGGATGAGTACAAGTATAACAGTATAGCCACAACACACGTGTGTGTGTGTGTGTGTGTGTGTAGTATATATGTGTATATATGTATGTGTGTGTGAGTGAGTATAAATTTTTTTCCTGGGGGGGCGTTGCATGGCAAGCACTGAGTATACCCACTGCAAAAAAGTAGACTACACCACTGTGTGTTACTGATGGTAGCCTTTGTTACTTTGGTCCCAGCTCTCTGCAGGTCATTCACTAGGTCCCCCCTTGTGGTTCTGGGATTTTTGCTCACCGTTCTTGTGATCATTTTGACCCCACGGGGTGAGATCTTGCATGGAGCCCCAGATCGAGGGAGATTATCAGTGGTCTTGTATGTCTTCCATTTTCTAATAATTGCTCCCACAGTTGATTTCATCACACCAAGCTGCTTACCTATTGCAGAATCAGTCTTCCCAGCCTGGTGCAGGTCTACAATTTTGTTTCTGGTGTCCTTTGACAGCTCTTTGGTCTTGGCCATAGTGGAGTTTGGAGTGTGACTGTTTGAGGTTGTGGACAGGTGTCTTTTATACTGATAACGAGTTCAAACAGGTGCCATTAATACAGGTAACGGGTGGAGGACAGAGGAGCCTCTTAAAGAAGAAGTTACAGGTCTGTGAGAGCCAGAAATCTTGCTCATTTGTAGGTGACCAAATACT
This sequence comes from Neoarius graeffei, assembly GCF_027579695.1. Lineage (NCBI taxonomy): Eukaryota > Metazoa > Chordata > Actinopteri > Siluriformes > Ariidae > Neoarius > Neoarius graeffei. The sequence goes on along the minus strand of NC_083589.1, from coordinate 6,456,606 downwards.
TATTTTACCAAGGAATTTACCAATTAATTCATTAAAAATCCTACAATGTGATTTCCTGGATTATTTCCCCCCATTCTGTCTCTCATAGTTGAATTGTACCTAGGATGAAAATTACAGGCCTCTCTCATCTTTTTAAGTGGGAGAACTTGCACAATTGGTGGCTGACTAAATACTTTTTTTGCCCCACTGTATAATTAATGATATATATGTATATATTAATTATATGAGTGTGGTGCTCGTTCGCTTGTGTGTTTGGTGCTCGGCTTCGGATTATATTTCTAAGTTAATTTGACTACTGATTCTTGACTAGTGATTTTGGATTTCGGCCAGTGGACAGTGCCTGGTTTACGACGCTGATTTGGAACTTGGACTTGCATGATAGTTGGCTAGTTTGCAAACTAACTAGCTGGTGGCTAGGCAAACAGCTGACCCAGCACTGGGCATCATTACCTAGCAGCAGCATGCCACCGAAGAGGGCAATGAGAGGAGGGCGAGGAATTCAAGACGACTCTCGAGTTTTTGATTAAGGAGATTTCTGATGTTAAACATCAGCAGAAAGGCATCCTGGAGCTGGTGGAGGAGGTGAAGGCTCTCCGGATCCAGAACGCCGAGAAAGACCGGCATCTGGCGGAACTGGAGAACAGAGTGGCGGATCTGGAGCAGTACTCCAGGATCAAGGATGTGATTATCACCAGGCTCCACATCAAACCCCGGTCATATGCCTGGGCAGTGACCACTGACAACGGGGTGGAGCCCGGTGAGCAGGATGACAGATCGACAGAGCAACAGGAGGCTGCTTTCCTCCACTCAAAGGGTGTTGAAGTGGATTTAAACACCATGGAGGCATGCCATACTTTGCCCCGGAGAAATGACAGAAATACACCGGCCGTAATCATGAGATTCATAAACAGAAAATACAAGACTGTATTGCTGAAACAGGGAAGGAAATTGAAAGGGACAGACGTCTTCATAAATGAGCATCTCATCAAACGAAATTCTGACATTGCAAGAAAGGCACGCAACTTGAAAAGACAGGGAAAGATTCAAAGCACATGGACTAATAATTGTAAAATATTCATTAAGCTTAATGGAATGCCAGAGCAAGCCAAGGTTGTGGTCATCAAGACCATGGAGGATCTGGACAGGTACCAATATTCACCATAAACTGGACTGTAAGGCATGATGACTCATTTCACAGCAAACAACCATGACATCGTCGAAAATAACTTATTCACCTGTATCTGGAGTTAATGATGGCACATCTCAAAGGATTCCTGATCATAACAATATGGAGCTAAAAACCTTTCAATATTCCAATTATAATTTACTGGATATAGAAAACTATATAGATCCGGACAACAACTTCTTTTTCAATATTAATGACAACTGCTATTATTATACAAACAAACAATACAGTCAGACTGTTAGAACTGACAACAAATTATCCGTAATCCATTTCAACAACAGAAGCATGTATACAAACTTTAATAACATTAACGACTACTTAAGTCGGTTTACAAAACCATTCAAAATTATTGCAATATCAGAAACTTGGATCAACGCTGATAAGGGGATGGATTTTGAGATGGATGGATATGAACTCAACTATATAAACAGGAAGAGCAAAGGCGGAGGAGGTGTGGCTGTATATGTGGACAAAAATTTAGATTATAGGATATTGGAAAATATCTCAACTGCAACTGACAATCTGTTAGAATGTATAACTATTGAAATCTGTACAGAAAAAAAACAAAAATGTAATAATCAGCTGTATATATAGAACACCAGGTTCTAGTATGGACTTATTTAAGGACTGGATCGAGGCATCTTTTTCAAGGATGAATCAGAAAGTTATTTTCATCTGTGGTGATCTTAATATTGACCTTTTAAATCCTAAGAAGCATAAAATGACTGACGAATTCATTAATACAATGTATAGTATGAGTCTTTATCCAAAAATCACCAAACCCAGCAGAATCACATCATACAGTTCCACATTAATCGACAACATATTCACTAATGACATTGAAAACAATCCTGTGAGCAGATTATTTATCATTGACATCAGTGACCACCTACCAGTTTTTACAGTTTATGACGGCAATTTTAAAGGAAATCATCCAGATACAAGACCAATATATAGACGATTGAGAACAGAGGAAAACATGAATGCATTTAAGAATGACTTGCTAGTGCAAAACTGGGACGTTATATACAAGAATAATGATATTGACAATGCGTATGAAACATTTCTGAGGATATTTGTATCACTATATAACAAAAATTGTCCAATTAAACAATATAGCAGGAAACATAAATACACGGATTGACGATGGATCACCAAGGGAGTACAAAATGCCTGTAAAAAGAAAAATACGCTGTATAGAGAATTCATAAAACAGAAAACTAAAGAGGCAGAGAATAAATATAAAAAATATAAAAATAAGTTAACCAATATTATTAGAGCTAGCAGAAAGGAATACTATCATGAAATATTAAATAAAAATAAAAACAATATTAAAAGGAATATGGGATTTATTAAATAATATAATCAAAAATGGCTCTAGACAATGTTACCCTCAGTACTTTATAGATAACAACATTAAGAAAGACAATATAGATGATATAGTTAATAGTTTTAATCATTTTTTTGTAAGTGTTGGACCAAACTTGGCAGAAAAAATCCCTGATCCATCGTCATCGCAGGACTGGAATGATAACCTTATAGATAGAAACCAAAGCTCAATGTTTCTCACAGCAGTGGAAGAAAAAGACATAATTGATATTGTAAAAAACTGTAAACATAAAACATCTACTGATTGTGATAACACTGATATGAAAATTGTGAAAAGGGTCATTGAGGGAATTTCAAAACCATTAACTTTCATCTGTAACTTATCATTCCAAACCGGCAAATTTCCAAACAAAATGAAAATAGCTAAAGTTGTGCCACTGTATAAAACTGGGGATAGACACCACTTCACAAACTACAGGCCTGTTTCTTTATGACCACAATTCTCAAAAATTCTAGAAAAAATATTCAACAACAGATTAGACAAATTCCTGGAGAAGCATAAATTATTCTCTGACTGTCAATACGGATTTAGATCAAACAGTTCAACAGCACTGGCATTAATGGAATCAGTTGAGGAAATCACTAATGCTATAGATCACAAACAGTACGCAATTGGAATATTCATCAACCTCAAGAAAGCTTTCGACACAATCAATCATGATATATTAATCAATAAACTGGAACAGTATGAGATCAGGGGGATAGTTTTGCACTGGGTGAAAAGTTATTTAAGGGACAGAAGACAGTTTGTGAAGTTGGGACATTACACTTCCTCATGCTTGGACATTGCTTGTGGTGTCCCCCAGGGGTCAGTACTGGGTCCAAAACTGTTCATTCTCTTATCTCTTAAATTCATGGGATTAAATAAGTTTTTACTTCAGCCCACTCCTTTTCGGACATGTAAACTCAAAACTGCTTAGTGCGTCCTTGTTTGTATTTTTGTTTTGTTTTCTTTTGTTTTGATTTTGATATTATGATTACCTATATTATTTATAGTTTATTTTCTAATTTAGTGGCTTTTTACGTGTTCTTGTTACAAATGCTGTTTTGCTTTTCTTGTTGTCTGCTTATTTATTCATTGTTTGTTTACATGTCCGAAATAAACTATCATCATCATCATCATCATCATCATCACTACATCTTTCATATATAGAGCCTATATTTTGTCCTTGGTGAAGAAAAAAGGGTCAAATCTCAAACTCGCCACTAAAAATTACATGGTTGTGGAGACTTTTGTTGCTGTTTTGTTGTTGTTTAAATACAGAGCCTCATTATAAGAAGTTTCAGTTTAATCAGAGCCAGGCATCAGTGGTGTTCAGCCTTCAGCTAGACAAACCAGCCTGGAGGCCCAGAGAGCCAGGAAACCCTGAGCTGAGAGACAGACAGAGAGAGAGAGAAAGTAAGTGTCCTCCGCTCCCTGTGCTGCCACACCATCAACCTGGATGCTTTGGGAGACAAAAGCAAATTAATAACCACTTGTCCCTCTCCATAAAAAATCCCTGCACTCCTCACAACCCCTCTCACAACTTACAGATGTGTCGAGGGATTCTAACAGAGCCAGATGTGCTATTATTGAGATTAAATGACTGGCAAAGCTCTTGTTTAAATCAGTGACTCAATAATCCTGTAACCCATCAAACAGCAAATTGGTGAAATGAACCATTGCTTTTAATTATGGCACCAATAGCAAGTAGGCTATCTCAGAATGAAAGAGAAAATAATCTGATGCAAAAACAACTGTTCATCCTGTTCACTGCAAAAAAAAATTGTGTTCAGGACATACGACACATAGGTCTAGTCAATCTCGGACTTTAGAAAATATAGCATTTGTGTGTTGATGCAGTTGCATGAGAAAAGAACCTGAATGCAAAACCAATGTCACTCGTGTAGAATGTAGATCATGATCACCGAAAACTTCTGTGAGACTGAGCGAATATAAAGGACAATGTGTTGGTTAAACAGGACTTAACAGTTGGTGTGAGGTTCAAGATATGGTTCATGAAAAAGTCATTTGATGAAACAGAGAGAGAGAGAGAGAGAGAGAGAGAGAGCAGTGAGGTGTCAGTGAGATTTGCATGAACAGGACGGAATCGTTTCATTTCTCCCAGAATAGAGCAGAAACTTCACCAGATGTTCAACTTCCTTCAGTCAAACTCACTGAAGCACAAAACACAGCACTGAATCTACAGCTAATCACACTCTCTCATCACACTGATCATCACTATTAACTCCAATAAAAGAACAGACAACGTCCAAAATTCAGCTTTATTTCAGCACAAACTACAGGAAGAGCAACAGGACAGTGAAGAGAGGAAAGACAGAAATGTCAGCATTGTGTAGAATTGAAACTCTATTGTAGATGGATCATAAGCAGCTCCATGTTAAACTCTATCTTGGATCCACTAGCCTTCACACTGACTCTTTCTGAACGTGACTGGATGATTGACGTTGTTATGGGAGACCGTGCAGCTGAACTCCTCCCCCTTTTCCCAGAGGTCTTTGCTGAGGGTCAGGGTGCTGCTGCGGCTGTAACGGCCGTTCTTCTCTACTTCTGCGCTGCTCAGAACCCCGTTCTTCACCTCTGAGCCGTCCACTGTCCAGCTCACCAGCGCCCCCTGTGGAGAGTAGCCAGACAGCAGGCAGAGCAGCGAGGCCGATCCCTCAGACAGCTGCAGAGGGGACGGAGGGAGCAGAGACACGGAGGGAGCTGTGGAACCCGCTGGAGAGGAGAAACACACAAACACATCATAGACACCTCATTCACACACAATTAGAAATGAGGATGAAATATTTCTGCAACTTTGTGGAACTGACTGATCTTACAGAGGAATTAAGTCGAATAAAGTCTGACTTCATGACTGAGTTTCATTCACTACTTTATTATGTGACATCAGTTTCAGTGCAGCAACAAAACAAACATGTTCCACTCTGTAATTTATCTGGGAAAATAATTTTACAACAAGTTTTATTACTTTATAGTTCAAACCTTCAGCACATTTAACTGCAGCAAATACAAATGTAGCTGATGACAGAAATATTCATCGTTTAACACAAACACACACAGCAGCTTTCATCTGGATTTTACATCAGCACACAGTCACTATATTTATTAAATGTTTATTATAGAGTAACTGCAGAGTTATTGCATGTTGAATTTATAGCAACTGTGTAATTATTACAAATTTAACATCAATAATTGTGCATTTATTGAATGTTTAAGAACATTGATATGGGATCTGTTCTGATACTGAAATGTATTCCTCATCAGAACAAAATAACACACAATAAAATCAATTACACAATTATGAACATGAATAATCTGTTCACTTTAAGTATATTTATTACTGTAATTAGTAATGAACTAAATTAATTTTGCATTAAAAGAAGAAAACACACTTACTGTTCACGATGAGTTTGGAGCCTCCACCAAAAGTCCACCACAGTGATACATTCTAATGAAACCGTCGTACAAAAACCTCCATCACACTGCAGTACATACACACACACACACACACACACACACACACACACACACTTTGCATTATCAGTCCATGCTTCAGTGCTCTGCGAGTGTTTATAGCCCTGTGACTTTAACACTTCATGACTGAGAGCTGCTGCTCAGCAACTTCACCCACAGCAACCATGACTTTGATCAGCGTCTTCATCTGCACACTGGCCCTCTGGACTCAAGGTGAGAGTTTAACATCAACTCACAGCCTCACACACTTCATTTCATACGAATTCTACACCACTTTAGAGCTTACAAACACAATCTATGTTTCTCTTCAGGATCCAGAGGTCAGGTGACTGTGACTCAGACTCCTTCAGTGCAAACTGTTGCTCCAGGAAACACAGTCACCATCAACTGTAGAACCAGTAGCAGTGTGCTTAATGGTTACTATCTCGCCTGGTACCTGCAGAAACCTGGAGAAGCTCCTAAACTCCTGATCTATGGTGCTACTAACTTACAGTCAGGGACTCCAGCTCGTTTCAGCGGCAGTGGATCGAATACTGACTTCACTCTGACCATCAGTGGAGTCCAGACTGAAGATGCAGGAGATTACTACTGTCAGAGTTATCATAGTGGCTACGTGTTCACACAGTGTTAGAGCGTCGTACAAAAACCTGGGTCAGTGAGAGTGCACAGAGAAGCACTGCTGCAGCTGGGAGCGACTGCAGGTGCTGAGGGGGAGGATGTGATACAGCACAATGACACACACTGTGGACGAGAGAAAACACACCACACTAACTCACTAATACACACACATCTGTGAGAGGAGTCCACCTTTCTCAGCTGTGGACAGACAAACAAAGTCCTGATCATTCTGATTCACTGCTTACTAATTATCTTTATCCCATTTTACACAGTTAAGTATTTATTATAGTTATAATTTGTTGCATATATGATTTACTGTGTTACAGTATTATCAAGTTCATATTTTATTATAATAACTTTATCCATCCATTGTCTGTAGCCGCTTAAGCCTCACTCACAACCCGCTGTACGTGCTGCTATGGGCGGTCAACGATAAAAATTGTGCAAAACCGTGCTTGAGACTTGCGCGACACTTGCGTGTGTTCAGCTCAGTAGAAGGTTGCAGACTGCCCGTGGAGACTTTTGGTTCTGCACATGCAAGTTCTACAGGTCTTGCGACAAATCAAGAACACATACACTACGTATGGGACCCGTATTCCTTTTGTACACCTGAACCAAGTCAGCAGCGCGGCTAGTAGGGGCTTTTTGTGATGACAGTAAGACGCATGATTGAGGCACGGTCATTGTATGAGTGACGCGCCTCAGAAGTACTTCACAAGCATTCCACACTTGCTATTCGTGCACCGCACAACACAGAAGTTCATCTCACTTTCTACCCCTATGTGTGGCGTGCACGCAGCGCATGTGACCTGCACACGACATGAGGGGCAAGACTCTGGGTATATATATTGGGGAGGAACCAAGGAACCGATCATGTAGTTTGTAGCATTGTAGAAGGGAAGAAGACCACCTCATTTACTGTTTTTATTTGAGTATATGTTAATTTACCATGCAAACGTCAAATAATAAAACATGAATATAAGGGAATAACGCATTTTATTACATTGTAAAAAATCTCAACTAAATAGCCCAACAGTTTGAGCACTGAAACACACTTTGACTCCGAGCTGCTGTCCTGCTCCGACTCCTGCTGAGTGGTGGGACGGGGTGTCGGGATGTCCTTGTCCTCATCACTGAGCATGGCACAATGGCCTGACAGCGATGATGGGATTGCAATGTCCTCACTTCTGGGCATCGTTAGCTGAAACGTACATGAAACTCAGCATATATAATATTAATTACATAAGCATATAGATACTGAATGAATGTTTAAAGCGTGTGTATTTACCTGTGAAAATCCCTCTGGCGGGCTGCTGTGCCTTCTGCCGGCTTGAAGGCAAACTTCTCCCTGTCCGTGCAGGGCTCGCCGGTGCTGCTACCATCATCATCACATTCTTCCTCCTCCTCCCCCTCTGCTGTTTCAGGCTGGGTTACTTCACTTTTGCTCGCTTCTTCTTGCGTCCCATTTTCTAAACATTAAACTGAAAATTTTTACATTTTTCCCACAAAATATCCAATGTTCTTCAGCCGAAAGACAGATGCAGAATGCTGCAGACATGCTGGTTTTATACCCACTCCTGGCTTGCATCACACACAAGTTATGAGTGATTGTAACATGCTAATCACACATGTGACACACGCTTCACAAGTGCAGCCCGAACTCGTAGCGCAGGAAACTGCTAAAATGTAAGTCACACGCTCTGAACACACACTGATCACGTGCATCAGACATACGCTTTCCACAGACTAACGGTGCAAGTTTTCCCACGCCTCGGGGAAGTCAGGTGTGCAACCTGTACTTGACAAGTACTTTGCCCGTACTCCACCCCCAAACTTTCCCCCGGGCTCACCGCGACCCTGCGGCACAGCTTTGAGCTACCAAACCCTGCGACCCGTGCGTGTCCAAAACACTTATGGCGGGTTGTGAGTGAGGCTTTATCCTGTACAGGGTCACAGGCAAGCTGGAGCCTATCCCAGCTGACTATGGGTGAGAGGCGGGGTACACACTGGACAAGTCGCCAGGTCATCGCAGGGCTAACACATAGACACACAAACAACCATTCACACTCACGGTCAATTTAGAGCCACCAATTAGCCTAACCTGCATGTCTTTGAACTGTGGGGGAAACCGGAGCACCCAGAGGAAACCCACACAGACACGGGGAGAACAGGCAAACTCCACACTGAAAGTCCCCGGTCAGCCGCTGGGCTCGAACCCAGGACCGTCTTGCTGCGAGGCGACAGTGCTAACCACTACACCACCGTACCACCTTATAATAGCTTTAATGTTCATGAAATAGAACCATATTAAATATATATTAAAATATTATATTTTCAAACGTTTCTCACTTTCGCAATAGATCACTCACTTTCTTTCCTTCCGGGTCACTAGAGGAGTCACGAGGGGCATTTTGTAGGTCAGTGTGTGTGAACACGGCGTCACAAACCCAATGGAAACAGGAAGTCAGATATATTTACACTTTAGATAAGTTTCAAAAGCAAGATACTGAACAGAACTCGAGTTAACAGGTGGAAAATAAAAATGTAACTTTGCAGCTGAAATGCTGAATGTTCTGTATATTATATGAATAAAAACTCCATTTTACTGTCTGAACATTCTTGTTGTAAGCTTCTTTAAGATCTGTTTTAAACTGCAAGTGTCCACATCACACATGAATTACACTCGCCTTGTTCATTTAAGTCGTTATATCTCAGTCCAAGTGAACCAGCCCTGTTTGATCCTGCAAATATATCTGATGAATTTGCACAAGATTTTCATGATGAAATGGAGTTAATTCATCTGTAGTCGAATGAATTAAAACTGGTGAACATGAACACTGCGGAAAAATATGAAGTGAGCAACGTATTGTCTGTATTTCACTTAAATAATTAATATCATTTGTTTCAATTAGTCTAAACCCTCGGATTACTACTCAGCAAAAATTGTGTAATTTCACAAATGAGTATTCCTCAAAAACAGAAAGACAGTCTGGAGGTGTTGAGCTCATTCCACACTTTACAGTATTGCTGTGTTCATGAGCGGATCAGGTCTGAGCAAGTAAAATTGATGTTCTTTTCTGTTCACATTTCAAAACAATCAATTATGCCTGCAACCTTCAGTCCAAAGTTTCTGTGAAAATCCACTGGCATTGTCTTCCTCATTTCTTCTCTCACTGGCCACTCGATTCATCCTTTTACTCTTATATACATTACATCCAAATTATCCTTCTTATATGTAGCCCAATGGAAATTTTGGTTATAAGTTCATATTTATTGATTTCTTTATTTAATCTTGTTATTAAATTGTTAAAGTCATACCTTTCATAATTTGGTAATCACTGTCACTTTTAATAATAAGTTAGTTTAAATGTACTTACCTTGAATGTGGATCCAATCAGCAGTCGGGGTGAGAGGTCAGCAGGAAACCGGAACGTGTGCGTCGAAGGACAAAAGGAGAGTGAAAAGTTGCGTGGTCACACCGCTTGAGTTTATAAGTTGGTAGCACACCAAGTTAAGGATGATTATTGTGAATGTTCTTTGACAAACGGACAGTGAGTCTTATGATAACAGTCTACAGTGATAAAGCAGTGTAATAGGCAACGACTCTTGAAAACACTGGCATCGTGTTTCCACCGAGGCTACGGCAACAAGCTAGTCTGCCTGACCTTGCTTACTGGAGTGGTAAGGACTTTGCAGTACAGTAACTCGGAGTCACAGTCAAGGTGTGTTTCAGTGCTCAAACTGTTGGGCTATTTAGTTGGGATTTTTTACAATGAATAAAATGCATTATTCCCTTATACTCATGATTCATTATTTGACGTTTGCCTGGTAAATTAGACATATATTCAAATAAAAACAGCAAATCAGGTGGTCTTCTTAACTTCTACAATGCTACATGCTACACGATCGGTTCCTTGGTTCCTCCTCAATATACTGTATATACCCAGAGTTTGGCCCCTTGTGTCGCGTGCAGGTCGCGTGCGCTGTGTGCATGCACTCAAAAAAATAATTTGTTGTATTTACGTAAAAATGTTATGCCAAGTGGTTCTACAAAACTTTGTTTAATGTTAATTAACCATTTTTTGTACAATTTACTCAATAGATTAAAGTATATTGTAGAAGAGTAAATTAAGTAACTTCAACTTAAATAGGTTAATTATTTTTTGTGTTTAGTCTACATTACTCAAATGTGATATGGTTCAGTTTAACAAATGAATTCAACAGTAAAACAATGCAAGGATATTCAGGAAAAGTCACTTTATATCATTAAGTTACTTTTAATTATCTGAGCTTAGTTTGTCTAATTAAAAATTCCGAATGATGTTAAATAGAAAAAAAAATCACAAAATATTTCCAAATTCAACAACTTTATTGAGTCCAACTTCAGTGTTGAGTGACATTCAAAAATGTGTTGTAAGCGCCTTCATTTAATAATTTAAGGCAGCATAAAATGCTTTACATTGTATGTTCAACTGTGTTTAGCTGGACTGTATTACTAAAATAAGTGTTCACCGTTTCAACTCAAAGGTTAAAAATCGCTTGTGCTTACATAACTCGAAAGTGCAACCCCCTTAACACTCTCGCACTGTTTTAACAACAGTGTTTTAACACGTTTTAAAGTTTACAACCATATGAAATAAGTTACACAGCGTCTCTGTCACGTTCTTCCCCCAATAAACATTTGTGTTGGGCAACATTCAAAACAACTGTCAACATTTAACAACTTTCAGACAACTTCAGATGCTTTACATGCATAAAATGTTAAACTGACAATTAGTTCAAGTGCCTTGTTTGTCTGTATGTTTCTCCTGAAATCAGGCAAATTGTATTTAGCTCTTCAATACAAATCTTTGAATCTATGGTCTTCAGTGACTTTCGAACCCTGCCACCCCTCCCCCTGTGCTTTCACTTTGAGATAGAAACTAAAGCCAGTGAAAACGCAGACATTTATCGATGTCAATATTTAAAATAACAGCAATAAAATCAACTTGAAGAAATCTCACGTAGCGGGGAGCTCTGAGACTGATGATTAGAATCAGACACTTTCAAGGGGCAGCCATACTTTGTACTACGTTCATTAAATGGCCAACAACAAACATGAACAATGAAATTGTAATACGACTGAGGTTCCAAATGCAACCTGCTAAACAATGTACTTTAGGCACATGTTTTAATACTCTCTGGAAGACGAACACAAAGAAATCAGTGAAATTATATTTGTTGGCATCTTCTCAAACATGCTGTCTTTAATATCTTAGACATCTTCGTTCCAAACACAGCAGGCGCATACCTACTTAGCATTGGTCTCAACCTTAAACGCCATGAGGGTTTTTTTGCAGTTAAACAGAAAAGAAATTTGAGAGAAAAAATGAGCAGCTGTCAAAACCACAGCTTCATTGAACAACTGAACAAATCACATTTTGGGCACAGACAGCCTGCAGGTCACACTGTGGAGGCAACTGAGCACAGAGTGATCCGGAGTTCCTGCATTTATTCCAGCGGTTTGTTTTTGAGGACCTGGGTTTTGTTTGACAGTCGCTTTGGATCAAGTTCCATCAGAATCTTTTTTATGAACTCAAAAGTGTACTTAAGGTCCGACGGATAGCTCAGGTTCAAGTCATAGATGATGCCAAAAAGGAGAGCACAGGCATTACCAAAGTCTTGGAGTTCCTGAAGCACTTTCACACCTTCAACTATGATCCCAACATCCTCTGGTGGGTCATCAACATCAGCAGCTGGATGTTTTATCACATAGATGCCAACGACCATCTGATCCATCTCTGTCTGGGCATCTTCATGGTTCTCTGACTATAATAGACAAAAAGACAAAAACAAAAATTAAAGTCGGGCAATAATCCAAAAACAAAACTACACCACATCTACTTCAGTTTCAAAAGCACGAAATTCATACTAGAAATACAGCCATGTGTTTGTGTGCTTCCATGACAAAACCAGATACTTGCATCACACAAGTTAATTAAGCTGCTTTAATGATGCCCTTGAGGATATTGTTTCTCTTTAACCCTTTCTATTTATACTTAACCTGAACTATACGTACTCGGAACAGTGGGCTGCTGCAGTGCGGCACCTGGGGAGCAGTCAGGGCTTTAGGTACCTTGTTTAAAGGTTAAAGTGCATATCACGGGTAAATTCAGGAGCAAGATCATTGTAATTCTCCTATTTTATATTAAACTTTGGTCAAATATCTGTCACATTTTGTATTTTATGCAATTTTTTTTTACCTTGCACAATACCAGAAAAATTCATTTGAAATCAAGCCATTTGAGGCAAATTGGTCCGCCTCTGAAAAAACTTGGCATTTGGATTTCCCGGCAAACATTGATTTTCGTGACGTCACGTGCAGGACGCCGGGCGGCATGGTGGTGTAGTGGTTAGCGCTTTCGCCTCACAGCAAGAAGGTCCGGGTTCGAGCCCCGTGGCCGGCGAGGGCCTTTCTGTGTGGAGTTTGCATGTTCTCCCCATGTCCGCGTGGGTTTTCTCCGGGTGCTCCGGTTTCCCCCACAGTCCAAAGACATGCAGGTTAGGTTAACTGGTGACTCTAAATTGACCGTAGGTGTGAATGTGAGTGTGAATGGTTGTCTGTGTCTATGTGTCAGCCCTGTGATGACCTGGCGACTTGTCCAGGGTGTACCCCGCCTTTCGCCCGTAGTCAGCTGGGATAGGCTCCAGCTTGCCTGCGACCCTGTAGAACAGGATAAAGCGGCTACAGATAATGAGATGAGATGAGACGTGCAGGACGCCTCCCTCTGAATCCTATGTCAGCACTGGTTTGTTTATGAGAAAATGACCTGGTAGTTTTCTGCAAATTTCTTTAACGTTATCACGTAATTATTAAAATGGTGAACAGATGTATCGTCGGAGGGTGCAGCAACACCAATCTTGATGGGATTAGTACTCATCATTTTCCAAAAGACTGGACAATGAGAGAGAAATGGGAGCGCTTGGTCTACGCAGGCTGTGCACTGAAACTGTGCAAGCTCGCCTGCTGCGGTTCTGCAGGTAACGTCACGAATCTGGCTCCAGACTCCCTTGGGATTTTTCCAGACACGTTTTGCTATTTTATTTTATTTTTTTCTGCTGCAGACAGATGGCCTTGTGCAAAATTACCCTTCTGGATGAGTGTGTAAAGGGACATACTTTCATATTAAAAAAAGGAAATTGGTCCAGAATATGCACTTTAAAGTCCCACTGACTGTCACACACCTGAGTGTGTGAAATTTGTCCTCCGCATTTGACCCATCCCCTGAGGGAGCAGTGAGCAGCAAGGCCACACTCGCTTGAGCTTGCTTGCTCAAGGGCCCTCAGTGGTGGTGATGAGGGTGGGGACAAGCAGTGGCTTTCACTTTCCCTGCCTTAATCTCCTGACATGATTAGTAGATTCTGATAGTTCTAGCCATGACAGCACACAATGCTTCAGATATGGTTGCTGCTGCTGCTTAAGTGTAGATGCTTCACACACACCTATATGCAGTTGTTGTTTTGTTTTTTTTTTTAGGGCCCGAGCCCTATGGGCGAAGGCCCTATTGTTCTTGTAAGAGTTCACTATTATTAGGGCCCGAGCCCTATGGGCGAAGGCCCTATTGTTCTTGTAAGAGTTCACTATTATTATTCTTCCGTCTTCTTCTTCTTCCGTCTTCTTCTTCTTCTTTATTTTTCTCCGCTGTTGGGCCATTTTCGGGGCGCTTGCCATGGGCGAAAACGCACGAAATTTGGCACCAGTTCCGAGAATTGCCACCGCTACTCAGAACCAGAAGCCCAAACTTGGCATGGGCTCAGGGCCTCCATAGCGCCCCCTAAGTCGTTGTGATTTTGGCCTCCCGCATTAAGGTGCCTGGTTGCCATATAGTTTGTAGTAGTGGCATGCAATTTGGTACGCATATGTATCTCACTAAGCCGGACAAAAATGTAATGCCAATGCATTAGCCACGCCCAACAGGAAGTGAGGTAATTTCACTTTTGTGCAAAATGCATGGCCACGAAGACGGCGCAACTCCTCCTAGACCGTTCATAGGAATGTCACCAAAATTGATACACATCATCTACAGACATGGCTGACAAAAGTTACTAAATACGTTTCACGTAGGATTAACCGTTCAGAAGTTATGCGTCAATCAATTTTCGATGCAAAATTTTACATGCTTAAAAATTCATAACAAATCTTCTGATTGCTCAAAACTGCTCATACTTCACACGCAAATCACTCATTGGGCTTCTGACATGTTACCCAATTTCTGTGATGTTTCGCCACTGGGGGCGCTATTTTTGGGCAAAAATTCCAATCTTTCCTCAATTTTGGTCAAACTTCACGGCCACCCTCTTACTACCTCCCATGTCATGTATACCACGTTTTGGAAATTTTCGTCCATGGGGGGCGCTGTTTTTGTCCGACACAATTGCTCCAAAACGGGTTTTTGGTAAATAATTCCATAATGCTTTTCCTTCACACCACTTCCTCGTGATAGTACGTTGCTGTTGTAGACACTTATTTTTCCAACTCATAATCGCTCATGTACAGCATAGCGCCACCTACTGACATGGGAAAAACCAAAAAATTTATTCTTCAAAAATCTATATCTCATCTTCTATTTACTCAATTGTCATCAAACTTCATACGCAAACTCTTCATAGCTCACCTGACGTCAACGCCAAATTTTGTGCACTTTCGCCCCTGGGGGTGCTGGTTATGGCAAAAATGATATTGCAGCTTCTGATTTGTCAAACTTGCCAAGCAAACTCCTTACAAGACCCTTATTGGGGCGCTTGCCATGGTCGACAACGCACGAAATTTGGCTCCTTTTTCTTAGACTGCCACCGCTACTGAGAACCAGAAGCCCAGATCCAGGCGGGCCTCAGGGCCTCTATAGCGCCCCCTTACTCATTGTGATTTTGGCCACCCGCATTAAGGTGCCTGGTTGCCATGTAGTTTGTAGTAGTGGCATGCCATTTGGTACGCATATCTATCTCACTAAGCCGGACAAAAATGTAATGCCAATGCATTAGCCACGCCCAACAGGAAGTGAGGTAATTTCACTTTTGTGCGAAATGCATGGCCACGAAGACGGCGCAACTCCTCCTAGACCGTTCATAGGAATGTCACCAAAATTGATCCACATCATCTACAGACATGGCTGACAAAAGTTACTAAATAGGTTTCACGTAGCATAAACCGTTCAGAAGTTATACGTCAATCAATTTTCAGTGCAACATTTTACATGCTTAAAAATTCATAACAAATCTTCTACTTGCTCAAAACTGCTCATACTTCACACGCAAATCACTCATTGGGCATCTGACATGTTACCCACTTTCTGTGATATTTCGCCACTGGGGGCGCTATTTTTGGGCAAAAATTCCAGTCTTTCCTCAAATTTGGTCAAACTTCACGGCCACCCTCTTCCTACCTCCCATGTCATGTATGCCACATTTTGGGAATTTTCGTCCATGGGGGGCGCTGTTTTTGGCCGACGCAATTGCTCCAAAACGGGTTTTTGGTAAATTATTCCATAATGCTTTTCCTTCACACCACTACCTTGTGATAGTGCGTTGCTGTTGTAGACACTTATTTTTCCAACTCATAATCGCTCATGTACAGCATAGCGCCACCTACTGACATGGGAAAAACCAAAAATTTTATTCTTCAAAAATCTATATCTCATCTTCTATTTACTCAATTGTCATCAAACTTCATACGCAAACTCTTCATAGCTCACCTGACATGTACGCCTAATTTTGTGCACTTTCGCCCCTGGGGGTGCTGGTTATGGCAAAAATGATATTGCAGCTTCTGATTTGTCAAACTTGGCAAGCAAACTCTTTACAAGACCCTTATTAGGGCGCTATTATTATTAGGGCCCGAGCACCGTACAGTGCGAGACCCTATCGTTGCCATGTGTCCAATTCTGTTCTTTGTCGCCATTGCGGGAGTAATGTCTCTTGCCGAAGAAGCTGTGGAAGGTATTTCGCGGGGACGCATGCCCCCGCCCCCCTTGGCCACTGGCGCGAGGGCCCGTCGAGGCCGCTTGCGGCTTTAATTAGGGCCCGAGCCCTATGGGCGAAGGCCCTATTGTTCTTGTAAGAGTTCACTATTATTATTATTCTTCTTCCGTCTTCTTCTTCTTCTTCTTCTTCTTCTTCTTCTTCTTCTTCTTCCGTCTTCTTCTTCTTCTTCTTCTTTATTTTTCTCCGCTGTTGGGCCATTTTCGGGGCGCTTGCCATGGGCGAAAACGCACGAAATTTGGCACCAGTTCCGAGAATTGCCACCGCTACTCAGAACCAGAAGCCCTAACTTGGCCGGGGCTCAGGGCCTCTATAGCGCCCCCTAAGTCGTTGTGATTTTGGCCTCCTGCATTAAGGTGCCTGGGTGCCATGTAGTTCGTAGTAGTGGCATGCAATTTGGTACGCATATGTATCTCACTAGGCCGGACAAAAATGTAATGCCAATGCATTGGCCACGCCCAACAGGAAGTGAGGTAATTTCACTTTTGTGCGAAATGCATGGCCACGAAGACGGCGCAACTCCTCCTAGACCGTTCATAGGAATGTCACCAAACTTGATACACGTCATCTACAGACATGGCTGACAAAAGTTACTAAATACGTTTCACGTTGGATAAACCGTTCAGAAGTTATACGTCGATCAATTTTCGATGCAAAATTTTACATGCTTAAAAATTCATAACAAATCTTCTGGTTGCTCAAAACTGCTCATACTTCACACGCACATCACGCATTGGGCTTTTGACATGTTACCCAATTTCTGTCATATTTCGCCACTGGGGGCGCTATTTTTGGGCAAAAATTCCAATCTTTCCTCAAATTTGGTCAAACTTCACGGCCACCCTCTTACTACCTCCCATGTCATGTATACCACGTTTTGGAAATTTTCGTCCATGGGGGGCGCTGTTTTTGGCCGACGCAATTGCTCCAAAACGGGTTTTTGGTGAATAATTCCATAATGCTTTTCCTTCACACCACTACCTTGTGATAGTACGTTGCTGTTGTAGACACTTATTTTTCCAACTCATAATCGCTCATGTACAGCATAGCGCCACCTACTGACATGGGAAAAACCAAAAAATTTATTCTTCAAAAATCTATATCTCATCTTCTATTTACTCAATTGTCATCAAACTTCATAGGCAAACTCTTCATAGCTCACCTGACATACACGCCAAATTTTGTGCACTTTCGCCACTGGGGGCGCTATTTTTGGGCAAAAAATCCAGTCTTTCCTCATATTTGGTCAAACTTCACGGCCACCCTCTTACAACCTCCCATGTCATGTATACCACATTTTGGGAATTTTCGTCAATGGCGGGCGCTGTTTTTGGCCGACGCAATTGCTCCAAAATGGGTTTTTGGTAAATAATTCCATAATGCTTTTCCTTCACACCACTACCTTGTGATAGTACGTTGCTGTTGTAGACACTTATTTTTCCAACTCATAATCGCTCATGTACAGCATAGCGCCACCTACTGACATGGGAAAAACCAAATAATTTATTCTTCAAAAATCTATATCTCATCTTCTATTTACTCAATTGTCATCAAACTTCATAGGCAAACTCTTCATATCTCACCTGACATATACGCCAAATTTTGTGCACTTTCGCCCCTGGGGGTGCTGGTTATGGCAAAAATGATATTGCAGCTTCTGATTTGTCAAACTTGGCAAGCAAACTCTTTACAAGACCCTTATTGGGGCGCTTGCCATGGTCGACAACGCACGAAATTTGGCTCATTTTTCTTAGACTGCCACCGCTACTGAGAACCAGAAGCCCAGATCCAGGCGGGCCTCAGGGCCTCTATAGCGCCCCCCGAGCACCGTACAGTGCGATACCCTATTGTTGCCATGTGTCCAATTCTGTGCTTTGTCGCCATTGTGGGAGTAATGTCTCTTGCCGAAGAAGCTGTGGAAGGTTTTTCGCGGGGACGCATGCCCCCGCCCCCCTTGGCCGCTGGCGCGAGGGCCCGTCGAGGCCGCTTGCGGCTTTAATTATTCTTCCGTCTTCTTCTTCTTCTTCTTTATTTTTCTCCGCTGTTGGGCCATTTTCGGGGCGCTTGCCATGGGCGAAAACGCACGAAATTTGGCACCAGTTCCGAGAATTGCCACCGCTACTCAGAACCAAAAGCCCAAACTTGGCCGGGGCTCAGGGCCTCTATAGCGCCCCCTAAGTCGTTGTGATTTTGGCCTCCCGCATTAAGGTGCCTGGTTGCCATATAGTTTGTAGTACTGGCATGCCATTTGGTACACATATGTATCTCACTAAGCCGGACAAAAATGTAATGCCAATGCATAGCCACGCCCAACAGGAAGTGAGGTAATTTCACTTTTGTGCGAAATGCATGGCCACGAAGACGGCGCAACTCCTCCTAGACCGTTCATAGGAATGTCACCAAAATTGATACACATCATCTACAGACATGGCTGACAAAAGTTACTAAATACGTTTCACGTAGGATAAACCGTTCAGAAGTTGTACGTCAATCAATTTTCACTTCAAAATTTTACATGCTAAAAAATTCATAACAAATCTTCTACTTGCTCAAAACTGCTCATACTTCACACGCTAATCACTCATTGGGCTTCTGACATGTTACCCCATTTCTGTGATATTTCGCCACTGGGGGCGCTATTTTTGGGCAAAAAATCCAATCTTTCCTCAAATTTGGTCAAACTTCACGGCCACCCTCTTACTACCTCCCATGTCATGTATACCACATTTTGGGAATTTTTGTCCATGGGGGGCGCTGTTTTTGGCCGACGCAATTTCTCCAAAATGGGTTTTTGGTTAATAATTCCATAATGCTTTTCCTTCACACCACTATCTTGTGATAGTACGTTGCTGTTGTAGACACTTATTTTTCCAACTCATAATCGCTCATGTACAGCATTGCGCCACCTACTGACATGGGAAAAACCAAAAAATTTATTCTTCAAAAATCTATATCTCATCTTCTATTTACTCAATTTTCATCACACTTCATACGCAAACTCTTCATAGCTCACCTGACATATACGCCAAATTTTGTGCACTTTCGCCCCTGGGGGTGCTGGTTATGGCAGAAATGATATTGCAGCTTCTGATTTGTCAACCTTGGCAAGCAAACTCTTTACAAGACCCTTATAGGGGCGCTTGCCATGGTCGACAACGCTCAAAATTTGGCTCCTTTTCCTTAGACTGCCACCGCTACTGAGAACCAGAAGCCCAGATCCAGGCGGGCCTCAGGGCCTCTATAGCGCCCCCTAACGTGTTGTGATTTTTGCCTCTCGCATTAAGGTGCCTGGTTGCCTTGTAGTTTGTAGTGGTGGCATGCCCTTTGGTAGGCTTATGTATCTCACCAAGCCGGACAAAAATGTAATGCCAATGCATTAGCCACGCCCTTCAGGAAGTGAGGTAATTTCACTTTTGTGCGAAATGCATGGCCACGAAGACGGCGCAACTCCTCCTAGACCGTTCATAGGAACGTCACCAAAATTGATACACATCATCTACAGACATGGCTGACAAAAGTTGCTAAATACATTTCACGTAGGGTTAACCGTTCAGAAGTTATACGTCAATCATTTTTCAATTCAGAATTTTACATGCTTAAAAATTCATAACAAATCTTCTAATTGCTCAACACTGCTCATACTTCACACGCAAATCACTCATTGGGCTTCTGACATGTGACCCACTTTCTGTGATGTTTCGCCACTGGGGGCGCTATTTTTGGGCAAAAAATCCAATCTCTCCTCAAATTTGGTCAAACTTCACGGCCACACTCTTACTACCTCCCATGTCATGTATACCACATTTTGGGAATTTTCGTCCATGGGGGGCGCTGTTTTTGGCCCACGCAATTGCTCCAAAACGGGTTTTTGGTAAATAATTCCATAATGCTTTTCCTTCACACCACTACCTTGTGATTGTACGTTGCTGTTGTAGACACTTATTTTTCCAACTCATAATCGCTCATGTACAGCATAGCGGCACCTACTGACATGGGAAAAACCAAAAAATTTATTCTTCAAAAATCTATATCTCATCTTCTATTTACTCAATTGTCATCAAACTTCATACGCAAACTCTTCATAGCTCACCTGACATATACGCCAAATTTTGTGCACTTTCGCCCCTGCGGGTGCTGGTTATGGCAAAAATGATATTGCAGCTTCTGATTTGTCAAACTTGGCAAGCAAACTCTTTTCAAGACCCTTATTGAGGCGCTTGCCATGGTCGACAACGCACGAAGTGCGAGACCCTTTTGTTGCCATGTGTCCAATTCTGTGCTTTGTCGCCATTGTGGGAGTAATGTCTCTTACCGCAGAAGCTGTGGAAGGTTTTTCGCAGGGACGCATGCCCCCGCCCCCCTTGGCCGCTGGCGCGAGGGCCCGTCGAGGCCGCTTGCGGCTTTAATTAGGGCCCGAGCCCTATAGGGCGAAGGCCCTATTGTTCTTGTAAGAGTTCACTATTATTATTATTCTTCTTTATTTTTCTCCGCTGTTGGGCCATTTTCGGGGCGCTTGCCATGGGCGAAAACGCTCGAAATTTGGCGCCACTTCCAAGAATTGCCACCGCTACTCAGAACCAAAAGCCCACACTTGGCCGGGGCTCAGGGCCTCTATAGCGCCCCCTAAGTCGTTGTGATTTTGGCCTCCCGCATTAAGGTGCCTGGTTGCCATATAGTTTGTAGTAGTGGCATGCCATTTGGTATGCATATGTATCTCACTAAGCCGGACAAAAATGTAATGCCAATGCATTAGCCACGCCCAACAGGAAGTGAGGTAATTTCACTTTTGTGTGAAATGCATGGCCACGAAGACGGCGCAACTCCTCCTAGACCGTTCATAGGACTGTCACCAAAATTGATACACATCATCTAGAGACATGGCTGACAAAAGTTACTAAATACGTTTCACGTAGGATAAACCGTTCAGAAGTTATACGTCAATCAATTTTCACTTCAAAATTTTACATGCTAAAAAATTCATAACAAATCTTCTAATTGCTCAACACTGCTCATACTTCACACGCTAATCACTCATTGGGCTTGTGACATGTTACCCAATTTCTGTGATATTTCGCCACTGGGGGCGCTATTTTTGGGCAAAAAATCCAATCTTTCCTCAAATTTGGTCAAACTTCACGGCCACCCTCTTACTACCTCCCATGTCATGTATACCACATTTTGGGAATTTTCGTCCATGGGGGGCGCTGTTTTTGGCCGACGCAATTTCTCCAAAACGGGTTTTTGGTAAATTATTCCATAATGCTTTTCCTTTACACCACTACCTTGTGATAGTGCGTTGCTGTTGTGGACACTTATTTTTCCATCTCATAATCACTCATGTACAGCATAGCGCCACCTTCTGACATGGGAAAAACCAAAAAATTTATTCTTCAAAAATCTATATCTCATCTTCTGTTTACTCAATTTTCATCAAACTTCATAGGCAAACTCTTCATAGCTCACCTGACATGTACGCCAAATTTTGTGCACTTTCGCCCCTGGGGGTGCGGGTTATGGCAGAAATGATATTGCAGCTTCTGATTTGTCAAACTTGGCAAGCAAACTCTTTACAAGACCCTTTTTGGGGCGCTTGCCATGGTCGACATCGCACGAAATTTGGCTCCTTTTTCTTAGACTCCCACCGCTACTGAGAACCAGAAGCCCAGATCCAGGCGGGCCTCAGGGCCTCTATAGCGCCCCCTAACTCATTGTGATTTTGGCCTCCCGCATTAAGGTGCCTGGTTGCCATGTAGTTTGTAGTAGTGGCATGCCATTTGGTACGCATATGTATCTCACTAAGCCGGACAAAAATGTAATGCCAATGCATTAGCCACGCCCAACAGGAAGTAAGGTAATTTCACTTTTGTGCGAAATGCATGGCCACGAAAACGGCGCAACTCCTCCTAGACCGTTCATAGGAATGTCACCAAAATTGATACACATCATCTACAGACATGGCTGACAAAAGTTCCTAAATACGTTTCACGTAGAATAAACCGTTCAGAAGTTATACGTCAATCAATTTTCAATGCAAAATTTTACATGCTTAAAAATTCATAACATATCTTCAAATTGCTCAAAACTGCTCATACTTCACACGCAAATCACTCATTGGGCATCTGACATGTTACCCAATTTCTGTGATATTTCGCCACTGGGGGCGCTATTTTTGGGCAAAAAATCCAGTCTTTCCTCAAATTTGGTCAAACTTCACGGCCACCCTCTTACTACCTCCCATGTCATGTACACCTCATTTTGGGAATTTTCGTCCATGGGGGGCGCTGTTTCTGGCCAACGCAATTGCTCCAAAACATGTTTTTGGTAAATTATTCCATAATGCTTCTCCTTCACACCACTACCTTGTGATAGTACTTTGCTGTTGTAGACACTTATTTTTCCAACTCATAATCGCTCATGTGCAGCATAGCGCCACCTACTGACATGGGAGAAACCAAAAAATTTATTCTTCAAAAATCAATATCTCATCTTCTATTTTCTCAATCTTGATCAAACTTGATAGGCACACTCTTAACAGGTCACCTGACATATGTGCCAAATTTTGTGAACTTTTGCCACTGGGGGCGCTGTTTTCAGGCAAGAATTTATATATCGGCTTCTGATTGGTCAAACTTGATCAAACTTTACAAAACAACTCTTCATAGGTCCCTTGACATGTATACCAAATTTGGTGAACTTTCACCACTGGGGGCGCTCATTGCGCTGTAGCAGTTGCAGGAGAGGTGTTTACAATCATGAGGCACCAGGAGTATGTTGTTTTGGTTGCCTTAAACACACATGACTTGTGGACCACTGGGGGCGCTCATTGCACTGTAGCAGTTGCAGGAGAGGTGTTTACAATCATGAGGCACCAGGAGTATGTTGTTTTGGTTGCCTTAAACACACATGACTTGTGGGGAATGGGTAGGCAGTCGGGAGCAAGTGTTGTAGCATAGCGCCACCTACTGACATGGGAGAAACCAAAAAAATGTATTCTTCAAAAATTAATATCTCATCTTCTATTTTCTCAATCTTGATCAAACTTGATACGCACACTTTTAACACGTCACCTGACATATGTGCCAAATTTTGTGAACTTTTGCCACTGGGGGCGCTGTTTTCAGGCAACAATTTATATCTCGGCTTCTGATTGGTCAAACTTGATCAAACTTTACAAAACAACTCTTCATAGGTCCCTTGACATGTATACCAAATTTGGTGAACTTTCACCACTGGGGGCGCTCATTGCCCTGTAGCAGTTGCAGGAGAGGTGTTTACAATCATGAGGCACCAGGAGTATGTTGTTTTGGTTGCCTTAAACACACATGACTTGTGGACCACTGGGGGCGCTCATTGCACTGTAGCAGTTGCAGGAGAGGTGTTTACAATCATGAGGCACCAGGAGTATGTTGTTTTGGTTGCCTTAAACACACATGACTTGTGGGGAATGGGTAGGCAGTCGGGAGCAAGTGTTGTAGCATAGCGCCACCTACTGACATGGGAGAAACCAAAAAATTTATTCTTCAAAAATCAATATCTCATCTTCTATTTTCTCAATCTTGATCAAACTTGATAGGCACACTCTTAACAGGTCACCTGACATATGTGCCAAATTTTGTGAACTTTTGCCACTGGGGGCGCTGTTTTCAGGCAACAATTTATATCTCGGCTTCTGATTGGTCAAACTTGATCAAACTTTACAAAACAACTCTTCATCGGTCCCTTGACATGTATACCAAATTTGGTGAACTTTCACCACTGGGGGCGCTCATTGCGCTGTAGCAGTTGCAGGAGAGGTGTTTACAATCATGAGGCACCAGGAGTATGTTGTTTTGGTTGCCTTAAACACACATGACTTGTGGGGAATGGGTAGGCAGTCGGGAGCAAGTGTTGTAGCATAGCGCCACCTACTGACATGGGAGAAACCAAAAAATTTATTCTTCAAAAATCAATATCTCATCTTCTATTTTCTCAATCTTGATCAAACTTGATACGCACACTCTTAACAGGTCACCTGACATATGTGCCAAATTTTGTGAACTTTTGCCTCTGGGGGCGCTGTTTTCAGGCAACAATTTATATCTCGGCTTCTGATTGATCAAACTTGATCAAACTTCACAAAACAACTCTTCATAGGTCCCTTGACATGTATACCAAATTTGGTGAACTTTCACCACTGGGGGCGCTCATTGCGCTGTAGCAGTTGCAGGAGAGGTGTTTACAATCATGAGGCACCAGGAGTATGTTGTTTTGGTTGCCTTAAACACACATGACTTGTGGACCACTGGGGGCGCTCATTGCACTGTAGCAGTTGCAGGAGAGGTGTTTACAATCATGAGGCACCAGGAGTATGTTGTTTTGGTTGCCTTAAACACACATGACTTGTGGGGAATGGGTAGGCAGTCAGGAGCAAGTGTTGTAGCGTTACATACAGACTAATAGATGTCTAACAGAAGACAATCCTATGTAGCTATAGCTTGGTGACTGATGAGGTAAATACATTAATTTGGTTGGGAAGCCATGGCATAAAATGTTCTGTCCATGACAACATCTCAGCGCACCGTGTACTCTGTGTCCAATTCTGTGCTTTGTCACCATTGTGGGAGTAATGTCTCTTGCCAAAGAAGCTGTGGAAGGTATTTCGCGGGGACGCATGCCCCCGCCCCCCTTGGCCGCTGGCGCGAGGGCCCGTCGAGGCCGCTTGCGGCTTTAATTATTCTTCTTCTTCCGTCTTCCTCTTCTTCTTCTTCTTCTTCCGTCTTCTTCTTCTTCTTCTTTATTTTTCTCCGCTGTTGGGCCATTTTCGGGGCGCTTGCCATGGGCGAAAACGCACGAAATTTGGCACCAGTTCCGAGAATTGCCACCGCTACTCAGAACCAGAAGCCCAAACTTGGCCGGGGCTCAGGGCCTCTATAGCGCCCCCTAAGTCATTGTGATTTTGGCCTCCCGCATTAAGGTGCCTGGGTGCCATGTAGTTTGTAGTAGTGGCATGCCATTTGGTACGCATATGTATCTCGCTAAGCCGGACAAAAATGTAATGCCAATGCATTAGCCACGCCCAACAGGAAGTGAGGTAATTTCACTTTTGTGCGAAATGCATGGCTACGAAGACGGCGCAACTCCTCCTAGACCGTTCATAGGAATGTCACCAAAATTGATACACATCATCTACAGACATGGCTGACAAAAGTTACTAAATACGTTTCACGTAGGATAAACCGTTCAGAAGTTATACGTCAATCAATTTTCGATGCAAAATTTTACATGCTTAAAAATTCATAACAAATCTTCTGATTGCTCAAAACTGCTCATACTTCACACGCAAATCACTCATTGGGCTTCTGACATGTTACCCAATTTCTGTGATATTTCGCCACTAGGGGCGCTATTTTTGGGCAAAAATTCCAATCTTTCCTCAAATTTGGTCAAACTTCACGGCCACCCTCTTTCTACCTCCCATGTCATGTATACCACATTTTGGAAATTTTCGTCCATGGGGGGCGCTGTTTTTGGCCGACGCAATTGCTCCAAAACGGGTTTTTGGTAAATAATTCCATAATGCTTTTCCTTCACACCACTACCTTGTGATAGTACGTTGCTGTTGTAGACACTTATTTTTCCAACTCATAATCGCTCATGTACAGCATAGCGCCACCTACTGACATGGGAAAAACCAAAAAATTTATTCTTCAAAAATCTATATCTCATCTTCTATTTACTCAATTGTCATCAAACTTCATACGCAAACTCTTCATTGCTCACCTGACATATAAGCCAAATTTTGTGCACTTTCGCCACTGGGGGCGCTATTTTTGGGCAAAAAATCCAATCTTTCCTCAAATTTGGTCAAACTTCACGGCCACCCTCTTACTACCTCCCATGTCATGTCTACCACATTTTGGGAATTTTCGTCCATGGGGGGGCGCTGTTTTTGGCCGACGCAATTGCTCCATAACGGGTTTTTGGTAAATAATTCCATAATGCTTTTCCTTCACACCACTACCTTGTGATAGTACGTTGCTGTTGTGGACACTTATTTTTCCAACTCATAATCGCTCATGTACAGCATAGCGCCACCTACTGACATGGGAAAAACCAAAAAATTTATTCTTCAAAAATCTATATCTCATCTTCTATTTACTCAATTGTCATCAAACTTCATACACACACTCTTCATAGCTCACCTGACATATACGCCAAATTTTGTGCACTTTCGCCCCTGGGGGTGCTGGTTATGGCAAAAATGACATTGCAGCTTCTGATTTGTCAAACTTGGCAAGCAAACTCTTTACAAGACCCTTACTGGGGCGCTTGCCATGGTCGACAACGCACGAAATTTGGCTCCTTTTTCTTAGACTGCCACCGCTACTGAGAACCAGAAGCCCAGATCCAGGCGGGCCTCAGGGCCTCTATAGCGCCCCCTAACGTGTTGTGATTTTTGCCTCTCGCATTAAGGTGCCTGCTTGGCATATAGTTTCTAGTTATTAGGGCCCGAGCCCTATGGGCGAAGGCCCTATTGTTCTTGTAAGAGTTCACTATTCTTCTTCCGTCTTCTTCTTCTTCTTCTTCTTCTTCCGTCTTCTTCTTCTTCTTCTTCTTCTTTATTTTTCTCCGCTGTTGGGCCATTTTCGGGGCGCTTGCCATGGGCGAAAACGCACGAAATTTGGCACCAGTTCCGAGAATTGCCACCGCTACTCAGAACCAGAAGCCCTAACTTGGCCGGGGCTCAGGGCCTCTATAGCGCCCCCTAAGTCGTTATGATTTTGGCCTCCCGCATTAAGGTGCCTGGGTGCCATGTAGTTTGTAGTAGTGGCATGCCATTTGGTACGCATATGTATCTCACTCAGCCGGACAAAAATGTAATGCCAATGCATTAGCCACGCCCAACAGGAAGTGAGGTCATTTCACTTTTGTGCGAAATGCATGGCACCGAAGACGGCGCAACTCCTCCTAGACCGTTCATTGGAATGTCACCAAAATTGATACACATCATCTACAGACATGGCTGACAAAAGTTTCTAAATACGTTTCACGTAGGATTAACCGTTCAGAAGTTTTACGTCAATCAATTTTCGATGCAAAATTTTACATGCTTAAAAATTCATAACAAATCTTCTGATTGCTCAAAACTGCTCATACTTCACACACAAATCACTCATTGGGCTTCTGACATGTTACCCAATTTCTGTGATATTTCGCCACTGGGGGCGCTATTTTTGGGCAAAAATTCCAATCTTTCCTCAAATTTGGTCAAACTTCACGGCCACCCTCTTGCTACCTCCCATGTCATGTATACCACATTTTGGGAACTTTCGTCCATGGGGGGTGCTGTTTCTGGCCGATGCAATTGCTCCAGAACGGGTTTTCGGTAAATAATTCCATAATGCTTTTCCTTCACACCACTACCTTGTGATAGTACGTTGCTGTTGTAGACACTTATTTTTCCAACTCATAATCGCTCATGTACAGCATAGCGCCACCTACTGACATGGGAAAAACCAAAAAATTTATTCTTCAAAAATCTATACCTCATCTTCTATTTACTCGATTGTCATCAAACTTCATATGCAAACTCTTCATAGCTCACCTGACATATACGCCAAATTTTGTGCACTTTCGCCACTGGGGGCGCTGTTTTTGGGCAAAAGATCCAATCTTTCCTCAAATTTGGTCAAACTTCACGGCCACCCTCTTACTTCCTCCCATGTCATGTATACCACATTTTGGGAATTTTCGTCCATGGGGGGCGCTGTTTTTGGCCGACGCAATTTCTCCAAACCGGGTTTTTGGTTAATAATTCCATAATGCTTTTCCTTCACACCACTACCTTGTGATAGTACGCTGCTGTTGTGGACACTTATTTTTCCAACTCATAATCGCTCATGTACAGCATAGCGCCACCTACTGACATGGGAAAAAACAAAAAATTTATTCTTCAAAAATCTATATCTCATCTTCTATTTTCTCAATTGTCATCACACTTCATACGCAAACTCTTCATAGCTCACCTGACATATACGCCAAATTTTGTGCACTTTCGCCCCTGGGGGTGCTGGTTATGGCAAACCCTATTGTTACCATGTGTCCAATTCTGTGCTTTGTCGCCATTGTGGGAGTAATGTCTCTTGCCGAAGAAGCTGTGGAAGGTATTTCGCGGGGACGCATGCCCCCGCCCCCCTTGGCCGCTGGCGCGAGGGCCCGTCGAGGCCGCTTGCGGCTTTAATTTATTATTCCTGCTGTACAGCACCTTGTAACTTGTTTTCGAAAGTGCTATACAAATAAAGTTATTCTTATCATCATCATCATCATCATCATCATCATCATCATCATCTTCCACCTGGCAGCACAGAAGATTTTTACAATCATCACAGTTTCACAGTGGACACCCAACATTATGTTCACCAATTAAGTAAAATTCAAATTTATAGTAATTGATTGTGAAATACTGTCTGGTCACAATTACCCCTTCTGTCTCAATTATGGCACTGAATAACAGCCAGAAAATGTATTTTGTATTATAAAATACTGGACTTATTATATGCAAATGTGAAGGATGCATATAGCTCTAGCGATCTCCCCCCGGGCAGATCAGATCACAACCTGGTCTTGCTCACTCCCACCTACACACCCATGGTGCAGCGGC
Organism: Neoarius graeffei; assembly: GCF_027579695.1. Taxonomy (NCBI): domain Eukaryota; kingdom Metazoa; phylum Chordata; class Actinopteri; order Siluriformes; family Ariidae; genus Neoarius; species Neoarius graeffei. The sequence continues at coordinate 6,427,278 of NC_083589.1, read as the reverse complement.
AACCAGTGTCCACAAAGGCAGTGAGGTGCTGGACACTGGAAGCCATTGCAATCTTGCAGGGATGTTTCGAGGTCACAGATTGGGATGTGCTCTGTGAACCTCATGGAAATGACATCGACTCCATGACTGACTGCATTACAGAGTACATCTCCTTCTGTGTGGAAAGCATAGTACCTACAAGGACAGTAAGGTGCTTTGCCAACAACAAGCCTTGGGTCACAAGTGACCTGAAAGCATTACTAAACAAGAAGAAAAAAGCTTTCAGGGATGGTGACCGAGAGGCACTCAGGAGTGTGCAGAGGGAGCTTAAGGTGAGGCTGAAGGAGAGCAAAGAGGCATACAGGAGGAAGCTGGAAAACAAGCTCCAGCAGAACAACAGGACCACCGTCAATTCATAAGCACCAAGAGATGTATAAGTTCAAGATGTAAAGCATCACATGTTTAATAGACAAAGATATTGAGCCAATTGACTAGAGCTACAAAACACACTCACTCCTCGGCGGAAGTCTTCCCATTTTCCTTTTTTCGATTCACCACCTGGAAAAAAACAGTTCTTTGGCATGTGACAAAATGTCTGTTTTGGTTGAATTCTTGGATACCTCAAGTACCCTGGTGCCACCACCAGAACGCTTCCTCATTTGTTTTCCCTCATGGATCCACCCTAACTCAATTTTTCTTGAAGTCTTAACAGCATTTTTAGAACGATCACGGCTTGTTTTTTTGCACTCTTTGCAGGTCAGGGTTCCTGTTCAGACTCCTCATCTTGACTTGCTGTTGCTGTCCTTAGTTTCTTTCGAAGTTTTTCAAGAAGGAACATCCTTGAACTATTGTCTTTTTGTTTTTCTTTGTCCAGACATTATCGCCTCAGAGCAATCCTGTCCCCATAAACTGGTATATAGCGTGCAAGGTAGGCATCTTCTATTTCTTTGATAAGCAATGAGTCAATCTGTGAAGAATCATTAAAAAATATAAGCTAACTTTAAATGAACTGCCAGTTAATTTGTACCTGAGTATCAGTATACTGTCATATACTAGGGCTGAACAATTCATAGAAATTTAATTAAAATTGCAATATGAACTTCTGCAATTCTCTTAGCATCTGAGAGTAAACATGGTGATTCTGCAGTGATGTCCTGGCCAACCTCATCCTCTCCTCCCCTCTCCTCCTACACCTCATCCTCTGCTTCTTAACCTCCCCCCTCCCCCTCTGGTTTTCTCCTTCTCCTGTCTTTTTCGACCTCTTCCTCTCCTCCTCCTCTCCTGTTCCATAACAGAGATGGTCTGATCTAAAATCATATTTGACATATATGACAGTTTACAGGGGGTGGCACGGTGGTGCAGTTGGTTAGCACTGTTGCCTCACAACAACAAGGTCCGGGTTCGAGCCCCGTGGCCGGCGAGGGCCTTTCTGTGTGGAGTTTGCATGTTCTCCCCGTGTCTGCGTGGGTTTCCTCCAGGTGCTCCGGTTTCCCCCAAAGTCATGCAGGTTAGGTTAACTGGTGGCTCTAAATTGACCGTAGGTGTGAATGTGAGTGTGAATGGTTATTTGTCTCTGTCTCAGCCCTGCAATAACCTGGTGACTTGTCCAGGGTGTACCCCACCTCTCGCCCATATTCAGCTGGGATAGGCTCAGGATAAGGCTCAGTAGGACAGGATAAGCTGCTAAAGATAATGGATGGATGGGCAGTTTACAGGGATCTGTCTAGTACAGATGTATCATACATATACTTCAATAATTTAATCAAATAATTCAATTTAATTTTACAAATCGTATTACATTTGGAATATCAATCAAAATAATTGCAATTAGATACATTTTTGTTTAAATTGTGCAGCCCTATTATATACCAAACAACTGCAGTCATGACTTTTCCACACTTTTTCTCAACATTTCACAACTTTTACCAGCAAGAAATATTTAGCCACAGTAAGACACAATTCAGTTGTAAAACTACACAGTCCTGGATTATTAAGTTCTTCATTGTGTCAATACTTGTAGGCTATAGAAGCCCTTGTAATCGTACAGGAGAATTTCAGATGTTCAATAAAGCCAACAACTTCACCTCTTCTTAAAGGCTACAACGAGTAATACACAGGCTTTTAGTCCACAGACTTTGTCAGCTCATAATTCAAATTTGTCCTAAGAACTTGTTGATGGCTAATAACGTTAATAACGCAAATATCTGGGTTCTTGCCATGAAAAGTGGAATTAACCTTACCTTGACTTGTTGCATTCGGTCAATGTTTTCCTCTGCAACACCTCGCTTTCAAAGAAAATCCCATATACCATTGTCATGCGACGTTTGCTCTGCCATTTCCTCGGTTTTCTGGAAATACATATGTTTTGTTGCTTCATCAACAATCGTCAGTCTCCTTGGCCCTGTACTACGAACGGAGGTTAACCTACCCAGAAGTAACCCAGGGTTCCCCCGCTAAACCGGGGTTGACAAAACCTGGTTATCTTGTTTGGGGTTAAACGGTACTACGACGCCAGTTATGAAGTTGATTTGTTGAACCTGGTTTAACCTAATCAGGGTTAATGCGCGTTCACGTTAAAGGGGAGGTTATCAGCGCAAATCACCACTGTTCACAATGGCACGGTTGCCGTACTTCACGGAGGAAGAATGCGCTGTTATAATGCAAAGCTACGAGGAGTTCAAAACAACATTAATTAAGAGCAAAATCTAACACAGCGGCTGCCAATAAGGAGCGGCAAGCATGTTGGCAACGAATTGCCGATCGGGTAAATGCGTAAGTACATTCTCCCCTCTACATGTTCCAGAACAGAAGTATAGGATGAGAGAAAGCTTCATGATCAATCACAAGTCACAGAAAATGGTCCTTCGACGTGGCCCCAGTCATATATAGCTTGTTTAATGTCCGAAAAATCCTGAATAAAATTTGGTATGGTAAATTCATGGAGTAGCCTACTTAAGCTGATATGTGCACAGAGTCACATGAATTAGGATGACTGACTGTTCAGTCCCTTTGACTAAGTTGGTGTCGGTCCTGTGAACATTTCAGAGGCAACAGCAGTGCCAAACGCACCTGGCAACAGGTGGAAATGAAATATAAAAACATCATTCATAATGAGGTGTGTGTGCGCGTGCAAGCAAGCATTCATTTGCCTTTTATTTATTCAAGTTTTATCTGTTTGCCTAATAGTTTAAATTGTTTTGTATATAGTTTATAATGTTGTTGTGTGATATTAATGATAATATTGTGGGAAAACTACTTTGCACGGACGTTCATTTAATTTATTCTATCGTCATTTTGTTTGTTCTATTTTTGTGTATTTTATTTATTTATCTGTTTGTCTAGTTGTATCTATTTTTCTAATAATAATGTATTTTTTGGATTAATAGTTTATTTTTTCCTATTAAAATAATCTTGTGTTCTTGTTATAACTTTATCTATTTATCTGACTGTTTAGTTGTATCTATTTTTGTTACAATTTCAATATTTTTAATATAGAAAGTTTGTTTTTTTTCTATTAAAATGTTCTTGTGTGATAACTAGTTCTTGTGTTATATTTATTGTAGTTGTATCTATTTTGTATCTCAGACGTAAATATTTTTGTAAAACAAGTGTTTTTCTATAAAATATTCTTGCGTTCTTGGTAACTATGTTCTTGAGTGGGTTCTTTTTTTTTTTTTTTTTACAGAAAAGCCGTTCTGCATGAACATTCATTGAAGCCCTCATTGTTTTTTAATGGTTATTTATGAGCGTTTAGGGGTTACAATAATGTAAGTCTAGGTTGCTTTATATAAAAGGTATGTCCAGAAATACTGTCTAAGCAGAGGGATCTGGCTTCTTTAGACGCTGTCTTCTTAAAACTGAATAAATATTTAAAAAGAGCCAAATGAGCCAGTCTTTTGAACGGCTCTTTTCAATGAACGGCTCACAAAGATGCGGATCCCATCAAAGAGCCATAAATCCCATCTCTAATCTGCGCTCCGATATCGCACGGGTCATCCAGGTACGCTGGCATTGTCTCTAGAGGAAATGTCGGTGGAGAGGTGGTGTTTAAAAAGGGTGTGGTTAATCGGAAACCTCGGGTTAACCAAGAACATGGCAAAACGTAAAATATTATTTATTTTGCAGACTGAAAAGTAGCATCATAGGAAGTCAAAAAATGCAGTGTGGAAAGAAATCACTGCTGGGGTCAAGAGCATTTCCATCAACAATCAAAGTACAGCTGATGGTTCAATATTTAACTTCTACATCCATGATATATAGAGCCGACATTTTATCCTCTATAAAGTAGTCTAATATAATTGCTTATATCAGAAAATTTTACATCTCAGGGAAGAAAAAAAGGGTCAAATCTCAAACTGGCCACAAAAAAATTACATGGTTGTGGAGATCTTTGTTGTTGTGTTGTTGTTCTTTAAAAACATGTCCTCATTTTAATGAAGTTTCAGTTTAATCAGAGCCAGGCATCAGTGGTGTTCAGCCTTCAGCTAGACAAACCGGCCTGGAGGCCCAGAGAGCCAGGAAACCCTGAGCTGAGAGACAGACAGAGAGAGAGAAAAAGTAAGTGTCCTCCGCTCCCTGTGCTGCCACACCATCAACCTGGATGCTTTGGGAGACAAAAGCGACTCAATAACCACTTGTCCCTCTCCATAAAAAAATCCCTGCACTCCTCACAACCCCTCTCACAACTTACAGATGTGTCGAGGTCTTTTAACAGAGCCAGATGTGCTATTGTTGAGATGTAATGACTGGCAAAGCTCTTGTTTAAATATGTGACTCAATAATCCTGTAACCCGTCAAACAGCAAATTGGTGAACCGAACCACTGCTTTTAATTATGGCACCAATAGCAAGTAGGCTATCTCAGAATGAAAGAGAAAATAATCTGATGCCAAAACAACTGTTCATCCTGTTCACTGCAAAAAAAAATTGTGTTCGGGACATACGACACATAGGTCTAGTCAATCTCGGACTTTAGAAAATATAGCATTTGTGTGTTGATGCAGTTGCATGAGAAAAGAACCTGAATGCAAAACCAAAGACACTCGTGTAGAATGTAGATCATGATCACCGAAAACTTCTGTGAGACTGAGCGAATATAAAGGACAATGTGTTGGTAAAACAGGACTTAAAGGGCATATCCTGCACCAATTTCATTTTTTTTTTTTTTATATGAAAGTATGTCCCTTTACACACTCATCCAGAAGGGTAATTTTGCACCAGGCCATCTGTCTACAGCAAAAAATCAAAAATAATAATTACAAAACGTGTCTGGAAAAATCCCAAGGGAGTCTCGAGCCAGAATCGTGACGTTACCTGCAGAAGCGTCAGTGCACAGCCTGTGTAGACCAAGCGCTCCGATTTCTCTCTCATTGTCCGGTCTTTTGGAAAACGATGAGTACTAATCCCATCATGATTGGTGTTGCTACACCCTCCTACGATAGATACAGATACATCTGTTAACCATTTTAATAATTACGTGATAACGTTGAAGAAATTTGCAGAAAACCACCAGGTCGTTTTTTCATAAACAAACCAGCGCTCACGTAGGATTCAGAGGGAGGCGTCTCGCACGCGACGTCACGAAAATCAATGTTTGCCGGGAAATAAATCCAAATGCCAAGGTTTTTTTTTAAGGCAAAATTAGCCTCAAATGGCTTGATTTCAATTGAATTTTTCTGGTATTGTGCAAGGCAAAAAAAAATGCACAAAATGCAAAATGTGACAGATATTTGATCAATGTTTAATATAAAATAGGAGAATTACATTGATCTTCCTCCTGAATTTACCCAAGATATGCACTTTAACAGTTGGTGTGAGGTTCAAGATATGGTTCATGAAAAAGTCATTTGATGAGAGAGAGAGAGAGAGAGAGAGAGAGAGAGAGAGAGAGAGCAGTGAGGTGTCAGTGAGATTTGCATGAACAGGACGGAATCGTTTCATTTCTCCCAGAATAGAGCAGAAACTTCACCAGATGTTCAACTTCCTTCAGTCAAACTCACTGAAGCACAAAACACAGCACTGAATCTACAGCTAATCACACTCTCTCATCACACTGATCATCACTATTAACTCCAATAAAAGAACAGACAACGTCCAAAATTCAGCTTTATTTCAGCACAAACTACAGGAAGAGCAACAGGACAGTGAAGAGAGGAAAGACAGAAATGTCAGCATTGTGTAGAATTGAAACTCTATTGTAGATGGATCATAAGCAGCTCCATGTTAAACTCTATCTTGGATCCACTAGCCTTCACACTGACTCTTTCTGAACGTGACTGGATGATTGACGTTGTTATGGGAGACCGTGCAGCGGAACTCCTCCCCCTTTTCCCAGAGGTCTTTGCTGAGGGTCAGGGTGCTGCTGCGGCTGTAACGGCCGTTCTTCTCTACTTCTGCACTGCTCAGAACCCCGTTCTTCACCTCTGAGCCGTCCACTGTCCAGCTCACCAGCGCCCCCTGTGGAGAGTAGCCAGACAGCAGGCAGAGCAGCGAGGCCGATCCCTCAGACAGCTGCAGAGGGGACGGAGGGAGCAGAGACACGGAGGGAGACACTGTGGAACCCGCTGGAGAGGAGAAACACACAAACACATCATAGACACCTCATTCACACATAATTAGAAATGAGGATGAAATATTTCTGGAACTTTGTGGAACTGACTGATCTTACAGAGGAATTAAGTCGAATAAAGTCTGACTTCATGACTGAGTTTCATTCACTACTTTATTATGTGACATCAGTTTCAGTGCAGCAACAAAACAAACATGTTCCACTCTGTAATTTATCTGGGAAAATAATTTTACAACAAGTTTTATTACTTTATAGTTCAAACCTTCAGCACATTTAACTGCAGCAAATACAAATGTAGCTGATGACAGAAATATTCATCGTTTAACACAAACACACACAGCAGCTTTCATCTGGATTTTACATCAGCACACAGTCACTATATTTATTAAATGTTTATTATAGAGTAACTGCAGAGTTATTGCATGTTGAATTTATAGCAACTGTGTAATTATTACATATTTAACATCAATAATTGTGTATTTATTTAATGTTTAAGAACATTGATATGGGATCTGTTCAGATACTGAAATGTATTCCTCATCAGAGCAAAATAACACACAATAAAATCAATTCTACAATTATGAACATAAATAATTTTGTCAGTTTAAGTTTATTTATTATTGTAAGAAGTAATGAACTAAATTAATTTTGCATTAAAAGAAGAAAACACACTTACTGTTCACGATGAGTTTGGAGCCTCCACCAAAAGTGTACCACAGTGATACATTCTAATGAAACCGTCGTACAAAAACCTCCATCACACTGCAGTACACACACACACACACACACACACACACACACACACACACACACACACACACACACACACACTTTGCATTATCAGTCCATGCTTCAGTGCTCTGCGAGTGTTTATAGCCCTGTGACTTTAACACTTCATGACTGAGAGCTGCTGCTCAGCAACTTCACCCACAGCAACCATGACTTTGATCAGCGTCTTCATCTGCACACTGGCCCTCTGGACTCAAGGTGAGAGTTTAACATCAACTCACAGCCTCACACACTTCATTTCATACGAATTCTACACCACTTTAGAGCTTACAAACACAATCTATGTTTCTCTTCAGGATCCAGAGGTCAGGTGACTGTGACTCAGACTCCTTCAGTGCAAACTGTTGCTCCAGGAAACACAGTCACCATCAACTGTAGAACCAGTAGCAGAGTGTATGGTGGTAGCAATCTCGCCTGGTACCTGCAGAAACCTGGAGAAGCTCCTAAACTCCTGATCTACTTGGCTACTAGATTACAGTCAGGGACTCCAGCTCGTTTCAGCGGCAGTGGATCGAATACTGACTTCACTCTGACCATCAGTGGAGTCCAGACTGAAGATGCAGGAGATTACTACTGTCAGAGTTATCATAGTGGTCCAGTGTTCACACAGTGTTAGAGCGTCGTACAAAAACCTGGGTCAGTGAGAGTGCACAGAGAAGCACTGCTGCAGCTGGGAGCGACTGCAGGTGCTGAGGGGGAGGATGTGATACAGCACAATGACACACACTGTGGACGAGAGAAAACACACCACACTAACTCACTAATACACACACATCTGTGAGAGGAGTCCACCTTTCTCAGCTGTGGACAGACAAACAAAGTCCTGATCATTCTGATTCACTGCTTACTAATTATCTTGATCCCATTTTACACACTTAAGTATTTATTATAGTTATAATTTGTTGCAGATATGATTTACTATTATACATGATTATAGAGTTAATATTTTATTATAATAACTTTATCCATGTATTGTTTGTAGCCGCTTAAGCCTCACTCACAACCCGCCGTACGTGCTGCTATGGGCGGTTTAAGGTAAAAAAATTTGGCAAAATTATGCTTGAGACTTGCGCGACACTTGCGTGTTCAGCTCAGTAGAAGGTTGCAGACTGCCCGTGGAGACTTTTGGTTCTGCACATGCAAGTTCTATAGGTCTTGCGACAAATCAAGAACACATACACTACATATGGGACCCGTATTCCTTTTGTACACCTGAACCAAGTCAGCAGCGCGGCTAGTAGGGGCTTTTTGTGATGACAGTAAGACGCATGATTGAGACACAGTCACTGTATGAGTGATGCGCCTCAGAAGTACTTCACAAGTATTCCACACTTGCTATTTGTGCGGCGCACAAGACAGAAGTTTATCTCACTTTCTACCCCTATGTGTGGCGTGAACGCAGTGCACAGGAACTGCACGCAACACGAGGGGCAAGACTCTGGGTATATATATTGGGGAGGAACCAAGGAACCGATCGTGTAGCGTGTAGCATTGCAGAAAGGAAGAAGACCACCTCATTTGCTGTTTTTATTTGAGTGTATGTTAATTTACCATGCAAACGTCAAATAATAAAACATGAGTATAAGGGAATAATGCATTTTATTACATTGCAAAAAATCCCAACTAAATAGCCCAACAGTTTGAGCACTGAAACACACTTTGACTCCGAGCTGCTGTCCTGCTCCGACTCCTGCTGAGTGGTGGGACGGGGTGTCGGGATGTCCTTGTCCTCATCACTGAGCATGGCATAATGGCCTGACAGCGATGATGGGATTGCAATGTCCTCACTTCTGGGCATCGTTACCTGAAACGTACATGAAACTCAGCATATATAATATTAATTACATAAGCATATAGATCCTGAACGAATGTTTAAAGCGTGTGTATTTACCTGTGAAAATCCCTCTGGCGGGCTGCTGTGCCTTCTGCCGGCTTGAAGGCAAACTTCTCCCTGTCCGTGCAGGGCTCGCCGGTGCTGCTACCATCATCATCAAAGTCTTCCTCCTCCTCCCCCTCTGCTGTTTCAGGCTGGGTTACTTCACTTTTGCTCACTTCTTCTTGGGTCCCATTTTCTAAACTTTAAACTGATTTTTACAAAAATTTTTTCCACAAAATATCCAATGTTCTTCAACCGAAAGACAGATGCAGAATGCTGCAGACATGCTGGTTTTATACCCACTCCTGGCTTGCATCACACGCAAGTTATGAGTGATTGTAACGTGCTAATCACACGTGTCACACACGCTTCACAAGTGTGGCCTGAACTCGTAGTGCAGGAAACTGCTGAAATTCACACGCTCTGAACATACACTGATCACGTGCATCAGACATACGCTTTCCACGGGCTAATGGTGCAAGTTTTCCCACACCTCGGGGAAGTCAGGTGTGCAACCTATACTTGACAAGTACTTTGCCCGTACTCCACCCCCAAACTTTCCCCCGGGCTCACCGCGACCCTGCGGCACAGCTTCAAGCTACCAAACTGTGTGACCCGTGCGTGTCCAAAACACTTATGGCGGGTTGTGAGTGAGGCTTTATCCTGTACAGGGTCGCAGGCAAGCTGGAGCCTATCCCAGCTGACTATGGGTGAGAGGCGGGGTACACCCTGGACAAGTCGCCAGGCCATCGCAGGGCTAACACATAGACACACAAACAACCATTCACACTCACGGTCAATTTAGAGCCACCAATTAGCCTAACCTGCATGTCTTTGAACTGTGGGGGAAACCGGAGCACCCCCATGCAGACACGGGGAGAACAGGAAAACTCTACACTGAAAGGCCCCCGTCAGCCGCTGGGCTCGAACCCAGGACCGTCTTTCTGTGAGGCGACAGTGCTAACCACTACACCACCATGCCGCCTTATAATAGCTTTAATATTCATGAAATAGAACCATATTATCAAGCTGAGTCTGACATTTAAAATGTAAATGCCATTTCTATTTTTCTTCTCATCATCACGCATCACAGTTGAAGTTCATTTCAGAATCAAGTCATAAAACACAAAGAAAGACAGGGAGGGACCTGAGAAAACAGACAGAGAAGAAAAGTGCAGTGAGCAGAATAATGCTAAAACAGATGTCCATGAAATTCCAAGCATCTCTCCTGGTTTTTAGAGTAAAGAAATGAAGTGTCTCCCTTTGACAGTGTCACATGAAAAAGCAGAGCGTCCAATAAGCAGAGATTCTCAGAAGTCCCATTCGACCTGTGTTTGGGATTTCTACTTTCTGGTTTTTGAATAGTGTCAGGGAGAGTTTCAGCTTTTTATGAAGTTATCATGTTAAATTATATGAAACTGGGATGATGGGTCACAGAAAATATTATATTTTCAAACGTTTCTCACTTTCACAATAGATCACTCACTTTCTTTCCTTCCGGGTCACTAGAGGAGTCACGAGGGGCATTTTGTAGGTCAGTGTGTGTGAACACGGCGTCACAAACCCAATGGAAACAGGAAGTCAGATATATTTACACTTTAGATAAGTTTCAAAAGCAAGATACTGAACAGAACTCGAGTTAACAGGTGGAAAATAAAAATGTAACTTTGCAGCTGAAATGCTGAATGTTCTGTATATTATATGAATAAAAACTCCATTTTACTGTCTGAACATTCTTGTTGTAAGCTTCTTTAAGATCTGTTTTAAACTGCAAGTGTCCACATCACACATGAATTACACTCGCCTTGTTCATTTAAGTCGTTATATCTCAGTCCAAGTGAACCAGCCCTGTTTGATCCTGCAAATATATCTGATGAATTTGCACAAGATTTTCATGATGAAATGGAGTTAATTCATCTGTAGTTGAATTAATTAAAACTGGTGAACATGAACACTGCGGAAAAATATGACGTGAGCAACGTATTGTCTGTATTTCAATTCAATTAATCAATATCATTTGCTTCAATTAATCTAAACCCTTGGATTACTACTCAGGAAAATTTGTGCAAGTTGACAAATTAGTATTCCACAAAAAAAGAAAGACAGTCTCAAGGTGTTGAGCTCATTCCACACTTTACAGTACTGCTGTGTTCATGAGCGGATCAGGTCTGAGCAAGTAAAATTGATGTTCTTTTCTGTTCAGATTTCAAAACAATCAATTATGCCTGCAACCTTCAGTCCAAAGTTTCTGTGAAAATCCACTGGCATTGTCTTCCTCATTTCTTCTCTCACTGGCCACTCGATTCATCCTTTTACTCTTATATACATTACATCCAAATTATCCTTCTTATATGTAGCCCAATTGGAATTTTGGTTATAAGTTCATATTTATTTATTTATTTATTTATTTATTTATTTATTCAATCTTGTTGTTAAAATGTTAATGTCATCCCTTTCATAATTTGGTAATAACTGTAACTTTTAATAATAAGTTAGTTTAAATGTACTTACCTTGAATGTGGATCCAATCAGCAGTCGGGGTGAGAGGTCAGCAGGAAACCGGAACGTGTGCGTCGAAGGACAAAAGGAGAGTGAAAAGTTGCGTGGTCACACCGCTTGAGTTTATAAGTTGGTAGCACACCAAGTTAAGGATGATTATTGCGAATGTTCTTCGACAAACGGACAGTGAGTCTTATGATAACATTCTACAGTGATAAAGCAGTGTAATAGGCAACGACTCTTGAAAACACTGGCATCGTGTTTCCACCGAGGCTACGGCAACAAGCTAGTCTGCCTGACCTTGCTTACTGGAGTGGTAAGGACTTTGCATGAGTAGCCGACTCAGCCACCGATCTCCACACAGCCTCAACGAGCTCCGCACAGCCTCAGCCAGTGGAGACATTTCCAGTCCCCAGCACGGTCAGCGCTGCGCGGCCGCGGTGAGGACAACAACCATCAGTGCCACGAGTGAGTTTTGCTGTGTCACTGACACGAAGCTGCCATATTGCTTCAGGCTACTACGCTCACAAGCATCGATACAGGCCTGCACCTTTTAACTGATAACTGGTTGGGTACCCATTTAAGTTCATTTAATTTACTCGTCTGGATTCATTTCAAATTTTTCATCTCAAGTCGAATAACTGCTTGTTTTATTCCATTTTGTTGATTTTGGAAGAGGACTGTTGAATGCATGGTTATACAACTGAAAGACAGTTTTGAGTTTTATTTACACTGAAAGAAACTTGTGCAAAATCCAAAAGCTATTCATTTGAGTTGGTGCAATTTCATATTTGAATGGGTATATATGGAAATATATATATTTTTAAGTAAAGAGTTAAACTTACGTGTTGCATTTTGCTTATTTCTTAGGGTTTTGCTCAGACTGGTAATATTAATAGCGTTTATTTCCTTGTGTACTGGAACAAACTGCTAGGGTTCTCCTGGGATTCGAACCTTGTTCGTTGGTGTGATAATCCAGCAAACCCCCACTAGGCCACCAGGGGGATGACTCAAGTGCAAAGGCGTGAGGCGGAAGTAGAAAAGTATCAAAAAGTTTATTTACAGTCCAAACAAAAATATAATCCAAAAAACGTTCAGAAGATGAAGGGAAAAATAAAATATCCAAAAGGTCAAAGTTAAACACAAAAGCCAAAAACTAGAAAAGAAAAGGCAAAATACCAATACTCAGAAGATCAAAAAACAGTAAACACAAAGTCCAAAAAGTCCAAAAAGAAAAGCAAAGTGCAAAACCAAAGAGACAACGGCAAGGAACACAGAACAGAGGTAACTGGAGCTAAACATAACAGCACAAAGACTCCGTGACAAGAGGACTGAACTCAGGGGTATAAATACAGAAACTAAAATAGGCCACAGGTGACACTAATGAGGACTAGGTGGGGCACAAGACACATGGAAAACAACAAACATAAAACACAGAAACAGTGGCGGCCTCTAGAGGCCAAAACAAACATGACAAGAAAATGAAATAACAGCGGCCTCTAGAGGCCAAAACAGTCCCAGTCCTAACAGGACCCCCCTCTAGGAGCGTCTCCTGACGTTCCCAGGGCGATCCGGATGGGCCGAATGGAAGTCCCGACACAGTTCTTTATCTAAGACGTCCCGAGCGGGAACCCAGCAGCGCTCCTCAGGACCATAGCCCTCCCAGTCCACAAGATATTGCAGCCCGCCACGGACCCGGCGGGAGTCAAGCAGGCGATGCACAGTGAACACAGTCTGATCCCTGGAAGATGCGGGGGGTGGGGGGTTCCTAGGGGCAGGGGCATACATGGACGTCAGTACGGGCCACAACAGGGAAACATGGAATGTGGGGTTGATCCTCAGAGTCCGGGGCAACTGGAGCCGGTATGAGACAGGGTTCACCCTGCGCACCACCTTGAAGGGGCCAATGTAGCGAGGAGCAAGCTTGCAGTTCTCCACCCACAGTGGAAGGTCCTTAGTGGACAGCCAAACCCGCTGCCCAGGGCGGAAAGCGTGGGCAGGTCTTCTATGGCGGTTGGCCTGAGTCTGGTTGGTTCTGGAGGTCTGGATGAGGGTCTTCCTGACCTTGCTCCAGGTCTTGCGACACCGTCTCACATATTGGTTGACCGAGGGCACCCCCTCGTCCTCCTCCTGGTCCGGGAACAGAGGTGGCTGGAACCCGAATTGGCACTGGAATGGCGACAGCTTGGTGGCCGATGACTGCAGGGTGTTGTGGGCGTACTCTGCCCATGGCAGCCAGGTGCTCCACGATGTCGGGTTATCCATAGCCAGGCCTCGCAGGGTGGTTTCCAGGTCCTGGTTGAGCCTCTCCGTCTGGCCATTGGACTGTGGGTGAAACCCAGAGGAGAGGCTGGCAGTGGCTCCAATGACCTTGCAGAACCCATGCCACACTCGGGAGGAGAACTGGGGTCCTCAGTCTGAGACGATGTCCTGTGGGAGACCAAAGACTCGGAAGACATGATTAAAAATAAGTTTGGCTGTTTCAAGAGCAGAAGGGAGTTTGCACAGTGGTATGAAGCGGCAGGCCTTCGAGAATCTGTCGACTATAACCAAAATGACAATGTTACCTTGAGACTCAGGGAGACCCGTGATGAAGTCGACTGCCACGTGGGACCAGGGACGCCGGGGAATGGTCAGAGGATGCAGCAGACCCTGGGGACGCTGTCGCGGGTTCTTGGTTCTGGTGCAGACCTCACAGGACAGGACAAATGACCTTACTTCCTTCTCCATGTTAGGCCACCAGAAGCATCTTTTCAGGAAGTCCAGGGTCCTCTGAGCTCCCGGGTGGGCGGTGAGAGGGGAAGAGTGACCCCACTGGAGAACCTTGGCCCGGGCTTGATGTGGGACGTACAAGAGGCCCGGTGGCCCCGTCCCAGGACCGGGGTCCTGGCGTTGGGCTCGTCGGACGGCCTCCTCAATACCCCAGCAGACAGGGGCCACAATCTGGGACACAGGGATAATAGGCCCGACTTCACTCTCCCTGTTAGTGGCAGAGAACAGCCTGGACAGTGTGTCAGGTTTGGTGTTCTTGGAGCCGGGGCGGTACAAGAGGGTGAAGTCAAACCGACTGAAAAACAGGGCCCACCTAGCCTGTCGTAGGTTCAGTCTCTTGGCTTGCTGGAGGTACTCCAGGTTCTTGTGGTCAGTCCAAACCAGGAATGGATGTTGCGCTCCCTCCAGCCAGTGCCTCCACTCCTCAAGGGCCAATTTGACCGCTAGCAGTTCTCGATCCCCCACATCGTACCGGGACTCCGCAGGACTCAGGCGGTGGGAGAAGTAAGCGCAGGGGTGCAGCTTTCCTTCCGAACGTTGAGAGAGCACCGCGCCGACACCACTGTCCGAGGCGTCCACCTCCACGATGAATGGTTGGGAGGTGTCCGGGAGGACCAGAATGGGTGCCATGCAGAAGTGGTCCTTGAGGTCTTTGAACGCCTTTTCCACCTGAGGAGACCAGACATAAGATCCACCTGTCCCTTTGGTGAGGTCCGACATGGGTGCTGTTACAGAACTAAAGTTCCTGATAAACTTGCGGTAGAAGTTAGCAAATCCTAAGAACCGCTGAACCTCTTTGACGGACTTGGGAGTGGGCCAGTCCCTGACGGCCAGGGTCTTGGCTGGGTCCATTTGGAGTTGGCCTGTCTGTACAATAAAACCCAGAAAGGAGACCTCAGGAACATGAAATTCACATTTCTGGGCCTTAGCAAACAGATTTTTCTGTAGCAGCCTCTGGAGAACCTGGCGGACATGGTGGCGGTGCTCCTGCACGGTCTTGGAAAAGATAAGGATTTCGTCGAGGTAGACAAAAACGTACAGGTTAATCATGCCCCTCAAGACGTCGTTGATTAGGGCCTGAAAAACAGCTGGTGCATTGGTGAGTCCGAAGGGCATCACCTGGTATTCGTAGTGCCCAGATGGGGTGTTAAAGGCAGTCTTCCACTCGTCTCCCTGTCGGATACGGGTGAGGTGGTATGCGTTCCGTAGGTCCAACTTGGTGAAGACGGTGGCACCTTGGAGCAGGTCGAATGTTGTGGACATCAGCGGAAGGGGATATCGGTTGCGCACAGTGATCTTGTTCAGGCCCCTGTAGTCAATACATGGTCAGAGCCCCCCATCCTTCTTGCCGACAAAGAAGAAGCCGGCACCAGCAGGTGAGGTGGAGGGTCGAATGAACCCAGAGACCAGGGCATCTTTGAGGTATTCCTCCATGGCCTTGCGTTCTGGCTGAGAGAGGGAAAACAGTCTGCCACGAGGAGGGGTAGTCCCAGGGAGCAAGTCGATGGTACAGTCGTAGGCCCGGTGCAAAGGAAGAACGGCGGCCCTGCTCTTGCTGAATACCTCCTTCAAATCCCAGTACTCTGTGGGAACTTGAGATAGCTTGGTGAGATCAGGGGGCTCGGCAGGAGACACAGGAGAGCTAGAGAGCAGACAAGAGGCATGGCATGCAGGGCCCCATTCCACAACCTGGCTAGTGACCCAGTCTATACGAGGGTTGTGGCGGGTAAGCCAAGGAAGACCTAGAATAACTGGGAACTCAGGTGAAGGAATCAGGTGCAGGGATATTTCTTCCTTGTGACCTTGAGACTGGAGGAAGACTGGAGAAGTAACTTGGGTGACTCTTCCATCACCTAACGCTTGGCCATCGAGGGCAGACACAGACAGTGGGACTTCAAGAGGTGCAGTCGGGACATTGATACTTTGGGCGAAGTGAATATCCATAAAGTTCCCAGCCGCCCCTGAGTCTAACAAAGCTTGACAAGAGTGGACAGACTCACCCCAGGAGATGGAGACCGGGATGTAGATTCCTTGGCCAGGGAGTCCGGGAGAGAGGGTAGACCCCATCACAACCCTCCCTTGGCTGGACGGGGTGGTCTTTTTCCCAAGAGTTCGGGACATGATGCTCGGAAGTGACCAGGCTTGCCACAGTAGATGCAGCACTTGTCCCTCCTTCTGCGCTCCCTCTCAGATGCGGAGAGGCGAGTACGACCCACTTGCATGGGTTCAGGACAGTCACTGGAGGAGGTAGATGGGCTCCAGGTAGAGGCAGGGAGGCTGGGGAGGCTCAGGACTTGGCGGCATTCTCTCATCCTGTTGTCCAGACGAGTAGAATGTGAGATGAGAGTTTCGAGGTCACTTGGGCATCCAATAGAGACCAGGCCATCCTTGATGGGGTCAGACAGACCATGGTGGAAGACTGACACCAGGGCAGTCTCGTTCCATCCACTTACTGCTGCGAGCGTCCGGAACGAGATGGCGTAATCTGCGACGCTTCCTCCTTGCCGGATGGACATGAGCTTTCTGGCTGTGTCGGTACTGATGTCCGCCTGGTCGAAGACCCGAAGCATCTCTTCAGTAAATAGTTCAAAATCAGAGCACTCGGGTCCCCGTCTCTGCCAGATAGCTGTTGCCCAAGCTCGTGCCTTACCAGCTAACAAGGTTATCACAAAGGCGATCTTGCGGCGATCTGTAGTGTAGGTGGTAGGCTGGAGCTCAAAGGTGAGTTGGCACTGGGTAAGGAACTCCCGGCACTCACCGTGCTTGCCGTCATACCTCTGTGGTGCAGGAAGGCTGGGTTCACGAGGTGAAGGAGACAGTGTGGCGGGAGGCACTGGAGCAGGATCAGGAGACGCAGGCAGAGGTGTCAGCTGTGCCAGGGTTTTCCCAATTTGCTGGGGCAGTACCTTGTGGCGAGCAAGGGCCTCACGTTGGCTTGTGAGCATTCGCCCATGAGTGTCCATGGTCGCTCCGAAGTGTGTCAAAGCTGCCATAATTCCTTGAAGGTTGGCTGGGTAGACAGTTGAAGCAGCCTCTGCTGAGTCGGTCATTACGGAGTCTTTCTGTTAGGGTTTTGCTGGGATTCGAACCTGGTTCGTTGGTGTGGTAATCCAGCAAACCCCCACTAGGCCACCAGGGGGATGACTCAAGTGCAGAGGCGTGAGGCGGAAGTAGAAAAGTATCAAAAAGTTTATTTACAATATTTACAGTCCAAACAAAAATATAATCCAAAAAACGCTCAGAAGATGAAGGGAAAAATAAAATATCCAAAAGGTCAAAGTTAAATACAAAAGCCAAAAACTAGAAAAGAAAAGGCAAAATACCAACACTCAGAAGATCAAAAAACAGTAAACACAAAGTCCAAAAAGTCCAAAAAGAAAAGCAAAGTCCAAAACCAAAGAGACAACGGCAAGGAACACAGAACAGAGGTAACTGGAGCTAAACATAACAGCACAAAGACTCCGTGACAAGAGTACTGAACTCAGGGGTATAAATACAGAAACTAAAATAGGCCACAGGTGACACTAATGAGGACTAGGCGGGGCACAAGACACATGGAAAACAACAAACATAAAACACAGAAACAGTGGCGGCCTCTAGAGGCCAAAACAAACATGACAAGAAAATGAAATAACAGCGGCCTCTAGAGGCCAAAACAGTCCCAGTCCTAACACACACTCAGATAACATAATTTATTTGATGAGTGACAGGGCCTTGAGTTACAAGTTAAGTGAATGGTGTATTTATTTTGAATAGTTCTACAGTGGTGCTTGAAAGTTTGTGAACCTTTTAGAATTTTCTATATTTCTGCATAAATATGACCGAAAACATCATCAGATTTTCACACAAGTCCTAAAAGTAGATAAAGAGAACCCAGTTAAACAAATGAGACAAAAATATTCTACTTGGTCATTTATTTATTGAGGAAAATGAGCCAATATTACATACCTGTGAGTGGCAAAAGTAAGTGAACCTTTGCTTTCAGTATCTGGTGTGACCCCCTTGTGCAGCAATAACTGCAACTAAACATTTGCGGTAACTGTTGATCAGTCCTGCACACCGGCTTGGAGGAATTTTAGCCCATTCCTCCGTACAGAACAGCTTCAAATCTCGGATGGTGGTGGGTTTCCTCACATGAACTGCTCACTTCAGGTCCTTCCACAACATTTCGATTGGATTAAGGTCAGGACTTTGACTTGGCCATTCCAAAACATTAACTTTGTTCTTCTTTAACCATTCTTTGGTAGAACGACTTGTGTGCTTAAGGTCATTGACTTGCTGTATAACCCACCTTCCCTTGAGATTCAGTTCATGGACAGATGTCCTGACATTTTCCTTTAGAATTCACTGCTATAATTCAGAATTCATTGTTCCTTCAATGATGGCAAGCCGTGCTGGCCCAGATGCAGCAAAACAGGCCCAAACCATGATACTACCACCACCATGTTTAACAGATGGGATAAGGTTCTTATGCTGGAATGCAGTGTTTTCCTTTCTTCAAACATAATGCTTCTCATTTAAACCAAAAAGTTCTATTTTGGTCTCATCCATCCACAAAACATTTTTCCAGTAGCCTTCTGGCTTGTCCATATGATCTTTAGCAAACTGCAGACGAGCAGTAATGTTCTTTTTGGAGAGCAGTGGCTTTCTCCTTGCAACCCTGCCATGCATACCATTGTTGTTCAGTGTTCTCCTGATGGTGGACTCATGAACATTAACATTAGCCAATGTGAGAGAGACCTTCAGTTGCTTAGAAGTTACCCTGGGGTCCTTTGTGACCTTGCCAACTATTACACGCTTTGCTCTTGGAGTGATCTTTGTTGGTCGACCACTCCTGGGGAGGGTAACAATGGTCTTGAATTCCCTCTATTTGTACACAATCTGTCTGACTGTGGATTGGTGGAGTCCAAACTCTTTTGAGATTGTTTTGTAACCTTTTCCAGCCAGATGAGCATCAACAACGCTTTTTCTGAGTTCCTCAGAAATCTCCTTTGTTCGTGCCATGATACACTTCCACAAACATGTGTTGTGAAGATCAGACTTTGATAGGTTCCTGTTCTTTAAATAAGACAGGGTGCCCACTCACACCTGATTGTCATCCCATTGATTGAAAACACCTGACTCTAATTTCACCTTCACATTAACTGCTAATCCTAGATGTTCACATACTTTTGCCACTCACAGATATGTAATATTGGATCATTTTCCTCAATAAATAAATGAGCAAGTATAATATTTTTGTCTCATTTGTTTAACTGGGTTCTCTTTATCTACGTTTAGGACTTGTGTGAAAATCTGATTTAGGTCATATTTATGCAGAAATATAGAAAATTCTAAAGGGTTCACAAACTTTCAAGCACCACTGTAGCTGCTTAAATAGGCCTATTGATGATAATTCGTTATTTACTATAAAGCATACATTTAACATAAAGAAAGGGATTTTTTGCCACTGGAAAGAACTCAGCGAGTGCACCCCTGTACATATAGCCAGGGGAGCTAGGGGGCGCTACATATAGTTGATGTTTCAGCATTGAATCTGTATGCAATGTCCTGAATTGGGGAATTCAACCTCAACTTCATCAGCACATGAATACATTTCTATAATTTGATGAGTTTACATAGTTTGTGCTTTGATCAGTTCCTATGATCTGTCTAATTGTTTGCTGTTAATAGAAGTTTGTTTGTTTATTTTTTTTACCTGTGTGTGTTTAATCTTACACAGATTTTTTTTGGATATAACGCATTCAAATTTTTCCTGCTTGCTGTCAATTTCTGCGTCTCTTTAAAGAGAAAGGAATTGATTATAACATTCATTCTGAAGATATAAGGACTTCTTCATAAAAAAATTATCAATTCAAGTCAATGTTTATTTATAAAGGACATTTAAAGCAAAAGACACTGATCAACAATGCAATAAAAAGCAAAATGAACACAATACAAACACCAAGACAAAAGTCAATCATTAAAAAAAATACAGCATCTTAGTACCACCACATCTCACACAATTACACACCATAAAAAACAAAGGAGAAGAAAATGGTGTTAAGCTGCAGTTTAAAAATTGTCAAGAAAACTTGAGCAACCTAATATGAAGCAGAAGAACATTTCAAAGCTGAGGGGCAATGGTTGAGCAAGCCCTGACTGCCCGAGCCTTCAGCGGAGATCGTGACCAAAGTGCTCTTGGTGCTAAATATTGTTGAAGGTGGTTCTAAACGTATTTTGGAATGACACCATGTAAGGATTTAAAAACAAACAGCAGTAGAGGAAGAAGGGCTGAAGATAATAAACTGTCTTTTATTTTCATTTATTTGGAGGAAATGTGGAGTGATCCAGTGTTTTTCATAAAGGCATTCACCAACTTTCTGATCGAGAAGGTAATGTCAGATCTCAACAAGAGATACAGCTGAGTATCATCAGAATAATAATAAGCAACACCATGTTTTTTGATAAATAGCCCCAGAGAGAGAAGGTATAGAGTGAGAAAAGATGAGCCAAAATAGAACCTTGTAGAATGCCTTGTGTGAGAGGAACTCCTCCTCCTCCTCCTCCTCCTAAACCTCATGCCAGCATGGCACTGAGCCCAGCAGTGCCACCAAACTCTCCTATTTTTCATGGTCTTGGCTGAGTGCTGGGACATCCTCCAGTCTCAAATTATTCTGCAGGAGGTCTTGATGAATGACATCATTCCAATGGGTGCATGATCGGCCACGAGGGCATCTCCATCCCACTGTTGGTGAATCAAACTTGTACGGTAAATGTCTTTTGTGGGGTGGTCATCTGTGCAGCACAGGACATGTCTGAGCCAACAAACACAGCACTGGGCAAGGGTGCAGAGGATATTTGCTTGGTTAGTTCTCCTGCAGAGCTCCTCATTGGAAACAAATGACGTGATGAACTCGACATTATCAGTGCAAATGACGATGGGTGGTGGGTCAGGACAGTCACCTACTGTATATGCATCAGCTTGGTCTTGGACCAGTTGACATGTAGCCCAACCCTGGATGACTCCTCATTGAAAGCATGAAGTGCTCCTTTCAATTCTGCCAATGAGCAGCAGAACAATGTCATGTCATTGACGTAATCCAATTCCGTCAGGCAGAAGTCGTCAAGCTGTACACCTGGGATGTGGTCGCAGACTGCAGTTAATAGATGGTTTTAATGCAGTTGAACAGGTCAGGGGCAGCTACACAGCCCTGGTGAACTCCGGCAGCAATTGGGAACCAGCCGGAATCCTTACTGCTGATCTGAACACAGCTCTCAACACCATCATAGAGCATCAGGAAGAGTGTGGCTGGCATGAGAGGAAATGGCTGAGAGAAATGATCATTAATGTAAACAGACTGTGTCAAATGTTGTCTTGATGTGTCATCCCTGCGATGACCTGGCAACATGTCCATGGTGTATCCCGCCTCTCGCCCATAGTCAGATGGGATAGGCTTCAACCTGCCCGTGACCCTGCACAGGATAGGCGGTTATGGATAACGGATGGATGGATGCTATTATACAAGTATCTAGACAGTTGTTAATAATAGCAGGAACAATTGGGTTAATGACCATGAAGGTGCATTTCAACAAGCATGAAGGAAGAATGTACAAAGGAAAGCTGGATGTCTTCATGAGCAGGATTATATCAGCTAGCTGAGAAGAGGAAATTGGTTGGAACAGACTGTAATAGATGTGCCCAATGAGAACTGGTATTGACACAGAGATATCAGCTCTTTGTTGAATAATGCAAGATCTAAAGTTTTGAATTTTCCTGGTAAAATAATTAAGAAAGAGCTCACATGTTTCAGGCATACTCTCAGATAAAAATTGTCAAGTGGGTTTCAGAAGGTGTCAATAGTGTTAAAGGGCACTCTCAAAATCAGGGCAGCATTAGCAATTAAAACAGATATATCGTCATATTTTCTAGTTCTTACCATGGCTTGGTAGTGCTTCAAGTGAATTCTGAGAACTTCACAAAAATATGACATTTCTCCCTTTGCCCCTACACTCTGCCTGCTTGCTTTCTTGTTTGAGAGTCTAAAAGACTTAGGAATTCTTTAACCACAGGCTTTGATGGACAGCAGATATGACTGTTCATATCTCCTCAGGTCACCAGTCTATCAGATCATGGTACCATGAAGGATAAAAGAATTGAGGACAATACTGGATACATTTCAGAGGTCAATTGACCAGGGGACACAACACTCTGAGGTGAGCTCAGTCTTAAAAAGCTGCACTTCAAAGCCGGAGAAATCATCTCCAGGCATGAGTCTTCACTTAAACCGAATCTGAAAAACAGTAGATAGCAACCACCATGACTAGTTGTTCTGAGGGACAGAGTTTACTGACAGAGGCCATGTCTCTGACATCAATAAAAAGTCCAAATTCTGAGATGGAAAAATGGTATTTAAGATGAAACATTTATTAGCCAATGACTGAACACGCATTAAGTCTTCACGGAACCATGTTCTTGATATTTCATGGTTTGTTCGTGTAGGCTCATTCGTCAGTGAGTAATCCAATAAACAAAGGTTGTCACGGTTCACTCCACCAGCCTTCGCACTTGGTCTAGCAGGAATGCTGTCAGGAGCAGAGCAGATGTTTGGAATATAGCTGTCAGTCAGGGCAGCAGATGTTGTACTTGAATACAGCCTCTGACGTGATCCATGGTGGATTTAGTGGGAGTGGCTTACAATTCCCAGAGCAGCACATGGATTATATACTCCAGAAGATATGCAAGGCATTGAGATCAAACTCAACAGCTCAGCATGTGACGACACAAGAATCACAGATAACCAGGATCTTAGTCCAGCTGGTGAACAGAGGCTAAAGTGTCATATATATATCAGAGTTTTGACAGAAAATGAGCAAAAATTACAAGATTGTTTGTGTCAGTGTTACTATGAATTCAAAATAAGGTACATGACATGGTTGATGAAAAGGTAATTTCATGAAAACACACACACAATGAGAGAGAGAGAGAGAGAGAGAGAGAGAGAGAGAGCGCAGTGAGGTGTAAGTGAGATTTGCATGAACAGGACGGAATCGTTTCATTTCTCCCAGAATAGAGCAGAAACTTCACCAGATGTTCAACTTCCTTCAGTCAAACTCACTGAAGCACAAAACACAGCACTGAATCTACAGCTAATCACACTCTCTCATCACACTGATCATCACTATTAACTCCAATAAAAGAACAGACAACGTCCAAAATTCAGCTTTATTTCAGCACAAACTACAGGAAGAGCAACAGGACAGTGAAGAGAGGAAAGACAGAAATGTCAGCATTGTGTAGAATTGAACTCTATTGTAGATGGATCATAAGCAGCTCCATGTTAAACTCTATCTTGGATCCAGTAGCCTTCACACTGACTCTTTCTGAACGTGACTGGATGATTGACGTTGTTATGGGAGACCGTGCAGCGGAACTCCTCCCCCTTTTCCCAGAGGTCTTTGCTGAGGGTCAGGGTGCTGCTGCAGCTGTAACGGCTGTTCTTCTCTACTTCTGCGCTGCTCAGAACCCCGTTCTTCACCTCTGAGCCGTCCACTGTCCAGCTCACCAGCGCCCCCTGTGGAGAGTAGCCAGACAGCAGGTAGAGCAGCGAGGCCGATCCCTCAGACAGCTGCAGAGGGGACGGAGGGAGCAGAGACACGGAGGGAGCTGTGGAACCCGCTGGAGAGGAGAAACACACAAACACATCATAGACACCTCATTCACACAATTAGAAATGAGGATGAAATATTTTTGGAACTTTGTGGAACTGACTGATCTTTATTTATTATATATATTTATTATAATATTTGTTTATTTATAGAGTAACTGCAGAGTTATTGCATGTTGAATTTATCGCAAGTGTGTAATTATTATATATTTAACATCAATAATTGTGTATTTATTGAATGTTTAAGAGACCTGGCGACTTGTCCAGGGTGTACCCCGCCTTTCGCCCATAGTCAGCTGGGATAGGCTCCAGCTTGCCTGTGACCCTGTAGAAGGATAAAGCGGCTAGAGATAATGAGATGAGATGAGATGAGATGAGATGAGGTGAGATGAGATGAGATGAGATGAGATGAGATGAGATGAGATGAGATGAATGTTTAAGAACATTGATATGGGATCCGTTCTGATACTGAAATGTATTCCTCATCAGAGCATAATAACACACAATAAAATCAATTACACAATTATAAACATTAACAATCTGTTCAGTTTAAGTTTATTTATACTTTACTTCGTGAAGCCTGAAATTAATTTATTGCTCAAACAAGAAAACACACTTAATGTTCACGATGAGTTTGGAGCCTCCACCAAAAGTCCACCACAGTGATACATTCTAATGAAACCGTCATACAAAATCCTCCATCACACTGCAGTACACACACACACACACACACACACACACACACACACACACACACACACTTTGCATTATCAGTCCATGCTTCAGTGCTCTGCGAGTGTTTATAGCCCTGTGACTTTAACACTTCATGACTGAGAGCTGCTGCTCAGCAACTTCACCCACAGCAACCATGACTTTGATCAGCGTCTTCATCTGCACACTGGCCCTCTGGACTCAAGGTGAGAGTTTAACATCAACTCACAGCCTCACACACTTCATTTCATACGAATTCTACACCACTTTAGAGCTTACAAACACAATCTATGTTTCTCTTCAGGATCCAGAGGTCAGGTGACTGTGACTCAGACTCCTTCAGTGCAAACTGTTGCTCCAGGAAACACAGTCACCATCAACTGTAGAACCAGTAGCAGAGTGTATGGTGGTAGCAATCTCGCCTGGTACCTGCAGAAACCTGGAGAAGCTCCTAAACTCCTGATCTACTTGGCTACTAGATTACAGTCAGGGACTCCAGCTCGTTTCAGCGGCAGTGGATCGAATACTGACTTCACTCTGACCATCAGTGGAGTCCAGACTGAAGATGCAGGAGATTACTACTGTCAGAGTTATCATGAGATCAGTAGTAGCTACGTGTTCACACAGTGTTAGAGCGTCGTACAAAAACCTGGGTCAGTGAGAGTGCACAGAGAAGCACTGCTGCAGCTGGGAGCGACTGCAGGTGCTGAGGGGGAGGATGTGATACAGCACAATGACACACACTGTGGACGAGAGAAAACACACCACACTAACTCACTAATACACACACATCTGTGAGAGGAGTCCACCTTTCTCAGCTGTGGACAGACAAACAAAGTCCTGATCATTCTGATTCACTGCTTACTAATTATCTTTATCACATTTTACACAGTTAAGTATTTATTATAGTTATAATTTGTTGAAAACATGATGTACTATTAAACACGATTATACAGTTAATACAACCCCGATTCCCAAAAAGTTGGGACAAAGTACCAATTGTAAATAAAAACGGAATGCAATGATGTGGAAGTTTCAAAATTCCATATTTTATTCAGAAAAGAACATAGATGACATATCAAATGTTTAAACTGAGAAAATGTATCATTTAAAGAGAAAAATTAGGTGATTTTAAATTTCACGACAACAACACATCTCAAAAAAGTTGGGACAAGGCCACGTTTACCTCTGTGAGACATCCCCTTTTCTCTTTACAACAGTCTGTAAACGTCTGGGGACTGAGGAGACAAGTTTTTTTTTTTAAGTGAGCCTTGGCCCAGAGAAGACGTCTGCGCTTCTGGATCATGTTTAGATACGGCTTCTTCTTTGAGCTATAGTTTTAGCTGGCAACGGTGGATAACAGGGTGAATTGTGTTCACAGATAATGTTCTCTGGAAATATTCCTGAGCCCATTTTGTGATTTCCAATACAGAAGCATGCCTGTATGTGATGTAGTGCCGTCTAAGGGCCCGAAGATCACGGGCACCCAGTATGGTTTTCCGGCCTTGACCCTTACGCACAGAGATTCTTCCAGATTCTCTGAATCTTTTGATGATATTATGCACTGTAGATGATGATATGTTCAAACTCTTTGCAATTTTACACTGTCGAACTCCTTTCTGATATTGCTCCACTGTTTGTCGGTGCAGAATTAGGGGGATTGGTGATCCTCTTCCCATCTTTACTTCTGAGAGCCGCTGCCACTCCAAGATGCTCTTTTTATACCCAGTCATGTTAATGACCTATTGCCAATTGACCTAATGAGTTGCAATTTGGTCCTCCAGCTGTTCCTTTTTTGTACCTTTAACTTTTCCAGCCTCTTATTGCCCCCGTCCCAACTTTTTTGAGATGTGTTGCTGTCATGAAATTTCAAATGAGCCAATATTTGGCATGAAATTTCCAAATGTCTCACTTTCGACATTTGATATGTTGTCTATGTTCTATTGTGAAGACAATATCAGTTTTTGAGATTTGTAAATTATTGCATGCCGTTTTTATTTACAGTTCGTACTTTGTCCCAATTTTTTTGGAATCGGGATTGTATTTTATTATTATAACTTTAATATTCATTACATAGAGCCATATTATAGAGCTGAGGCTGACATTTTAAATATAAACGACATTTAAATTTTTCTTATCATCATAGTGCATCACAGTTGAAGTTCATTTCAAAATCAAGTCATAAAACACAAAGAAAGACAGGGAGGGACCTGAGAAAACAGACAGAGAAGAAAAGTGCAGTGAGCAGAATGATGCTAAAACATACGTCCATGAAATTCCAAGCATCTCTCCTTAAATTAAAACCATTCACCCTCATGGTCAATTTAGAGCCACCAATTAGCCTAACCTGCATGTCTTTGAGCTGTGGGGGAAACCGGAACACCCAGAGGAAACCCACACAGACACGGGGAGAACAGGAAAACTCCACACTGAAAGGCCCCCGTCAGGCGCTGGGCTCAAACCCAGGACCGTCTTGCTGTGAGGCGACAGTGCTAACCACTACACCACCGTGCCACCTTATACTAGCTTTAATATTCATAAACTAGAACCATCTTATCAAGCTGAGTCTGACATTTAAAATATAAATGCCATTTCTATTTTTCTTCTCATCATCACGCATCACAGTTGAAGTTCATTTCAGAATCAAGTCATAAAACACAAAGAAAGACAGGGAGGGACCTGAGAAAACAGACAGAGAAGAAAAGTGCAGTGAGCAGAATGATGTTAAAACAGATGTCCATGAAATTCCAAGCATCGCTCCTTAAATTACATGAAACTGGGATGATGGGTGACAGAGAATTTCATTTCTGTCCCACTTTAGCAATAGATTTCACTCACTTTCTTTCCTTCCAGGTCACTAGAGGCGTCACGAGGGACATTTTGTAGGTCAGTGTGTGTAAACACGGTGTCAAACACATTGGAAAGAGAAAGTGAGACATATTGACACTTTACACAACATGTCAAAGGCAACATACTGAACAGAACTCGAGTTCGTCAGTGGAAAAAACTCAAATGAAGACATTCTGATATGGATTCGTTCCCACTGTTCACAAACACAGACATCATGAATCACCTGCTAAATGGGAAAAGTGCTGATACCTTGGAACAAATAAAAGCAAACAAGTCACTTAAACTCTAAAACCACTTCATTTGTGATCGTCTTGACCACCTTCTTCCTCTTCCAAAAGTATCTGCACCTTCCCCTCACGACTGTCTCAACTTCAGTCTCACCCTATTGAACGCTCGCTCCATTACCAATAAAGCCTCACTGCTCTATGACCTCATCACCCAGAAAAAAGTGGGCAAGATTTTTTGTTTGTTTGTTTGTTTGTTTGTTTGTTTGTTTGTTTGTTTGTTTTTTCTGACAGAAACTTGGCAAGAACCTGATGACGACTTCCATTTAAACATGAAGGCTCCCCCTGGCTACACCTACCGATCAAATCCCAGATTAAAAGGAAGAGGGGTGGCTTGGCTGTGCTTTATCAGTCTGATTGAAAAGTTAAAGAACTTTCACTATTTCATGAAACATCTTTTGAATATTTTGCTCTGAAGTTTGTCTCCTCCCCTCCTGTGCTGTTGTTATTCATCTATCACCATCCTAAAGCTGTTGTGAGCTTCTTATCAGACTTTAATGAACTCCTTACAATCATCTCATCCCTTTGTCCTGCCATAATTTCACTTGGTGACTTTAAAATCCATGTTGGCACTCGCTCCTCCTGCACATCCGAGTTCTTCTCAGTGTTAGAGTGTTTTAACATGATACAGCATGCTGGTTTTCCAACTCACGCTTTTGGTCAGATTCTTGATTTGATCTCTTCTACTGTTTTGAGTGATATCTCCGTCTCTCATTCAGTTTCTGGTATCTCTGATCATAAATATATTGAATGCAGCTTTCACATTGCCTCGACTCCTTTGGAGGAAATCTCTGTCACCTTTGTGATCTCAGGTCTGTCAATTCCAATCTGCTTGAATCTTCTCTTCAGTCCTCATCCCAATCTGACTTACAGAAACTCTCCTCCACTGGTTTGCTTTGAAAATGACATGATCTCTTTATTTCTCAAAGATCTAACCCCTTTAAAGAAACGCATGTTCTCGCCACCCGCTCTTGTCCTAGATTTGTGCCTAAGCTCGGAGTAATGAAGGCAATGAAGTGTCTTGAGCACCTTTATAAGAAATTTGCCCCTACTGTGCACTTACAGGACATAGCAGGTAATCTTAGGGTCCTAGGCAAGCACAGGTTCTCAAAGACAGTTATTCATGCTGGGGCTAATGATATACGCCTTCATCAGTCTGAGGTTACTAAGAGTAAAGGCCTCTGCATGCTATTGCGACAAGGCTTTCGCAGATAGCTTTTCGCAGACAGTTGTAATTTATCGTTGAGCGGGGAGTAATAGGCGTGCGCGATGTTATTCACCGCCACAACGCAAGGGGGCGCGAAGTCGCGAAATCGCTAGGAGTAGTTGGTGGGTGTGGTTAGTGGAGTGTTTATCCTCCGGTTACTTATAATGACTCGAACTGGAGTCGTATAGATGTCCGTACTCCCTCACTTCCTCGATCAACCGCTCTTCATGCTGCTCCATCTTCGCTCGTGTTTTTAAAAATGGCGGTCGTGAAAACAAAACAAACCGGGAAAGTAGGGAAGCGGAAGTGCGTGTACAGCGGATGTAGAGTGGACCAATCAGAGCCCTCTTGTCTGCGACGCTGTCTGCGACGCTGTCTGCGAGGCTTCTGCGGTGGTCACAATTTTTGGGAGGTGCGCGCAGAGCGTCTGCGAAGGTGGGGGGGCTACGCAGACACTGTCTGCGACGCTATCTGTGAGGACTGGGTTGTCAGCATAAATTGGCCTTAACTTTGTAGAGGTGTTTAAATTAGCAAAGGCGATGTCCAATGCTGTAGTATGCTCTGGCCCCATCCCAATGCGGTGTGGCGATATACCGGTAGCTTACAGTAGGTTATAGTCGCTGAACTGCTGGTTGTCCAGGTGGTGCTCTGAAAACAGTGTGTGCTTTATAGATAATTGGGTTAATTTTGAGGGCACTGCTGGCCTGTTAGGGCGGGACAGTATCCATCCCACTCGGAAAGGTGTTGCTCTCATTTCTTGCAGCATAGGTCATAGTCTCAGAACAGGTCTAGTTAATTTCTGACAATCCAGAGGCAAGGCCAGGGAGAAGACAAACAGGCTAAACCGACTGTCTGCTAGCTGCACAGAGTCATCACTCAGGGTCCACTACATCGAGACTGTGTCTGTTCCCTGAGCTAAACAAAAAAGTAGAAATACTCAGAGAGTTTGTTCCAGTAACCTAATCAATATAAAATTAGGTCATACTGACTGTACAGCCACTGCCAGCACCTTTGATCTAAAGGTGGGGCTATTAAATATGAGATCTCTTACATCTAAAACACTAATTGTTAATGATCTTATTTCTGATCATGAGTTTAATGTACTTTGTTTAACTGAAACATGGATTAAGCCAAATGAATATATAGCATTAAATGAAGCGAGTCCTCCTGGATACAGTTATATACACCAGCCTCGTCTAACTGGCAGAGGAGGAGGCGTCGCGGTTATTTATAATGATTATCTAGGTGTAACACACAAACAAGTACATTTGAAGTTCTTCATCCTAATATAATGTATGTAGCCTTGAAAAATAAGTCTACCCAGTTAATTCCGTTACTTATTATTTACAGGCCCCTGGGGCCATATTCTGAGTTTCTTTCTGAATTTGCAGATTTTATCTCAGACCTGGTTATTTCCTTCAACAAAGCTTTAGTTGTCGGAGATTTTAATATTCACTTCGATAACCCAGAAGACCCTTTAAAAACAGCGTTTGTGTCCATTTTAGATTCAGTAGGGATTAATCAGAATGTCATAGGACCGACCCATAATGGTGGTCACACCCTCAATCTAATACTAACATTTGGGTTAAACAGAGAAAATATAGTCACACTTCCACAGTCTGAAGTTATCTCAGATCATTGTCTCATCTCATTCAAACTATGTCTGAGTAATAATATATGCACCTCATCATGCTACTGTATTAAACATACATTCACGTCAATTACTGCACAGAGCTTTATAAATGATCTCCCAGAGTTATCAACTTTGATTGGGTCACTGTCAGCCCCTGCAGAACTTGATCAGGCAACTGAATGCTTCGAGTCAACGTTCCGCCATACTATAGATAATGTAGCTCCTCTTAAAAGGAAAACGATCAGAGAGAAAAAATTAGCACCCTGGTATAATGACGTCACTCACACTTTAAAACAGACCACTCGAAAATTGGAACGTAAATGGCATCAAACAAAATTGGTAGTGTTCAAATTAGCGTGGAAGGAGAGCTTCCTGAAATATAGAAAAGCTCTTAGTGCTGCTAGATCAACATATCTCTCCTCCCTAATAGAAGATAACAAAAAATAACCCTAGATTCCTATTTAATACTGGAGCAAAATTAACCAGGAATAAGTCCACTATAGACACATGCACACCTGCAGTATGTAGTAGCAACAAGTTCAGGAATTTTTTTAATGACAAAATTGAAAATATCCAACAAAAAATTCAAACTACTAATTTAAGGTCAGACAATGAAAGTGACCCTGTAGTTAACTATATAACTGTATCAGCTCAGCAATTAGAATGTTTTACTCCCCTTAGAGAAACTGAATTACTTTCATTAATCTCGGCATCAAAAGCCTCAACTTGTGTACTAGATCCCTTACCTACACGTCTATTCAAACATAATACCTGAAGTAATTGAACCGCTTCTAAAAATAATAAATTATTCTCTTACGATTGGCTATGTACCCAAATCCTTTAAACTAGCAGTTATCAAACCCTTGATTAAAAAACCTGACCTTGATCCCTGTCAGCTGTCCAATTATCGGCCAATATCAAACCTCCCCTTTATCTCCAAGATCCTTGAAAAAGCTGTGGCACAGCAGTTATGCTCATATTTACATAGGAATAACATCCACGAAATGTATCAGTCAGGATTTAGACCTAATCGTAGCACAGAGACAGCACTGGTTAAAGTAGTAAATGACCTACTGTTGGCGTCTGATCAGGGCTGTGTCTCACTGCTTGTGTTGCTTGACCTTAGTGCAGCATTTGATACCACTGATCATTCCATTCTCCTGGATAGACTAGAAAATGTGGGAGTTAAGGGAATGGCCCTCTCCTGGCTCAGGTCTTATTTAACTTGTCTGTGAAGATTCTCAGTCATCTAGTCATAGTAAACTGTGGGTGGTAAAAGAGAGCAACTGGACTTGCTTGAAGATTCTTGAAGACATTTCACCTCTCATCCGAAAGGCTTCTTTAGTTCTGTTTGACTAATAGGCAGTATCAGGTATTTATCCTATCATGGATGAAAAGCAATCCTAAGGTGTCATTGAGTCATCCTGTTGATGTGGGTCACTGGGGGCTGGGTGTGAACGGCCTAGAGAGTCATTGGGGTGATCAATGGTTTGTTGGTTCTCTCTGTTCTCCTGTGAGTCACTGAAAACAGCTGGGTTTTGGTGTGCATTCAGTTGTCTGGGAAGTGTGCCAAGGACTGCATTGTAGGTGGCTGATAAATGGTGTCTTAAACCACTACCTCTGTTCAGTGATACGTACGCATTTTAGCCAGAGAGGATTGTTGGTATGAGCGAGGAGTTAAAGAAGCCATTTTTGTCAACCTGAAATGACCATCACTGAACAGAGGTGGTGGCCCGCCATGCCTACTTAGATCAAATGGTGCAGGCTATCTGCTGGTACCTCGGGAGCAGAGCCTTTTCTTACAAAGCCCCACAGTTATGGAACAGCCTTCCAAGTAGTGTTCGGGAATCAGACACAGTCTCAGCATTTAAGTCTAGGCTGAAAACATCTCTGTTTCATCAAGCCTTTTGTTAATGGTGTTTATGAGGTAAAGGTGTAGATCTGGGGGGGTCCTCAGACATAGAGTGTTTTGGTAAACTGGGATGTATGGATGCTGTCAGTCCCCCACTTGCTTGCTCACTCGAGTTTGTTGATGGTGTAGTGGCTGGCTGCTTTATGTCCTGGGGCTCCCTCATGCCTCTGTTACTTTCTGGCTCTCCCCTTTTGGTTCTTCTGTCATATTTAGATTTGCCGGAGTCCCTGCTTGTACTCAGCACAAAGTCTATACTGTACCTACTTATTCAGGTGACACTGGGCATACCTAACAACCTGTGTTTTCTCTCTTTTCCCCCTCCCAATCTGCTCCTCTGAGTTACATGTCAATCCTGAGATCGAGATGCTGAACCTCTGCTGCTCCTCGGACCTGCCTGATCCATCCTGGTGCCCTGTGTCTGGTTGGAGTCTCATCACATCACTCCTGTGGAGGACGGCCCCATGTGGACAGTTGAAAGTCACACTTGGAAGACGCTCTGAACACTTACAGTAATGCTTTTATGGCTGAGGACTACAGTTGACTTGCTAACTTTGTGTTGGTATGATGTTGGAAGACAGATGTAAATGCAAAATTGCAAAATGCGAAATTGACTTCATGTTAAAACTGTTGTTATAGTCAGGTTGTCTGTTGCTGCAAAAAAAATGAGGATTGGTTCCCTTTTGAGTCTGGTTCCTCTCAAGGTTTCTTCCTCATGTCGTCTGAGGGAGTTTTTCTTTGCCACCGTTGCCACAGGCTTGCTCATTGGGGATAGATTAGGGATAAAATTAGCTCATGTTTTAATTCATTCAAATTCTGAAAAGCTACTTTGCTACAATGTCTATTGTTAAAAGCGCTATAGAAATAAACTTGAATTGACTTGACTCGACATGTTTTGGTGCTACGTTTTTCCCAAGCCAGAGTGATGCTCTGAGGGGAATTCATCCAGAGCCAGATCCCCATTCCTTGGACTGACAGAGGAAGTTTTTTAGCTCCCAAAGGAAGCTTTGTGGGGGCTTTCATGCTTGCGTGCATTCAGGCTTGGTGCATCTCGAACTTTCACTCACATCCACTTGCATTTGTGCTCTGGGAAAGCAATGTGCACCAGAATCATGATGCACCTGTTCCGGAATAGAGGGCAATCACGGCAGGTGCATATAAGGACCCCACAAACTCAAAGACTGGGTGAAATATCCTGACGTTTCTGAACCTT
Source organism: Neoarius graeffei (assembly GCF_027579695.1). Classification (NCBI taxonomy): domain Eukaryota; kingdom Metazoa; phylum Chordata; class Actinopteri; order Siluriformes; family Ariidae; genus Neoarius; species Neoarius graeffei. The sequence goes on along the minus strand of NC_083589.1, from coordinate 6,393,342 downwards.
GAATGTCTCTGTTAACTCTCTGGCTTGAATTTGTTCTGTTTATTTGGACTCTGCCTGACACTATACTTCTGATACTCTGTTTGCACCTCCTATGACCATGGCCTGGATAATGACTCTGCTTTTGCCTGATGCTATTGTGTTGTTTGGCTGCCTGAAAGTAATATCCTGCATTTACATCTGTCTTCCAACATCATCACTGACAGTGATTTGACTAAAAAGATGAAAAAACAACATCACTTGGATCAAGAAAAGCAGAGGTCTCCAAGAGAAAGGAGTCGACATCCATGGGGGGAAAAAATAAAGATTCCAAAGAGCAGTGTCAGACAAACATACCAGCATTCACTCACCCGGAACCTGAAATCACATTTAATGGATATTTATGGACTTTACTCTTTGTTCCAAATGACTAATATAAGGGATCAGTAAGAAGCCTTCACTTAGCCTCTTTCATGCTTTCACTCCTTCACTGGTGCAGAATGATACCGACTAATAAACCGCCAGAACAGAATCATTTCAATTACAAAGAAACAGTGGTCATAAAAAAGAACTGTGTGGAAAGCCATGTTTGTTACCTACAGTGGTGCTTGAAAGTTTGTGAACCCTTTAGAATTTTCTATATTTCTGCATAAATATGACCTAAAACATCATCAGATTTTCACACAAGTCCTAAAAATAGATAAAGAGAACCCAGTTAAACAAATGAGACAAAAATATTATACTTGGCCATTTATTTACAGAGGAAAATGATCTAAAATTGCATAGCTGTGGGTTGCAAAAGTATGTGAAACTCTCGGATTAGCAGTTAATTTGAAGGTGAAATTAGAGTCAGGTGTTTTCAATCAATGGGATGACAATCAGGTGTGAGTGGGCACCCTGTTTTATTTAAAGAACAGGGATCTATCAAAGTCTGCTCTTCACAACACATGTTTGTGGAACTGTATCATGGCACAAACAAAGGAGATTTCTGAGGACCTCAGAAAAAGCGTTGTTGATGCTCATCAGGCTGGAAAAGGTTACAAAACCATCTCTAAAGAGTTTGGACTCCACCAATCCACAGTCAGACAGATTGTGTACAAATGGAGGGAATTCAAGATCATTGTTACCCTCCCCAGGAGTGGTTGACCAACAAAGATCACTCCAAGAGCAAGGCGTGTAATAGTCAGCGAGGTCACAAAGGACCCCAGGGTAACTTCTAAGCAACTGAAGGCCTCTCTCACATTGACTAATGTTAATGTTCATGAGTCCACCATCAGGAGAACACTGAACAACAATGGTGTGCATGGCAGGGTTGCAAGGAAAAGCCACTGCTCTCCAAAAAGAACATTGCTGCTCATCTGCAGTTTGATAAAGATCATGCAGACAAGCCAGAAGGCTATTGGAAAAATGTTTTGTGGACGGATGAGACCAAAATAGAACTTTTTGGTTTAAATGAGAAGCGTTATGTTTGGAGAAAGGAAAACACTGCATTCCAGCATAAGAACCTTATCCCATCTGTGAAACATGGTGGTGGGAGTATCATAGTTTGGGCCTGTTTTGCTGCATCTGGGTCAGGATGGCTTGCCATCATTGATGGAACAATGAATTCTGAATTATACCAACAAATTCTAAAGGAAAATGTCAGGACATCTGTCCATGAACTGAATCTCAAGAGAAGGTGGGTCATGCAGCAAGACAACGACCCTAAGCACACAAGTCATTCTACCAAAGAATGGTTAAAGAAGAATAAAGTTAACGTTCTTTCATGCTTTCACTCCTTCACTGGTGCAGAATGATACCGACTAATAAACCGCCAGGACAGAATCATTTCAATTACAAAGAAACAGTGGTCATAAAAATGAACCGTGTGAAAGCCATGTTTGTTACCTACTGTATAATCCAGCTTGACATGAAATGAAAATTGGGTTCAGACAGATATCATTTAAAGTAAATCATACCCGGTAAGTGTGATTCTACAAGAGTTGTGACAGAAAATCAGATAGAATTTCAGAATTGTTTGTGTCAGTGTTAATATGAATTGAAAATTAGGTATATGATATGGTTTATGAAAAGGTGATTTCATGTAAAACACAGAGAGAGAGAGAGAGAGAGAGAGAGAGAGAGAGCAGTGAGGTGTCAGTGAGATTTGCATGAACAGGACGGAATCGTTTCATTTCTCCCAGAATAGAGCAGAAACTTCACCAGATGTTCAACTTCCTTCAGTCAAACTCACTGAAGCACAAAACACAGCACTGAATCTACAGCTAATCACACTCTCTCATCACACTGATCATCACTATTAACTCCAATAAAAGAACAGACAACGTCCAAAATTCAGCTTTATTTCAGCACAAACTACAGGAAGAGCAACAGGACAGTGAAGAGAGGAAAGACAGAAATGTCAGCATTGTGTAGAATTGAAACTCTATTGTAGATGGATCATAAGCAGCTCCATGTTAAACTCTATCTTGGATCCACTAGCCTTCACACTGACTCTTTCTGAACGTGACTGGATGATTGACGTTGTTATGGGAGACCGTGCAGCTGAACTCCTCCCCCTTTTCCCAGAGGTCTTTGCTGAGGGTCAGGGTGCTGCTGCGGCTGTAACGGCCGTTCTTCTCTACTTCTGCGCTGCTCAGAACCCCGTTCTTCACCTCTGAGCCGTCCACTGTCCAGCTCACCAGCGCCCCCTGTGGAGAGTAGCCAGACAGCAGGCAGAGCAGCGAGGCCGATCCCTCAGACAGCTGCAGAGGGGACGGAGGGAGCAGAGACACGGAGGGAGACACTGTGGAACCCGCTGGAGAGGAGAAACACACAAACACATCATAGACACCTCATTCACACACAATTAGAAATGAGGATGAAATATTTCTGCAACTTTGTGGAACTGACTGATCTTACAGAGGAATTAAGTCGAATAAAGTCTGACTTCATGACTGAGTTTCATTCACTACTTTATTATGTGACATCAGTTTCAGTGCAGCAACAAAACAAACATGTTCCACTCTGTAATTTATCTGGGAAAATAATTTTACAACAAGTTTTATTACTTTATAGTTCAAACCTTCAGCACATTTAACTGCAGCAAATACAAATGTAGCTGATGACAGAAATATTCATCGTTTAACACAAACACACACAGCAGCTTTCGTCTGGATTTTACATCAGCACACAGTCACTATATTTATTAAATGTTTATTATAGAGTAACTGCAGAGTTATTGCATGTTGAATTTATAGCAAGAGTGTATTTATTACATATTTAACATCAATAATTGTGTATTTATTGAATGTTTAAGAACATTGATATGGGATCTGTTCTGATACTGAAATGTATTCCTCATCAGAGCATAATAGCACAATAAAATCAAGTATGCAATTACAAACATAAATAATTTGTTTAGTTTAAGTTTACTTATTACTGTAAATAGTAATGCACTAAATTCATTTTGTATTAAAAGAAGAAAACACACTTACTGTTCACGATGAGTTTGGAGCCTCCACCAAAAGTGTACCACAGTGATACATTCTAATGAAACCGTCGTACAAAAACCTCCACCACACTGCAGTACACACACACACACACACACACACACACACACACACACTTTGCATTATCAGTCCATGCTTCAGTGCTCTGCGAGTGTTTATAGCCCTGTGACTTTAACACTTCATGACTGAGAGCTGCTGCTCAGCAACTTCACCCACAGCAACCATGACTTTGATCAGCGTCTTCATCTGCACACTGGCCCTCTGGACTCAAGGTGAGAGTTTAACATCAACTCACAGCCTCACACACTTCATTTCATACGAATTCTACACCACTTTAGAGCTTACAAACACAATCTATGTTTCTCTTCAGGATCCAGAGGTCAGGTGACTGTGACTCAGACTCCTTCAGTGCAAACTGTTGCTCCAGGAAACACAGTCACCATCAACTGTAGAACCAGTAGCAGTGTGTATAGTGGTGACTTTCTCGCCTGGTACCTGCAGAAACCTGGAGAAGCTCCTAAACTCCTGATCTACTATGCTACTACCTTACAGTCAGGGACTCCAGCTCGTTTCAGCGGCAGTGGATCGAATACTGACTTCACTCTGACCATCAGTGGAGTCCAGACTGAAGATGCAGGAGATTACTACTGTCAGAGTTATCATAGTAGCAATGTGTTCACACAGTGTTAGAGCGTCGTACAAAAACCTGGGTCAGTGAGAGTGCACAGAGAAGCACTGCTGCAGCTGGGAGCGACTGCAGGTGCTGAGGGGGAGGATGTGATACAGCACAATGACGCACCAGGTATCTCAGCATCAGTGTGGGATTCCACCTGGTTTCAGTAGTCGTGGATTATGGGACATAATTTGTAAAACTCACTTCAGTTTGCAGGAGATCAGTACTGTCAGACAGAACTCATGCTTGTGTGGTCAAAGGCTGCTCATAGCAGGGTTGTTCTGCCCTCAGAGTTATTTTCCTGATGTAAGATGTAAGGTACTTGAAATGATTTAGTGAATGTATTTGTTTAAACTTATGGTAAGGAATTCAGCATAAGAAATACACACACACACACACAGTTATAGTTCTGCAGTGAACTGGACTTTTATTTTGAAGCGCAATGGTAAGCGATGAATGTTTATACTTGAGGCATGTAGCAGCCAGCAGTAAGAAAGTTGGTCACTCAATGAATCTTCTCTTCTCTTCTCTTCTCTTCTCTTCTCTTCTCTTCTCATGTTCACGAAAGCAAAGGCTGTAAGTTTATTAATGTAGAAGTTTATATGAGTGAATAGGAATATGTGATGTAATGTTAAGCATTGGGCGGCACGGTGGTGTAGTGGTTAGCGCTGTCACCTCACAGCAAGAAGGTCCGGGTTCGAGCCCCGTGGCCGGCGAGGGCCTTTCTGTGTGGAGTTTGCATGTTCTCCCCGTGTCCGCGTGGGTTTCCTCCGGGTGCTCCGGTTTCCCCCACAGTCCAAAGACATGCAGGTTAGGTTAACTGGTGACTCTAAATTGACCGTAGGTGTGAATGTGAGTGTGAATGGTTGTCTGTGTCTATGTGTCAGCCCTGTGATGACCTGGCGACTTGTCCAGGGTGTACCCCGCCTTTCACCCGTAGTCAGCTGGGATAGGCTCCAGCTTGCCTGCGACCCTGTAGAACAGGATAAAGCGGCTAGAGATAATGAGATGAGATGAGATGTTAAGCATTATAAAGTTTGAAATTTATCAACTGGAAAGTCATGCACAAAGTTGATGTTATGAGCTAATGTAAGCGTGTAACTACGTTGTGTGCTAGCGGTGATAGTCTATTAGCCTGTTAATATGAAGGGCTCACCTTTGGCACATAGTTCTTGTGCATTACTAGAAAATAGCGTAATTTTATACTGTTTATTAGTGACATACTGTAAAAGAAACTAAGGGTTTGTTTTGTTTCCATTTGCAGTTTCACTCGTGGTATTTCACCATTTAAGAAAGGAATAAAAGGAGCAAGACGCTCTAAACCTGGCTCAAGTGTAGTGGTATACCTGAGTTTGGCTGACTGTTGAACTGTGATAACGTACACGAAGTACCTGACATGCAGGGAGAGCAGTATAAGGGTTGCTGATCTTCATTTGAGCTTTGAGTCCATAATCACTCTTTTTTGTTCATTTTGATTCCATACTTTCTGTAAAGAACAGATAAATTCAGGATCTAATAGAGTTAGGATTATGCTGACGTCCAATAAGGACTTGTATTTCTTTGAAACTCCTTCACCATTACATCAAACACAATAATGGACTGGGCCTGGCTTACCTCTGTGCACTTCTCCAGCCCTATTTACCATCCCGCTCTCTTAGATCTCAAGGTAGCCACGGCCTAAAGGTTAGACAAGCAGCCTCGGGTCCAAAGGGTCACCAGTTTGTTTCCCTGGACTTGCAGGAGTGAATGAATATCACTTTCCCCTCCTTCTATGTCCATGATCTAAGTGCCCTTGAGCAAGCCACCCTAGTCCCAACTGCTCTCTGGGTGCAATAGCATAGCTGCTCACTGCTCTGGGTATGTCAAGTCAAGTCAAGTGTATTTGTATATCACTTTTAACAATCGGCATTGTCGCAAAGCAGCTTTACAGAAAATTAAGGGCTTTAAACATGAGCTAATTTTATCCCTAATTTATCACCAATGAGCAAGCCTATGGCAATGTTGGCAAGGCAAAACTCCCTCAGATGACATGAGGAAGAATCCTTGAAAGGAACCAGACTCAAAAGGGAACCCATCCTCATTTGGGTCATGACAGACAGCGTGATTATAAATAACTCACTTCTATAACTGTGTCCTATAGAGTCACAACGTATAACTGTGAAACCAGGAAAATGATGATAGTTTTAACATGATGTCTGTTTTGTTGAAGTTATAAACTGTTCATTGATGGAAACTTGAATGCAAAACTGTTCATGACAACTGCAGTCTGAAAGTTAGCAAGTTAACTGTAGTCTTCAGCCATAAAAGCATTACTGTAAGTGTCCAGAGCATCCTCCAAGTCTGACTTTCAACTGTCCATATGGGGCCGTTTCCACAGGAGCAATGCAATGAGACTCCAGCCAGACGTAGGGCATCAGGATGGATCAGGTGAGTCCAAGGAGCAGAAGGGGTCAGCATCTTACTGGTGTCTCAGGATCAACATGTAACTCAGAGGGACAGACAAAGGGAAGACATGAGGTGGGGGGAGGGGGGAGAAGAGAAAGCAAAAACACAGGTTTTTAGGTATGCCCAATGTCACCTAATGAGTAAGAACAGGATACATTTTGCACTGAGTGAAAGCATGGACTCCAGTTAGACTAACTATGACAGCATAACTAAAAGGGGAGAGCCAGAAGGTGGCACAGACATGAGGGAGCTCTGGGATGTAAAGCAGCAACCATTCCACCGTCAACGTGGTATGTGTCACTTTGTGTGCGTGTGTGCATGTGTTCAATGCTTCAGGTGGGTTAAATACAGAGGAGGAATTTTGCTGTGCTCTTGTGTACATGTGACAGGATGTACTGACTCAAGATCTGCTAACTCAGGTCTACTTTCCATGGTTGGAACAGTCTGTCAGACTGGTCTTCATTTTGCTTCTTAGTCTTTCACCTTTTTCTTCATCTGTTTTCCAAGATATATGGATATACAATGGTGCTTGAAAGTTTGTGAACCCTTTAGAATTTTCTATATTTCTGCATAAATATGACCTAAAACATCATCAGATTTTCACACAAGTCCTAAAAGTAGATAAAAGGAACCCAGTTAAACAAATGAGACAAAATATTATATTTTGTCATTTATTTATTGAGGAAAAGGATCCAATATTACATATCTGTGAGTGGCAAAATTATGTGAACCTCTAGGATTAGCAGTTAATTTGAAGGTGAAATTAGAGTCAAGTGTTTTCAGTCAATGGGATGACAATCAGGTGTGAGTGGGCACCCTGTTTTATTTAAAGAACAGGGATCTATCAAAGTCTGATCTTCACAACACATGTTTGTGGAAGTGTATCATGGCATGAACAAAGGAGATTTCTGAGGACCTCAGAAAAAGCATTGTTGATGCTCATCAGGCTGGAAAAGATTACAAAACCATCTCTAAAGAGTTTGGACTCCACCAATCCACAGTCAGACAGATTGTGTGGTCGACCAACAAAGATCACTCCAAGAGCAAGGCATGTAATAGTCGGCGAGGTCACAAAGGACCCCAGGGTAACTTCTAAGCAACTGAAGGCCTCTCTCACATTGGCTAATGTTAATGTTCATGAGTCCACCATCAGGAGAACACTGAACAACAATGGTGTGCATGGCAAGGTTGCAAGGAGAAAGTCACTGCTCTCCAAAAAGAACATTGTTGCTCATCTGCAGTTTGATAAAGATCACGTGGACAAGCCAGAAGGCTATTGGAAAAATGTTTTGTGGATGGATGAGACCAAAGTAGAACTTTTTGGTTTAAATGAGAAGCGTTATGTTTGGAGAAAGGAAAACACTGCATTCCAGCATAAGAACCTTATCCCGTCTGTGAAACATGGTGGTGGTAGTATCATGGTTTGGGACTGTTTTGCTGCATCTGGGTCAGGACGGCTTGCCATCATTGATGGAACAATGAATTCTGAATTATACCAGCGAATTCTAAAGGAAAATGTCAGGACATCTGAACTGAATCTCAAGAGAAGGTGGGTCATGCAGCAAGACAACGACCCTAAACACACAAGTCGTTCTACCAAAGAATGGTTAAAGAAGAATAAAATGAATGTTTTGGAATGGCCAAGTCAAAGTTCTGACCTTAATCCAATGGAAATGTTGTGGAAGGACCTGAAGTGAGCAGTTCATGTGAGGAAACCCACCAACATCCCAGAGTTGAAGCTGTTCTGTACGGAGGAACGGGCTAAAATTCCTCCAAGTCGGTGTGCAGGACTGATCAACAGTTACCGGAAATGTTTAGTTGCAGTTGTTGCTGTACAAGGGGGTCACACCAGATACTGAAAGCAAAGGTTCATATTCTTTTGCCACACACAGATATGTAATATTGGATCATTTTCCTCAATAAATAAATGACTAAGTATAATATTTTTGTCTCATTTATTTAACTGGGTTCTCTTTATCTACTTTTAGGACTTGTGTGAGAATCTGATGATGTTTTAGGTCATATTTATGCAGAAATATAGAAAATTCTAAAGGGTTCACAAATTTTCAAGCACCACTGTATATTTAGGTCCCTAACGAGCAAGCCAGAGGTAACAGTAGCAATAAATAAATAAATAAAAATAAAAACCCTCAGACAACATTAGAAGGAAACCTCAAGAGGACTCAGACTCAAAATGGAACCTATCCTCTAATGACTGACACCGGACAGTGGGATTATGAGTCATTGCTTTTCCCCAACTCGATTCTATGTGGTCAAACAGTACAAACATCAGGATTGTTGTAATTTCTGTGTTGTTTTAAGCTTTAACTCTTTAGTAGACAAGTGATGTTTTCCACTGAAGAATTGGTGAGACTTGCACAAAATAATTTTCAGTTAGTGAAATCTTTGGATGATACATGTCTGTACTCAAGCTCTTGGTGAGGTTATATCCTCACATGGGTTTTCAGCCACTGGGGTGGCACGGTGTTGTAGTGGTTAGCTCAGTTTGGGCACTGTGTGAGACGGCTGTCTCTCCGGTAACTCTGTAGTTTTTAGCTTTTTAAACCTCTTTTTTCCACCTTTTTTTACTTTTTTGCTCTTCTTACGAAGACATAGTGTGTTTTACTATATAACATGGATATATTTAACTTTAACACGCAACCAGGAGCCAGTTTTCTCACTTATTCGAGAGAGGAGCTGCTGGCCTTGAAAACAATGGGACGAGCCGGGATACAACACCCCATCCTGGCCGAGCTGAGGAGGAAACCCAGGGGCTGTAAGGCTGGAGCTAAGCTAAATGCTAGGCTAGCGGACAACCGGCGGCGCTACAAACCATCCATTCCCTCCATTATCATGGAGAATGTGAACTCACTGCCGAATAAAGTTGACGAGCTTTCCGCTCTGAGCAACCAGCGGATTTACTGGGAGAGCAGCTTATTTATCTTTATGAAGACATGGCTAACACACCTTGTACCGGATGCTAACGTGGACCTGCAGGGATTCACTGCTGTGAGACACTAACACATGCAGGAAAAGCAAAGGTGGGGGACTCATCATTTATGTTAACAACCACTGGTGTAACCCGGGACATATCTCCGTAAAGACAGTTTTATGTTGCCCGGACTTGGAGCTGCTAGCTGTTAGCCTGCAGCCATATTATCTGCCGAGGGAGTTCAGTCACGTGATCACCATCTGTGTTTACATCCCTCCGAAGGCAGACGCAGACGCTGCATGTGAGAGGATTCACTCTGTCACAGCAAGGCTGCAGACACAGCACCCTGAGGCATTTATCATCATTTCTGGGGACTTTAATCATGCTACTTTGGACTCTACTTTGGCTGCTTTTTACCAGGCTGTGGATTGTCCAACAAGGAACAACAGGACAATTGACTTGCTGTATGCTAATGTGAGCCCTTACAGAAAAACCACATGAACTTCACATGTGATTTCTCACGTGAAATATGTGGAAAATGTTATTTGCACATGGGAAACATGGTTTTGGCCCAATTTTATGTGAATCACATGTGGGAATCTTTTACACGTGGTAACGTTTTCCACATGTGCTCTACATGGTAACACGTGGTAACATGTGATCACATGTGGTAACATGTGATCACATGTGAAATAGATGGGAAATTCATGTGTTTTTTCTGTAAGGGAGGGATGCATACAGAGCCACACCCCTCCCCCCACTAGGGAAGTCTGACCACAGCCTGGTTCTTCTACAGCCGAAGTACACCCCCTGGTTCAAAGGCAGCCTGCAACAACTAGCTCCATCAGGAGGTGGTCCCCTGAAATGGAAGATGCCCTCAGAGACTGCTATGACATCACAGACTGGGATGTGCTGCTTAGCCCACACTGTGAGGACACAGAGGGGCTGACACATTGTCTAATGCCGCTTTTCCACTACAAACGCGGCTGAGTTGGGCTGAGCCGTGCCGTGCTGAGTTGGGCTGAGTCGAGCTGAGCGGGGCTGTTGGAGTTGCATTTCGACTACAACCGCGCTGAACCATGCTGGCTGGAAGTGGGTGGACACATTGGGTGGAGTTAGCGAAAGTGGGTGGACGTCACGTGATGTCGTTAAGCAGCGCAAACAGTGACATCAGTGAGCTTTTAAGCGGTAGTCTCACGACCCGAATAGTAAACAATAAACATGGAGTCGTTAGTGTTGCTGGTCTTGGTGCTGTGGCTTGTTGTCACCGACAACGCCAACAGATACTGGCAAGAGCGTATAGATGAGGCGAGGCGCATAAGGCTTCAGAAATTCTCGTAATTCGTAATTCTTCTTGTTGGAGTTGCATTTCGACTACAACCGCGCTGAACCATGCTGGCTGGAAGTGGGTGGACACATTGGGTGGAGTTAGCGAAAGTGGGTGGACGTCACGTGATGTCGTTAAGCAGCGCAAACAGTGACATCAGTGAGCTTTTAAGCGGTAGTCTCACGACCCGAATAGTAAACAATAAACATGGAGTCGTTAGTGTTGCTGGTCTTGGTGCTGTGGCTTGTTGTCACCGACAACGGCAACAGATACTGGCAAGAGCGTATAGATGAGGCGAGGTGCATAAGGCTTCAGAAATTCTCGTAATTCGTAATTCTTCTTCTTCCGGGTTTATGGTGTTTACAGATCCCAGCGTGCTCGCGGGGCGTGTGTGGGCATGTGAGGACACTCCTCCTCACCAATCAGTGCACAGGGGAGTGTCTGCTCATGCCCCCAGCCTCACTCGGCTCGCTTTGGCTCGCTTCAGCCCTACTCCAAAACGGTGCGAGTTTTAGGGGCTAAGCAGGGCTGAAGCGAGCCGAGTCGTGCTGTTCTTTGGTAGTCGAAACGCGAGCCGTGTCGGGCTGAAGTGAGCTGAAGCGAGCTGAAGTGAGCTGAAAAAGGGTAGTGGAAAAGGGCCATAACAGATTACCTCAACTTCTGTGCAGACATGGTCTCCCCCACTAAGGCCCTGTCCACACGGCAATGGATTCAGGTGACTCCGATACAATTGCTTATCGTTTAGGCCTGGCGTCCACACGGCACCGGCGTTTTGGGTGCCCAAAACGCAATCTTTTTGAGAACGGGTTCCAGAGTGGAAAGATCTGGCAACGTTGCCATTGTGAAGTCGTCTGGATGAGTAGAACGGATTTGTTTATGATGATGTCACAACCACATGACTGTGAGTGCTTCACACTGGGTAGAAGTGTAACGAACTTGATGCGAGTTGTCAACAAATCCTATAACTTGGTTCATGAAACGCGCTTACAAAATATTTTCACTGTGAATATTTATTGTGTAATGGTGCAAAGTGAGAGAGAGACTCTGCCCTTAGGGCAGAGTCAATCCCGCCAGCAAAAATAGGGAAAAAAAGGAGCGATCTCACCTCTTCAGATGTTGGTTTAAGTCCTACAATACATTCCTCAAAAAGGGCGTAGAAGAGCAAATTAATCCATCAACGTGTAGCATTCAATTTATTCCGGACCATTAAAGACGCCGCCTTCCGCGTAGACTCATACGTCATCCTCGCTGCCATATTGGATAGGTCAAAGCGGAGAATAAAGATTCATGTGCTGCGTTTAACTGTACCAACAGGTTTACAGTCCAAATGAGATCACATGGGATTACCTTTCACAGGTGAGAAACAACAAATTAATCCATCAACGTGTAGCATTCAATTTATTCCGGACCATTAAAGACGCCGCCTTCCGCGTAGAATCATACGTCATCCTCGCCGCCATATTGGATAGGTCAAAGCGGAGAATAAAGATTAGCTGCGTTTAACTGTACCAACAGGTTTGCAGTCCAAACGAGATCACATGGGATTACCTTTCACAGGTGAGACTGGAAAAATACTTTTCATTGTATTTGGTCATTATAATGTAATTTTACGAACAGATTTTCCTGACTTTGTGGCTAATATGAAGTCTCGCACATAATAGTTTATGCGCATGCATCCTTACTTCTTCTATTGTTCTGGTGTCTCCGAAGGGACCGTCTTACAGCGCCCCTAGAGGTGTGGCATGTGTATTGCATCGTTTTCAGCAAGCGTTGCGTTGCCATATGGACCTGATATTTTACTGATCGTTGCCCATTTGGACGCGATATATTTTTAAATAACATCTCGTTGCCGTTGTCGTGTGGATGTAGCCTAAGACTGTATGGTGTTACCCTAATAACAAGCCATGGGTAACACAAGAAGTCAAAGCTGTCCTCAACAGGAAGAAGGCCGCCTTCAGGAGCAGGGATAGGGAGACAATGAAAGCAGCACAGCAGGAGGTGAAACGCTGCGTGAGGGAAGCTAAGGACAGCTACAGGAGGAAGGTGGAGCAGAAGCTGAAGGAGAACAGCATGAGGGAGGTCTGGGAAGGTGTGAAAACCATCACAGGCCACAATACAAAGACCAGAGTCATTGAGGGGACAGTGGAGAGGGCGAATGAGTTGAATGACTTCTTCAATGTTTCAACCAGCCCACGTCCCCCCAACCTCTCCCTCACTGCAGCCATCTCTCCTTCTTCCCTCAACACACCTCCCCCCAGTCATCACAGCAGCCCCCTCCTCCTCCTCCTCCTCCTCCCCCACCTCAACACAGAGTCCTCTATGCATTACTGCAAACCAGGTCAGAGGTCAACTGAGGAAGCTTCACCCCAGGAAAGCAGCAGGCCCGGACAAGGTGTGTCCACCCTACTGAAGACCTGCGCTGCTGAACTGGGTGAACCACTCCAACGCATCTTCAACCTCAGCCTGCAGCTGGGGAGAGTGCCAACCCTCTGGAAGACATCATGTATCGTTCCAGTTCCCAAAAAGAATTGGCCCAGCGAGCTGAACGAATTCCGACCGGTGGCACTCACTTCACATCTGATGAAGATGTTGGAGCGACTCTTCCTCAGCCTCCTCAGACCCCAGGTACAACATGCCCAGGATTGTCTGCAGTTTGCGTACCGGGCAGGTGTTGGTGTGGAAGACGCCATCGTCTATGTGCTACACCGAGCCCACTCGCATCTGGATAAGGGAAATGGCGCAGTAAGGATCCTCTTCTTGGACTTCTCGAGTGCCTTCAACACCATCTAGCCCCTATTGCTTCAGGACAAACTGAACAGGATGCAAGTGGACCCCTGCCTGGTCACCTGGATCTCCAGCTACCTCACTGACAGGCCGCAGTACGTCAGGCTGAAGGACATCATGTCTGGCACAGTGATTACCAGCACTGGAGCACCCCAGGGCACGGTGCTGGCCCCTCTTCTCTTCATCCTGTACACCACGGACTTCTGCTACAACTCAGAGCTGTGTCACATTCAGAAGTTTGCCGATGACACAGCCATCGTTGGGTGTATCAGTGACGACAGAGAGGAGGAGTATAGGAGCCTGGTGAGCGACTTTGCTGTGTGGTGCAACAGGAACCATCTGCAGCTCAACACCTCGAAGACCAAGGAGCTGGTCATTGACTTTGGGAGGTCCAGACTAAGGTCACGACCAGTTCTGATCGAGGGAGTCGAGGTGGAGGCTGTGGATTCCTTCAAGTACCTCAGGCTGTGGCTGGACATCAAGCTGGACTGGACTTGCAACACCAATCACTCATACAGGAATGGACAGAGCAGGCTATACTTCCTTAGGAGGCTGCGGTCCTTTAACATCTGCAGGAAACTCCTGTGAATGTTCTATCAGTCTGTGGTTGCTAGTGTCCTGTTTTACTCCGTGGTGTGCTGGGGGGGCAGCACATCCAAGAAGGACACATCCAGGCTGGACAAACTGATCAGGCGGGCCGGCTCTGTGGTCGGCATGAAGCTGGACTCTCTGGTGATGGTGACAGAGAAGAGGTCTATGAACAAACTATTGAACATCATGGACAATGTCAGTCACCCTCTGCACACCATCATCAGCAACCAGAGGAGCCTGTTCAGTGACAGAATGCTCCTTCCCAAGTGCAGGACGAACAGACTCAAAAACTCTTTTGTCCTTCATGCCATCAGACTGTACAACTCCTCTCTGGGGGCAGGAGGGGTAACAGGAGGACAGAGGACAGGAAGGAGCAGTAGCCTAGCCTAACAATAAGCAATACTGGACAATGTGCAATATAATGTGCAATATAAAGTGCAATATCTTTCCTGCTTCCCCCCACACACACACACACACACTTACCCTAACCCCACTTCTCCCCCCTTCCTCTCTTCCCCATATCTTCTCATCTCATCTCATTATCTCTAGCCGCTTTTATCCTTCTACAGGGTCGCAGGCAAGCTGGAGCCTATCCCAGCTGACTACGGGCGAAAGGCGGGGTACACCCTGGACAAGTCGCCAGGTCATCACAGGGCTGACACATAGACACAGACAACCATTCACACTCACACTCACACCTACGGTCAATTTAGAGTCACCAGTTAACCTAACCTGCATGTCTTTGGACTGTGGGGGAAACCGGAGCACCCGGAGGAAACCCACGCGGACACGGGGAGAACATGCAAACTCCGCACAGAAAGGCCCTTCGCCGGCCACGGGGCTCGAACCCGGACCTTCTTGCTGTGAGGCGACAGCGCTAACCACTACACCACCGTGCCACCCTCCCCATATCTTATTCTTTTATATTTGTATATGTAAATACTTAATTTATTTTAATTTATCTAGAAGTTTTTCTCTATTTCTTTTCTCTGTTTATCTGTAATGATGCTGCTGGAATCTTAATTTCCCTAAGGGAACCCTCCCAAAGGGATCAATAAAGTTTTATCTAATCTAATCTAATCTATCTCAGTGGCCAATGGGAGCTTTTCTGTGTGGAGTTTACATGTTCTCCCCGTGTCTGCATGGGTTTCCTCCAGGTGTTCTGGTTTCCCCACAGTCAAAAGACATGTGGTTAGGTTAACATGGGGCAGCCATGGCCTGAAGGTTGGGCTGAAGTGGCTCCTAACAAGGCACCTAACCCCCCAATAACCCCCCAACTGCTCCCTGGGTGCTGTAGCAGAGCTGCCCACTGCTCTAGGTATGTGTGTATGTGCTCACTGCATGGGTTAGATGGGTGAAATGCAGAGGAGGAATTTCACTGTGCTTGAGTGCATGTGTGATAAATAAAGTCTTCTTGTTCATTCTACTGCTATGCAGATGACATTCAACTTCATATCCTCATATCCTCTCCTTCCTTCAGACACTCATGTTTCCACTCAGATCTAAGCAAACATCTCATCATAGATGGCAGCTGAATCTTAATCCCAGAAACACCAAACTGTTGTTCATCCCAGGTGATTCATCCCCACTTCAAGATTTCGTGATCTCCTTGAACCACTCTCTAATCTCAGCTTCAGTTATTGCATGTAACCTTGGGGCAACCATGGACTATCCTTTTCCTCTCACATTGCTTATGTGTCACACTCATGCCACTTTCTCATTTATAATCAGTGAACATTTGAGCTCATGCTCTTTGACCTTTTTGTTGGGCCTTTGGGTTACTCAATTACTTGTAACTTATTTTATCACAGTGATTCGAATAAAACCTTAATTTTTGACGACAGCCTGCTGTCATCTCCAAAGGATTTACCAAAACCTGATGGATTTTGCAAGTAATACCAAGAGATCTCCCTGTCACAGGGGGACACAGGACCCTCATGCTATGGTGTGAGGGGTAGCCAGGGCAAACTACAAAATGGGCCAGAGGGTCAAAATTTCAGCCTGTAAATATGCAACCTGATTGCTTTCTGTGAACACAATGAGAGAAATGCTATTTAGGTTTCCTCAGTCACTGTATAATTATTGTTTAGTTTAATTGTAGGGTCACTAAGACAAATACAGACATACAACATTCAAAACTGCAACTGTCAGGTACGAGGTAGGCGGACGCAAGTGCAGAAGCAGTTATAATAATAAAAGTGATGTTTATTTTCAGTGAACAAATATACACACAGGCAACCAGTCCAAATCGGCAGGCTAAATCCAAAACGTTAAACATGCAAAGGGTCGGGCAAGGCGCAAACAGGATATCAGAGGCAGAGCAAAAATGAGAACAAGGAACAGGCACAGGGAACAGGAAACAGGAAGTCAGAAACATGAGTAGTAAGGCTCGGTAATGCATACTGACATAGCATAATACTTCACACTGATCGTGCATCAGCACAGTTCTTAAATAGGTGCACATATAGCTCCTTAATTGAGTTCAGGTGCACGTCATTAACGGTGCATGTGCTGGAGTCTGCTCAACGCACACGCAGCCTGGGGTGCTCCTTCAGGTGCACACGCCACAGTGCACAGGACTGACAGAGCCACACACCCCAAAGAGCTCCCTCCAGGAGCAAAAATCCATCCTACTTGGCTCTGGTGGGGCCTCAGATTCAGGCTCAGGACAAAACTTGGAGTCTGGACTTGGCTCAGATCCAGGACTTACAGTGGACTTCAGCTCCGGACTGGATTCGAGCTCTGGAGATGACTTGAGCTTTGGGCTGGACTCTGGCTCCAGCTCAGGAGATGACTCAGGTTTGTGCTCTGGATCAGGCTCAGACTCAGAGCTGGTAGTGTGCTCAAGCTCAGGGCTGGACTCAAGCTCTGGGCTGGACTCTGGCTCAAGCTCAGGAGATGACTCAGGCTGGAGTTCTGGAACTAGCTTCGACACAGGGCTGGAAGTGTGCTCGAGCTCTGGACTTAACTTGGGTTTTGGACTGGACTCGAGCTCTGGGGATGACTTGGGCTTAAGGCAGGAAGCAAGCTTTGACTCAGGCTCCAGGCTGTACTCGAGCTCAGTAGAGGACTCGAGCTCTGTAGACAAATTCAATAGGTATAAGTATTATACCAACACAATTCAGGTAAGCTCCTGAATTGCTATGGCATTCATGTCCAGGATAAGTGTATGTAAACATCTGACTGCAACTGTACATACAGTCCTGTGCAAAAGTCTGAGGCTCGTGTAAAGAAATGCTGTAGACCAGGGGTCGGCAACCCTAGGCACGCGTGCTACAACTGGCACGCCGAAGAATTTCCAGTGGCACACTGACGATGATACACAAACCTAATTATTCAACACATTAAAAATGTTCAAATGTCATCTTGAACTGTCATTGGCTGTTGCATGGCGAGCCTGCTCTTTTAGCATGACTACACAACAATATAGCGTCCCCCTCCCAGTGTTGCCATATACCACTGACGTTTTCCAGCCCAAAATATGTTCAAAACCCGCCAAAATGCACTTAAAACCACCCAATCTGGCAACACTTCCCCCTCCCCATATTTCTCACGAGATGGGCCCACTTGATGCAGCAGTTGCGCTAAGATGGCAAAGAAGCCGACAGTTCGGGCTTTCCTCTCCTCGTGGACCAAAGAATATGGGTTCGTTTCTCAGAGGGACCATGCTGTGTGCACGTTGTGTTTTGAAAGTGTTGTGTGTCGAACATCCAGTGTTAAACGTCATTTCGAGGCAAAGCACGAAAAGACTTTCAAAGATCAGGCAGATCGGGACGAATCAATCTCACGCGCAGTGTGCGGATATGGGAAGCAAGCCCACACTTTAAAAGTCTTTGCCTCAGCTAAAAACAATGCCACTGAAGCTAGCTATATAATTTCTCACTGCATAGCTAAACATGGAAAGCCATTCACAGACGGTGAATACATTAAGAAGGTCTTTCTCTCCAGCTTGGATAGTCTTTTTGAGGGGCTACCAAATAAAAAGACAATAAAATCAAGAATAAAAGACATGCCCATATCAGCCAGAACTGTTGAGCGATGAATTGGTGAAATGGCAGAAAACGTAAGGATGCAGCAAACAACTGGCATAAAAGATGCAGCGGTATTTAGCATTGCGCTTGACGAAAGCATAGATGTGAATGATGTGGCACATTTGGCAGTGATGGCAAGATATTGTGATGTGACTGTGAGAGACGAGCTCTGCTGTTTAAAGCCAATGAATCCTGCTGGGCATCTTTACCCGAAAAGTTCAACTGTCTTCGCAATATCGCACTGGCTTTATTGTCAGTGTTCGGATCAATATATCTGTGTGAACAGATATGTGACCCCTCACCGAATCCAGGGACACATGTCAGCCAAAACGAATCCGAGATAATCGCAAAAGAAGCTTTTTTTTTTCGAAATTTGTGATTTTTGTTTTTTTCCATCATGTGCAAGTTGAGATCTTGAAGAATGCAATCAGTATTTCAGATAATAGATTGTTTTGTTGGAAAAGCATACATTTTTTGTTGCAAATTGTCTCGTTTTTGTCAGGACTGTAGCCTGCTGGGGGGTGTGGGTAAATTACCATATGGGCCATTCACATGATGATTTAAGGCTTTTGTTTTTTTTTTCCGTGAATCAGCTGTATGATACGAGCTGAGCACATGGCTACTTAACTGCATACAGGCGTGTGATTTCACTATGGAATGAGTTACTAAACAGAGCGCAGAGGAGCTGACACACCGCGAAGCAAACAGACACACGGTATTTACATCGGAGACAATCATTTCTAGCAAAAAAACCCTGCAACCTCGTTTTCCAGATTGAATGGAATACTTGAATGATTGGATGATACACGGACCGTTCTAGGATTACATTCCATCGGAGGCATTGGTGTGTGCAAGGCGCCGTTTCTTTTTCTGATGGGGTAAGTTTATTAATCTAAGGCTGTGTGGTTATTTTTGCATGTAACGGAGAGTGTTGTGGTTTGGTTAAGCCTAGGTCACAACCGGACGTACGATTTTTTGGCCGTGTGATTTTTGGTGTTTCCCAAAGCGTTTTTTTTTTGTTCACGGAGAAAGACGCGCGTTGGCCGTAAGTTTGTCTTGCAACCTGAAAAAACGTAAGCGCCCGTAGAGTGAGTTTGACATGACAAAGAACCTCTGCGGCCGGTCTACGGCTCGAAAATCAGCACATCACACGCGCGCTCTTGTGCTTTTCACACGCGCGCTCTCGTGCGTTTCATGCGTTTTTTGCATGTAGACCGGCTGTAGGAGCACATACGGCCGGTTGTGATCGAGGCTTTACATGAAACTAGTGTTGTGTTAGTTGTGTCATCATCATGCTATCTTTCTTTCTTACGGTGTGAGTAATTTTTCAACCACAAAACGTTAAAGTATACTTTAGGACTTATTTTTGTACTTCATAATTGTTTTGGGCATACTTTGCATGGAAGGAAAATTGACGTGGTGATCTTTGTTTACATGAAAGTAGTATCATCCTAGCTAGTAGGGGGTAGGGCTTTCCTTAATGTCATGCAAATGAGCACCATTATGTGCCCGCCCTGCACCCAGAGTAGCTGAGATGGAAAACTTTGAGGGCGATTTTCTCCCTTTTCTGTTTTAAGAAGTATACACTTTCAAAAGGCCACACATTCTTCAAATATTGTCAGATCTCCACATGGAAGGCATCATTGGAAAGCTTAGAAACTGTACTTTCTGAATCTGTCAATAACTCAAAATGCCCACGGGCCGACATGTGTCCCTGGATTCTGTGATCTGCCACATATTTTCGCACATGAAGAATGTACTTTGCCCCTCCTGAAGTCATCTGACAACAGGCCATTTGGAAGCATGCGTCCAACTCAAAGTGACCAATTACCATCCCCACATCTCGGAGCTAAGTAAGGGGAAGCAGGGCCAGGGATCACATTGACTAATAGGCAAAACATTTATTTTGTTACAAGGCTACTTCAAATTTGCAGTTTATTGTTAAGCCACTTTATGTAGGCTACTTGTCAATGTTCTCTGACACTCATCATTTAATTTTTTTCTGTAGTTTTATTATTCATCAGTTCCATTTCCATTAGGCTGCTACATCTTTATTGTGAATAACTTGGGCCTGTTACCTACTGAAAGATTTTGGATGTTACTTTGTGAATTTGTATAAGCTGCTTGCAATGTTGTTATCCAATGTGTGTGTGTGTGGGGGGGGGGGGGGGGTTTCTTAAACCTTGTGTGTGAGGTTAATGGCATAAAACAAGTGCAGTGGTGTTTTACATTTGCTCAATGCATTAAATATCCATATCCATCTAAAATGTGTGGTGTCTAATTACACGTAGTTAACAACACCTATTTGAATGGCACACTAACTAACAAGAAAATTTCTAATTGGCACTACATGGCAAAAAGGTTGCCGACCCCTGCTGTAGACCAAAAAACAATGAAATGAAATGAAATGTTTCAACATTTAAAAAAAATACTAATCAGTAAGCCATAATAAATTAAACAAAGTCAATATTTGGTGTGAAACAACGCTTTGCTTTAAAAACAAATTTAAAATAGTAGTCTCAGGTTCAATGAGTGCAGTTGTATAAGGAAATGAGCTGTAGGTTTTACTGAGCATCTTACAGAACCAGCCACAGTTCTTCTGGACACTTTGACTGTCACACTCACTTCTTCATTTTGCACCAAAACCCAGCAGCCTTCATTATGTTTGCTTTTGCAATCTGAAAAGTGTCTCTTATGGAATGTAATATGCCGCTCAGATCTCAGATACAAACTATTTTCATCTCATCTCATTATCTCTAGCCGCTTTATCCTTCTACAGGGTTGCAGGCAAGCTGGAGCCTATCCCAGCTGACTACGGGCGAAAGGCGGGGTACACCCTGGACAAGTCGCCAGGTCATCACAGGGCTGACACATAGACACAGACAACCATTCACACTCACATTCACACCTACGGTCAATTTTAGAGTCACCAGTTAACCTAACCTGCATGTCTTTGGACTGTGGGGGAAACCGGAGCACCCGGAGGAAACCCACGCGGACACGGGGAGAACATGCAAACTCCACACAGAAAGGCCCTCGCCGGCCCCGGGGCTCGAACCCAGGACCTTCTTGCTGTGAGGCGACAGCGCTAACCACTACACCACCGTGCCGCCACAAACTATTTTTTCTGTAATATTTAATTTTGTGCTGGAAAAAAAATGAATGTTTGGGACTCTAAAATGTTTTTGTAATGTTGTAACTCAATGTAGAAATCATAAAATAGAAATCTATAACAAAGTTTGTATAAAAAGAATAAGGTGCCTAATGCGCTTGCACAGTACTGTAAATGAGGTGTGGCTATTAAATAGTGAGACTAATGCTGTAATTCAGTATTAATGAAGAAAATTTACATTTCGATTAATCTCCCTTTCCGCTGCAGTCTGGTTTTCCACTGATCGAAGCGGTAGATCTTCTGTTAGTTTTCCCAGAAGCTCTGTCGTTTTCTTTACTTCTGGAACAGACACAGAAGCACAGAGCACAGACTTGATTTTACAGAAAAGAAAAAAGTCGCGGGTGGCATGGTGGTGTGGTTAGCACTGTCGCCTCACAGCAAGACGGTCCTGGGTTCAAGCCCAGCGGCTGCCGAGGGCCTTTCTGTGTGGAGTTTGCATGTTCTCCCTGTGTCTGTGTGGGTTTCCTCTGGATGCTCCGGTTTCCCCCAAAGGCATACACATTCATCCATTATCTCTAGCCGCTTTATCCTGTCCTACAGGGTCGCAGGCAAGCTGGAGTCTATCCCAGCTGACTACGGGCGAAAGGCGGGGTACACCCTGGACAAGTCGCCAGGTCATCACAGGGCTGACACATAGACACAGACAACCATTCACACTCACATTCACACCTACGGTCAATTTAGAGTCACCAGTTAACCTAACCTGCATGTCTTTGGACTGTGGGGGAAACCAGAGCACCCGGAGGAAACCCACGCAGACACGGGGAGAACATGCAAACTCCGCACAGAAAGCCCCTCGCTGGCCGCTGGGCTCGAACCCAGGACCTTCTTGGTGTGAGGCGACTGTGCTGCCCCAAAAACATGCAGGTTAGTTTAATTGACTGAGTGTGAATGGTTGTTTGTCTTTACACATCAGCCCTGCGATGACCTGGCGACTTGTCCAGGGTGTACCCCGCTGGTCACCCATAGTCAGCTGGGATAGGTTCCAGCTTGCCTGCAACCCTGTAGAACAGGATAAGCGGCTACAGATAATGGATGGATGGATGGATGGTTCATTACTTGAAGCTTTTATAAATGTTGAACATGAGTGCCACCTGGTGGTCATAAGAAAATAGCAGTTCATTTTTACTGTGAGTGTAGAAGAAGCCGTCTTTATTTATCACATGTACATTCAAGCATAGCAAAATTCCTCGTCTGCATTTAACCCACCTGAAGCAGCGAACACACAAGTGAGCAGTGGGCAGTTGGGGTTAGGTGCCGTGCTCAAGGGCACTTCAGCCATGATACAGAGGAAAGGGAAAGTGCTGTTCATTCACTCAACTCCCTTCACACTTTTCTGCCAGTCTTGGGAATCGAACTGGCTCAAAGAAGCTGAAGAACTTTCAAGCTGTGCAGCTATTGGTGGAAGAAGATGAACTTGAGAATGTGAGGGTTCAAATATCTTGGTATCATCATCATTAACCAACATCTCACTTGACACGAACATGTTGAAATGCTACACTCTAAGGTTGCACAATGGCTTGGAGTTTTAAAGCGGATAAAAGTGAGTGATCTGTTGCCTTTGTTTGCAAGGAAGCTCTAGGTCACGACATTAATAGTCCCTCTATTTGATTATGTGTCCAGTGTCTGGGGTGACGAGGACAGTAAAACGTGAACGAACTCACTCCAAGTACTTCATAACAAAGCGGCCAAGCTAACCCTGAACCCATCACCGTGGTCCTCCTCTACTGATGCACTCAAAGAACTCAAGAGGCTGGACCGATCTCAACGAAGAGAACTCCATCGCTGTGTCCACATGTAGACCAAAGATACATCAAGTCTCTATAAAGGCACATATTTCCACAAGTACACTACACACAATAAAAATATGCTGAGAAAAGTTATATCCAACATGAACCAGGGTCTGTTAAGATCTCAAATCTCAGGTCTACACAGCTGGAACCTGTGAGCTTTACCGGATCACATTCAATTACTGTCAATTATTAATTAAAAGAGCGGTGAAAAGTTCCTTCATCGTAAATAATTAAGCTTTGTTTCTTTTTTTAATTGACATTGTCATTATTATATTATTTATTAGAATGACTCACTGTTTAATTAAAGCTACACCGCCTTTCAGATTTTTCAAGTTCAGGTCATAAAAAGAATTTTCCCGACACCCAATTATTTTTCTTTAGTGGACTGAAAGCTACTGAATTCGAATCACAGACTTCCAATTTTATAAAAAAAAAATTTTAATAGAACAATTAATGAATTTAGCACCACGTGGCCCTAGATTCTCCGTTATGTTTTCTTGCTTCACTATGACCCAATCCAAGATACTACGTCATGCGTCACATCACATGGTGTGCTTTCCCCGTTTACGCAAGGCATTGTGGGATACAAATTTGAAACAGGAGAGAAAAATGGCAGACGTGAGTGTGCGAATGAAACGTGAAAGACCGACTACAGCAGTGATGGGAATAACGGCGTTAGAATAAACGGCGTTACTAACGGCGTTACTTTTTTTAGTAACGAGTAATCTAACTAATTACTTTTTACATCGTTATAACGCCGTTCCCGTTACTTACAATAAAATACTATGCGTTACTTTATTAAAGCTGTTCTCATCTGGCACGCTGCTCGCTCAGCCTTTCTTTACTCTGCTTTCGTGTGGGGCGGGGAGACACGAGACAACGGCACAGTAAGCCAATCAGAGTAGATTTGGACAACATATGTAGGTAGGCCACGCCTACTGCACTACTGCGCGCTCTTTCAATTGGAAGATCCAGCGATGGCAAGCGGTCAGCCCAGCACTGCGCTTTCACACTGGAAATACAGCCAGGACTTTTCATTACTTGAAATAAAAGGCAAGAGTGTTTACGTGCAATGCACATTATGTCGAGGAACAAAGCGTTTGTCCTCGTCAGTGGCCAGTAATTAGTAACATAATTTTAATAACTACAAAAATATATTACATTTGATAGATGTCTTATCTCACATTGTCCCACAAAAATATTAATATAGTGTAGATAACATTACTAATTGGTTCTGTTAAGTGTCCATTTCAGTCATTAAACACATTTAACATTCACTTTTATTATGATTACACTAATTGAATTTGATTTTTTTTGAGGGGGAACAAAATGTAACGGAATAATTACTTTCCCTGGTAATTAGTTACTTTTATGACAAAGTAACTCCGTTACTAACTCAGTTACTTTTTGGGAAAAGTAACTAGTAACTATAACTAATTACTTTTTGAAAGTAACGTGCCCAACACTGGACTACAGTAACGGAAAGCAAGAAGAAAAAAAAGACGTTATGTTCTATACGAAGGAAAGGAATCACAGGAAATAAACTAATAAATATCGTCACTCAGTGAGCACCTCGGTGTGATCAGCTGTTCGTTTAGCGACAATGATGGAACTGTCAGTGCATATCATATCATAACATATATCACAATGACCACATTTCAGACGGAACTAACGCTACATTCACACTGCAAGGCTTAATGCTCAATTCCGATTTTTTTGTGAAATCCGATTTTTTTGTGAGGTCGTTCACATTAACAAATATATGCGACTTGTATGTGATCCTCAGTATGAACGAAAAGCGACCTAAAAGTGTTCCGCATGCGCATTGCAGGATACGACGACGTCACACGCAGTGAGCATGGCCAGTGTTTACGGAAGTAAAACCGCCCGGTTGCGGTATGGCCCATCCAATCTAGCTTGAATAGCTGCATCCCCCCAAATGGAAATCAGCTCCCTAACCTCTGCGTCCTTCCATTGAGAAGATTCAGAACCTTCACAGCCCGAAGCGTCCCTCGCATTGATGTCATGCGCAGGGGCGCAGATACGTTTTTTGAACTGGGGGGGGGGACAAAAAACTGGGGGGACAAAGCTGCCAGCAAACCAACCCCAATCCCGATATGCCTGTCAAACTTGTTGTGGGTTACCATAGCAACCAAGCTCGAGCTCGCAACCTGTGCAGTCTGCGCAGCTCAACCAACCGAATATCAGTCTTTGTTTTGTTTTATGCGAGTTGTTGCAACTATGTATACACTGCCGTGCACCTCAATAAACCGAATGGTAATTAGTCTTTTGATTTTTCCATGAGGTTTGCCTTATGCAAAGTGGGGGGGACCGAACGAAGTGAATTTAAATCTGGGTGGGACGAATCCCACCCGTCCCCCCCTCTATCTGCGCCCGTGATTATGCGCCATGTTGTTGTAACTTTTTTTGAGAGACCCGCCGCCTACTTCAGCGCAGAATAGTGACGTTTGTGGCTTGTTGATGACGTGTAAGTCGGATGAATGCGACCTGGCGGTTCAGACTGAAGTCGCATATGAAAAGAGCGGATAGGAATCGGAATTAGGACCACATATCCAAACGGCCTGGGTCGGATTTGAAAAAATCGGATCTGTGTCGTTCATATTGTCAATAAAAGATCGGATACAGGTCACATATGGGCGAAAAGATCGGATTTGAGTCACTTCAGCCTGCAGTGTGAACGTAGCCTAAATTTCACAGTTTCAAAATCTTAAAGCTGTCTCGCTTTTAGTATAGTTTTTAATATGCATTTTATTTTTATGCAAGGGCGGCACGGTGGTGTAGTGGTTAGCGCTGTCGCCTCACAGCAAGAAGGTCCGGGTTCATTCCACATGTTAGATTTGGCAGAGTTTTATGCTGGATGCCCTTCCTAACGCAACCCTCTCCAATTTATCTGGGTTTGGGACTGGCACCAAGAGTACACTTATGCACCCCCAGTGGGTGGATTTTATAGAAGGATAAAGCGGCTAGAGATAATGAGATGAGATGAGATATATATATATATATATATATATATATATATATATATATAGTGGGCGGCACGGTGGTGTAGTGGTTAGCGCTGTCGCCTCACAGCAAGAAGGTCCGGGTTCGAGCCCTGTGGCCGGCGAGGGCCTTTCTGTGCGGAGTTTGCATGTTCTCCCCGTGTCCGCGTGGGTTTCCTCTGGGTGCTCCGGTTTCCCCCACAGTCCAAAGACATGCAGGTTAGGTTAACTGGTGACTCTAAATTGACCGTAGGTGTGAATGTGAGTGTGAATGGTTGTCTGTGTCTATGTGTCAGCCCTGTGATGACCTGGCGACTTGTCCAGGGTGTACCCCGCCTTTCGCCCGTAGTCAGCTGGGATAGGCTCCAGCTTGCCTGCGACCCTGTAGAACAGGATAAAGCGGCTAGAGATAATGAGATGAGATGAGATTTTCCAGTCCAACTGAAAATCATATTGCCTTGATGTAGGTCTTCTGAATAAGGATCCTTCCTATTTGCTCTCTATAACTGGCAACCTTTTGGATCCATTTCTGCACAAAGCAGACAAACTGCGTCGAGACTGAATTACTATTGGTTAAAACCAAACCAGTGAGAGACAGATGGACAAGGGAATAACTTCACTTGGCTATTGACTTAAAGCCAAAACTCTACTGAAATCAAAATGATTTGAATCAGCAGGAGGGGTGGGGGACTGAACGAACGGCACTTTCTCCTCCCTCTACAGTTGTGCTCATAAGTTTACATACCCTGGCAGAATTTTTGCTTTCTTGGCCTTTTTTCAGAGAATATGAATGATAACACAAAAACTTTTTTCCCACTCATGGTTAGTGGTTGGGTGAAGCCAGTTATTGATAAACAACTGTGTTTTCTATTTTTAAATCATGATGACAACAAAAAACATCCAAATGACCCTGATCAAAAGTTTACATACCCCAGTTCTTAATACCGTGTATTGCCCCCTCTAACATCAATGACAGCCTGAAGTCTTTTGTGGTAGTTGTGGATGAGGCTCTTTATTTTCTCAGCTGCCCATTCTTCTTGGCAAAAAGCCTCCAGTTCCTGTAAATTCCTGGGCTGTCTTGTATGAACTGCGCATTTGAGATCTCTCCAGAGTGGCTCAATGATATTGAGGTCAGGAGACTGAGATGGCCACTCCAGAACCTTCACTTTCTTCTGCTGTAGCCAGTGACAGGTCGACTTGGCCTTGTGTTTTGGATCGTTGTCACGTTGGAACGTCTAAGTACGTCCCATGCGCAGCTTCCGGGCTGATGAGTGCAAATTTGCCTCCAGTATTTGCTGATAATGTGCTGCATTCATCTTTCCTTCAACTGTGACCAAGTTTCCTGTGTCTTTGTAGCTCACACATCCCCAAAACATCAGCGATCCACCTCCGTGCTTTACAGTAGGAATGGTGTTCCTTTCAACATAGGCCTTGTTGACACCTCTCCAAATGTAACTTTTATGGTTGTGGCCAAAAAGTTCAATTTTGGTCTCATTACTCCAAATTACCTTGTTCCAGAAGTTTTGAGGCTTGTCTCCAGAGGTGGAAAAACCCGGGTGCAGAAAGTAAAAACCCTGCCACATTTTTGCTCCAGCCAATTCAATGAACCAGCTGATCCTAATTACCACATCCCCTAAGCCAGGTTGATGAGCTAATTGGTGAAATCACCTGTGTTGAGAGCACAGGCAGAAGGAAAACCTAAGCAGGACTTTTACTTTGTCAATCCAGTTTTTCCACCTCTGCTTGTCTCTGTGCTGTTTGGCATAAATTTTTGTTGGTCTACCTGACCGTGGTTTGGTTTTAACAGAGCCCCTGATTTTCCATTTGTTAATCACAGTTTGAACACTGCTGTCTGGCATTATCAATTCCGTGGATATCTTTTTGTATCCCTTTCCTGTTTTATACAGTTCAACTACCTTTTCCCGTAGATCCGTTGACAATTCTTTTGCTTTCCCCATGACTCGGGATCCAGAAACGTCAGCGGCTGGATGAAAGATGCGAGAGTCTGTCTGGATCCCAGAAACTCACTCAGCTTTTATGCACACACACTGATTACAAGCAAACAGATCACAGGTGAGGATGCTACCTTCAGTAGCCATTCAAACCCATTTGTGTCAACTTCTGTGCATGTTATCAGGCCAAAATCACCAGGGTATGTGAACTTTTGATCAGGGTCATTTGGGTAGTTTCTGTTGTCATTATGATTTAAAAAGAAAAAACACAGTCGCTTGACAATAAATGGTTTCACCCAACCACTAAGCATGAGTGGAAAAGATGTTTATGTGTCATCATTCATATTCTCTGAAAAATGGTCAAAGAATCAGAGATTCTGCCAGCGTATGTAAACTTATGAGCACAACTGTACGTCCCCCAACTGCTCCCCAGGCAGTTCACTGCTTGCCGTGCTTCAGATGGGTTAAACACAAAGTATTTCACTGTAACGTCTAATGTAGATGCGACAAATAAAGGCTTCTTCGACAGAGCATTTAACTCAAGTATAGAGTTGCAGAAGAGTAACGATATTTAAATCTCTCAATCCCGTATCACCCAGACGGGCATGGGTTCCCTTTGAGTCTGGCTCCTATTACGGCTTGTTCCTCATGTCGTCTCAGGAAGTTTTTCCCTTGCCATCGCCGCCTCTGGCTTGTTCACTCGGGATAAATTTAAAACACATCCGGTAAATTTAAAACTCATCAGGTTTTTTTTCAAGAAAAAAAAAAATACTAATTGATATGCTAATTTTCCCCACATGAGTGGCTAGGGGCCCCTTCCCCTTTTCTTGAAAAAAAACCCCTGATGAGTCTAGGTTTAACTTCCAGATCGGATGTCAGAACGAATGTAGTAAAGCAACCAGGATATTTTTCTTGAGCTCATCCCCTTGTTTGCATCTTTCCCTTTCCTGTTTGAAAGATGCATTTAACTATTAAAGACCCACTGACAGTCATTTCGTATTAATTTTTAAACAAACAATATATGACTCCAAAGATAAATTCTGGTTTTAATTCTTGGTTTAACATCAGAAGTAATTTTAAATTTCGCGCAGGGAGATTGACCTGGATATGAACTGGGCTCATTCAGAGATGCCAGAAGTGACGTCACATCAGTGTGTCGTTTTTGTTTACAAGTCACTATGTTGGTTCAGTTCTCACAAGTCTTGTGATATTGAGCTGTGGTTTTGTTGTGATTTCCTTGCGTAAAAAAGTTAAATGGCGTCTAACCGAAAAGGGATTATATGTGTGGCTTACGGGTGTTCTAACACCACGTCGGAAGGAGTGAAACTCCATTCCTTTCCTTGGAAAAAACACCCTGAAATAGCAAAAGAGTGGGAAAGAAACGTTTCCAAAACAGGTGCGAACTGGAAGTCAACAAAATGGTCACGTCTCTGTTCAGCACATTTCGAGGAGCACTGTTTCACTTTGTCGTCCAGAACTCGAAGAACGTTTGATCCAACTTATCCACTGGTGTTGGAGGAGTCAGCTGTGCCGACATTGTTTGACAGGCCCGGGCCGAATCAATCTGTCAAAAGAGAAACAGATGACAGCAGACCCCCCGAAGGGGCGGTCAGAAAGCGAAAGTCCGGTGGTGCCTTTGCCAAAAGAGAACGAGCCAGGGTACGTGGCTATGTGTTGTTATTCAATACATGTATCTCATCATCTCTAGCCGCTTTATCCTTCTGCAGGGTCGCAGGCAAGCTGGAGCCTATCCCAGCTGACTACGGGCGAAAGGCGGGGTACACCCTGGACAAGTCGCCAGGTCATCACAGGGCTGACACATAGACACAGACAACCATTCACACTCACATTCACACCTACGCTCAATTTAGAGTCACCAGTTAACCTAACCTGCATGTCTTTGGACTGTGGGGGAAACCGGAGCACCCGGAGGAAACCCACGCGGACACGGGGAGAACATGCAAACTCCGCACAGAAAGGCCCTCGCCGGCCCCGGGGCTCGAACCCAGGACCTTCTTGCTGTGAGGCGACAGCGCTAACCACTACACCACCGTGCCGCCCCTCAATACATGTATGTTGTTTAAAATTTGTTGTAACGTCACAAATGCATCTTATACCATTGCATATTACTTATCAATAGGCCAAAGCAGCTAATACCAGTAATGTACAGCAACTGAAAGGCCAATACCTTGTTTCATATATTTAGTTAGGATAATATACATGATATATGTGTGGAGTGATAGATATAAGATGTCATCCGGCATGTTTTTTCCTATACCATAAAAGAAAATTACAACAAATTCCTTTCATCACCCCCTCCTCCGTGTCTTATCATAGAAATCGAAATACTGAGACTATAATATAATGCAACTTTCTTCAAATTAGACGCTCCAAGAAATAGAAGACTCAGAACCCAATGTACATGTGCCAGATCATGCAGAGGAGGTTATACCAAATATTGAATCTGAGGTTTGTCACAGACCATGCAGACATTGTTTTCAACTTCTACATGCCATGAAATTGTTCAAATGTTCTTTTGTCACTTTATGTTATACTTATTTTTGTATTGATGCCGACTGTGTTGGTTCAAACTGATACGGTAAAACGCCGAGTTCTGGATATTCTTCATAACACTCTTCTTCATGCTCTGAATCAGAAATATCCGCATATTCGCCACTGAAACTTGACGAAGAACAAGAGAAGTGATCATCTTCGACATGAGCCATGTTTTGTTTTCATGCAATCCAGAACGACATACACTGATGTGACGTCACTCGCCCTAGCGGCAAAAAAGGGCAAATGGCTCATGGCGCTTGTAGAAGCCGGGGAAAAAAAGACAAAATCGGCTCTGAAATTCTTGATTTTCTACAAAGACGACCCTTTATTCAAGTTGAGTTTTGGATATTTTATTTCACAATACAGCAATAAAACAATAAATATACATATTACGTGGTGTAAAAAGTTGTGTCAGTGGGTCTTTAAGTGTACAGTGGTCAGAGTTTGGTTGGATACAGGGAAAGGTGTCAAATGTAAAAAAACCAGCATCGTGAATCAGCCGGGAAAGGGTGTATCCCCTGTAATTGTCAATATGACTAATGGGGTATTGGGTATAAATCATCTTCCCATAGATTAAAATCACTATACGGGTGTGCTTTTACTGCCTTAAACATGAATAGGCAGTCAAAACAACAGTTGACCTACTTTCCGGACTTAGGATTTTTCAGAAAATATGCAAAAATAGTACCATATACAAATGCTTAGTTTATATTGAAGGAGTTGGATAATCAAAGTTTTTATTGGCTGAAAAGTTTGATAAAAGGTGTCTGTTGATAGGGTTAAAGGCTCATTCCAGTCATCATGTGCCCACATGGCCAGCTAATGGCCTGAAGTAGGGCGTACTAAATGGTAATTTTGTCCCGAAGCCATATTTGTGGCTCTCCTGTACCCCCACCAAAGCTCTGAGTGCCCTGAAACTCTCTAAGTACACAGTAGAGTTCCCAAATATGATGATAAATCAGTTGAAACCCTATCAACACAAAAACTTTCCAAGATATGGACCCCTGAAATGTCAAAAAAAATATTGTGTCATTAAAAAATCCCCTTAAAGGGTTAATATCTATAAAGTTAGTAAACCTGTGCTATTTTTAGGTGCAGAATCTGATAGACAGGGCCAGAATACATAGTGGTGCTTGAAAGTTTGTGAACCCTTTAGAATTTTCTATATTTCTGCATAAATATGATCTAAAACATCATCAGATTTTCACACAAGTCCTAAAAGTAGATAAAGAGAACCCAGTTAAACAAATGAGACAAAAATATTATACTTGGTCATTTATTTATTGAGGAAAATGAGCCAATATTACATATCTGTGAGTGGCAAAAGTATGTGAACCTTTGCTTTCAGTATCTGGTGTGACCCCCTTGTGCAGCAATAACTGCAACTAAACATTTGCGGTAACTGTTGATCAGTCCTGCACACCGGCTTGGAGGAATTTTAGCCCGTTCCTCCGTACAGAACAGCTTCAACTCTGGGATGTTGGTGGGTTTCCTCACATGAACTGCTCGCTTCAGGTCCTTCCACAACATTTCGACTGGATTAAGGTCAGGACTTTGATTTGACGATTCCAAAACATTAACTTTATTCTTCTTTAACCATTCTTTGGTAGAACGACTTGTGTGCTTAGGGTCGTTGTCTTGCTGCATGACCCACCTTCTCTTGAGATTCAGTTCATGGACAGATGTCCTGACATTTTCCTTTAGAATTCACTGGTATAATTCAGAATTCATTGTTCCATCAATGATGGCAAGCCGTCCTGGCCCAGATGCAGCAAAACAGGCCCAAACCATGATACTACCACCACCATGTTTCACAGATGGGATAAGGTTCTTATGGTGGAATGCAGTGTTTTCCTTTCTCCAAACATAACACTTCTCATTTAAACGAAAAAGTTTTATTTTGGTCTCATCCGTCCACAAAACACTTTTCCAATAGCCTTCTGGCTTGTCCACGTGATCTTTAGCAAACTGCAGACAAGCAGCAATGTTCTTTTTGGAGAGCAGTGGCTTTCTCCTTGCAACCCTGCCATGCACACCATTGTTGTTCAGTGTTTTCCTGATGGTGGACTCGTGAACATTAACATTAGCCAATGTGAGAGAGGCCTTCAGTTGCTTAGAAGTTACCCTGGGGTCCTTTGTGACCTCACCGACTATTACACGCCTTGCTCTTGGAGTGATCTTTGTTGGTCGACCACTCCTGGGGAGGGTAACAATGGTCTTGAATTTCTTACATTTGTGCACAATCTGTCTGACTGTGGATTGGTGGAGTCCAAACTCTTTAGAGATGGTTTTGTAACCTTTTCCAGCCAGATGAGCATCAACAACACTTTTTCTGAGGTCCTTAGAAATCCTCTTTGTTCGTGCCATGATACACTTCCACAAACGTGTTGTGAAGATCAGACTTTGATAGATCCCTGTTCTTTAAATAAAACAGGGTGCCCACTCACACCTGATTGTCATCCCATTGATTGAAAACACCTGACTCAAATTTCACCTTCAAATTAACTGCTAATCCTAGAGGTTCACATACTTTTGCCACTCAGAGATATGTAATATTGGATTATTTTCCTCAATAAATAAATGACCAAGTATCATATTTTTGTCTCATTTGTTTAACCGAGTTCTCTTTATCTACTTTTAGTACTTGTGTGAAAATCTGATGTTGTTTTAGGTCATATTTAGCAGAAATATAGACAATTATAAAGGGTTCACAAACTTTCAAGCACCACTGTAGATATAGCAATTTACAGGTCTATATTCCCCTTAGAACAAAAGATATGGGCCTCCAAAAATGCTTGCAAATTAAGTGTGCAATTCCCGGACCCCAAAAGTGGGCGTGGCACCCAAACTTTGAAGGGCCATAACTCAAAAACCGTTCGAGCTAGGAAGCTAAAATTTTGGATTCTTTCATTTGACATCATAAGGCACTAAGAAAATAAAAATAAGGCAAATTGAAGAAGGTGTCACTGGGGAAGTTTTGGGCATTTGTGTGAATTGACATGGAATGACCCTTGTGACAAAGTCTACTGTTAAAAACCGACAGATGAAATGGACAACGTTTTGAATTTAATCATTTATTTCTCCACTCAATCTAGTGAAAATAAGAACTTTAAATTCCAAACACACTTCCGAGAGCATCCAAAATAATCCAATAACACTGCTCCGTATTTACCTTATATAAATTAAAAATATATACAACTGTCAGTAAATCACATACTGCGAGTAAAAAGAAACACTTGTACAAGCCATACGCCCCTTAAACCTGTTCATACGGTATAAACGATCCCTTACAGCCCGCTTACTTCATATAGCACTGAAAATTAAATTAGCTCACTCCAATCTGCTTTAACCCATACACGCCTCCAAAATATGTAAATCTAGCACACGAACGTCAACGATCATAAATAACTTTTTACATTCATTGATTTTATAAATAGAATGCTTTTAAAAAGAAGTTATACTATTTACGTTTAATCTACATTAATTTGTAATAGTTGCTGATATATTTAGTATTTAATCTGTTACCCTGTGTTCACGCTAGCAAGAGACAAATCCAGATTTATTATTTTTTTTTCCTGAAAAGGATCGATGGTAGTTATATCGGTTGCTCGAGCGACAGGTTGTGCTTCGTTCGCAGATTTAGATGATCTGAGGCATCACAAGTCTTCACTGTGTACACTCGCCAGAAACACCAAAGATCTCTGCGCTCCTTTCTAAGCTTCAGCGCGTGTCTACACGTGCAGCTACAGGACAAGATAAAACCAATTCAATTTTCTTAAGATTTCTGTGCATCACCAGTGCACCGCAGGTAAGAAATGGACAGGAAGTCTCAATTTAAACGTCCCTGAAATCGGGTCTCTTGCTAGCATGAACAAGGGGTACGGGCAGTACTTAAACGTGCGGTCTCTTCCCCGTGACGGAAGGACAGTGAGGTAACTGAACAGCGTGTGTGTCCGGTTCCCCCTCAGCTGACGTAGGTGAGGACGACGGACTGGATGGGCTCCCTGCACACGGGGCAGAGCTTGTTGCGCTTTTTGAGCTTCTTGGCGCAGGTGTAGCAGGCCATGAGGTGTCCGGTGCGTCCGTGGACGATGCAGCCGTTCTTGGGTCTGCTCTGGCAGATGACGCAGGGCTCCAGGCAGGACGCAGGCAGGCACGACTCGGTGCTGTTCAAGCTGCTGGTGCGCTCCAGCTCGGGCGCTTCGTCCTGACTGGAGGAAGTAGACGGCTGTGAATAGCAGACAGACGAGCCCTGAGAGTCGGAGCAGGAAGTACTCTGCGAGCGTGAGCTCTTGCCGTCCGGGACGTCTACGCCTTCGTCCGGGTCGAGGGTCGGCGTGGGAGACTCGGCGCATGGTGCGTTGGCTTCGAGGCCCGTGTTGATGCAGGCGGTATCGGTCTGCGCGTCGTTGCTGGGGTTCTCGGATGCAGAGCAAATCTCGGGAAGCCACCCTGGTCGAACCTTCCAGCAGCTTTTGCAGTGGCGGGGGAGCGGAGGGTTCAGCTCATCACACTCGGCACATTTCCAGTAGTCCTGAGGAAGCGTACGCACACGCTAAGGTCATTTATACTGCGCAATAACATTCATTCCCAAATCCAATATATAAAACACCACACACGTCGCCAGTTAAAAGTGAATTATAAAGCGAGTGATTCAGTAATTTGTGCTGGATTAGTCATATAATCAATCAACAGCAAACAATTTAATATATACACATTTGCAGATTTGTCAATTTCTTTTAAATCTTATTACAGTGACACGCACATGCTTTGCAAGGATTCTGTAACATGGGCGGGGCTTAAGTCTTCGATCAAATACAATACGGTTAAAGAGGCTACATGTACGGAAGCTGCGAGAGGCCCTTCATATAATCTTTTTTTTATTCACCTTGTTATCCCGAGATAACGATATAATTAATTCAGGATGTCGAGAAAACAACACAACTAATTCGAGATCTCGAGAAAACAAAACAATTATTCCGTGATCTCGAGAAAACAGCTGAGATTTCTAGCAGAGCTGCGCCTCCTGTGGACAACGAAGACTTAGAAATTGGCGGACATGTAACAGAGCAGAAATGGCTTTTTACGATGCCTTGAGAGAGAGAGAGGCGGGCCAGTCTTCTGCGGAGGTGCCGCAGACTAATTTTGAAATTATCCCTTATTAAAAGACTTAATGCAATCTCTCCCTGTGTCAACCCCTGATCAAAATATTGCCCTATTAGGTGATCGATTATTCCAGACATTCTAATGACCAAAGTTGCGTCTATACAGAATGAGAAATAGCCCCAAAGTCAGCATATCACAAGTCTCTTGGCGCACCTGAATGAACCATTTCTCAGCTGCAGGGATCCCAGCAGTAATTGAAAAAAATAGAGGAATGTAAGAAACTATCACCGGGCGGCACGGTGGTGTAGTGGTTAGCGCTGTCGCCTCACAGCAAGAAGGTCCGGGTTCGAGCCCCGTGGCCGGCGAGGGCCTTTCTGTGTGGAGTTTGCATGTTCTCCCCGTGTCCGCGTGGGTTTCCTCCGGGTGCTCCGGTTTCCCCCACAGTCCAAAGACATGCAGGTTAGGTTAACTGGTGACTCTAAATTGAGCGTAGGTGTGAATGTGAGTGTGAATGGTTGTCTGTGTCTATGTGTCAGCCCTGTGATGACCTGGCGACTTGTCCAGGGTGTACCCCGCCTTTCGCCCGTAGTCAGCTGGGATAGGCTCCAGCTTGCCTGCGACCCTGTAGAACAGGATAAAGCGGCTACAGATAGTGAGATGAGAAACTATCAGCAGGGGTCAAGGGGGCTGCCTGAAGCTGTTGAGATTTTAACATTTAAAGATGCTATAGAACACATTTTTTAACATAGATTTAACATAGAAAAGCAACAGAATTTAACAATAATGTGTATCTATTTGATGCCATATTTTGCAATCAATGACATAAGTGGCAAAAAAAAATTATAAAAATTAGACGAAAATGTAGCCTAAATATTCCACTGATTGTTATAACAATAGCATCCATAGTTCATCTCATTTGTTTATTTTTTTTGTTTCAAGTTAATGTCAAAACTAGTCTAATATAAGCCACATTCATTTTTCAAAAATCATGAATATGAGCAGAAATCAATGATTCAGTAATATTAGATATATACATATGTACAGCAAATACTGGAGATATTTGATTTAAACCTTTCTCTTTTTGAAAGGTTTCACTGCAAAGGAATTTAATGCTCTTTTCTGGGGTGCATTCTGTCTTTCCTCCAGTTTTCTCTGCTTTTGTTTCTCTGATCTTTCCTTCTGCTTTTCTGATGTTCCTGCAGTGCTCTGAATTAAGTTCAACGCATTAGAAACAAAAGCACGAACGGAGTTAAAACATGTTTTCTAGCAAATGGGCGCAGCCATATTGTTTTCTTGTTCTATCGCGTACAGTCTCGTGGTCAGTGTTGCCAGATACTCCTGACGTTTTCCAGCCCAAAATATGTTCAAAACCCGCCAAAATGCACTTGAAACCCCCCAACTGGGCGGAGAACCACGCAATCTGGCAACACTGCTCGCGGTATTTACATCAATTTAACTTCCGAGTGTTCCCGAATGTCAACGAGAACAAACGAAGCCGACGAAAACATCGCTAAACAAGCAAACCAAATCAGAACGTATTCTGCTGGTCATTTTACTTAAACATATTTTTAATGGATATACAAGAGATTTATTTAAAAAAAAAAAAAAAAAACTTTCACTAGAAAATAGCGGAATTCCGCTAAATAGCGGACGTCTGGGATCCCTGCTCAGCTGTTTACTCGAGATCACGGAATAATTGTTGTGTTTTCTTGAGATCTCGAAATAACGGTTTTGTTTTCTCGAGATCCTGAATTAATTATGTCGTTATCTCAGGATAACAAGGTGAATTAAAAAAAAAAAAAAAAAAAAAAGGATTATATGAAGGGCCTCTCTCGGCTTCCGTATACATGTCATCAGTGCAATATCCAAAAAAATCCGTGACCAAAAATTGTTTGCAACAGACGTCGCTTCCGCTAATGAGCCGCCTCATTACGTATCCAGGCTTCCAGCTGACGACAGGCATCGTATTTGTTTAGTCGTTGCTTTGCAGCAGTTTCTTGTGTTTCACCTCCAAATATGCAGATTGCTGCTCTGTATTTGGACGTTCAAACCGATCGAGTGGAGAAAGAGACAAAAGGTATTCTGGGAACAAGGGTGAAAGAACGAAAAATGGCCTGCAAACCTTTCACTGTGTTCAGCGACCATTTTGTTCTTACGTTTCGGACGTCGTAAAACGAACCGTTGATGAAACTAGTTTGTCGGCCTGCTCGATTGAAACTCCACCGTTTACGTATTTTTTTCAGGCTGTCCAATGAGGTCAGGTCGCAAGTCTGAGCTACGTTTGAAAAGGCCATGAAATAAAATTAAGTCATCAGTGTGAAAATACCTCCAGCGGCTCCGACTCGAATCACATCCTACACTTCGTTACTTACGTTACTCACCCGCGCAAACATAAGACGATTATTGTCCTTCAGGAGTCTTACTCCAACGTCATGAACCCAGCCACAAATGAAAACGTTATCGGCTTCGAGACTTTTTCCAAAGCTTTCATTTGATTCTCCGTGTAAAATGTCTGGACGACCAGATAATTGGAAAATGTCCAGAAACACTATGTTTGGAAAGTTGCTGAAATCGCTCGAGAAGTCTGTCTTAAAGTGCCATTCCACCATTGGATGTATTCTTTGGCATAAAATACAATATATTTTATGACAACATGACTAGGCAGAGAAATCTTTTAGCTTCTAAATGATATATCAAACATAATTTTTTGACAACGATAAGTATATTAATTTTGCGACCAAAGTCACCTACCCTTTTAATTTCCGCGCGGTAGTGAAACGTGACGTCATCGGCAGGTTCCCCTTCTTGTGTACCACATGTCGGTCTATTTTTAGACCAGGAAACCCCCAAAGTGAGAGAGTCATTTCTCCTCGTATATGGGGGCCAAAAAAATTGCGAAAAATTTTGAGTTAATCTTTCAGTTAGCTAGATTTATTGGTATTAGCTAGATTTATTGGTATTATTTTTATCGCGTTCTATCCGCCACTGCTGATAATATGTGCCACGTCACACGGTACACAAGAAAGGGAACCTGCCGATGACATCACGCACGGAAATTAAAAGGGTAGGTGACTTTGGTCGCAAAATTAATATACTTGTCGTTGTCAAAAAATTATGTTTGATATATCATTTTGAAGCTAAAAGATTTCTCTATCTAGTGATACCATTTATATATGTTGTCAAAATATATTGTATTTTATGCCAAAGAATACATCCAATGGTGGAATGGCACTTTAAATATATTTTTTGTAGTGCTGTCAAGCGATTAAAATATTTAATCGCAATTAATGTCGCGACTGTCATAGTCAACTCGCGATTAATCGCAATTTAATCGCACATTTTTGTCAAATGAAAAACCATTGTAATTCTCTTATCAGCATAAAAAAGTGAATGGGCTTGCTTTGTACCAATGTTTTTTTTTTTTTTATTGCAGAGCATATAACATCTTGTCACAGCCACTGCAAAGTCGGGCTGGAGCCGCCGATGGGAAAACGAAACCTAAGCCGAGCACCGTGGCTCTTCGTCCCGAGGCGCGGGGCTAGTGCGCCCTGCCCGTGCTGGTTCTTTGGGGGGCGGGCAGAGGACTCTGGCTGTGCGGGGCGTGGCATTACAGTCTAGTTGCTATCGTTTTTCTAAGCAAAGTCTCTGTTCCAAGTTCCTGGCAGTTTCAAAAGCTTATGAAAAACCTGCATCATGTCACAGAGCGTTAATCTCGCGATAAAAAAAATTATCGCCGTTAAAATTGAGTCAAGTTAACGCATTAATAACGCGGCATTTTTGACAGCACTAATTTTTTGATATCTCGAGTTTGCGTTTAGTTCGAGCCCATTAACAGTCAGATGGAGAATGTTTTCCACAAGATCACGACGATGGACGCGTACTTGGCTTGGACGCCGTCTTTGATCGTTGCCCGTCACTTGGAAACCAGAAGTGAACCAGGAGGCAAGAAGTCACGTGATTGTAGACAAAGGATACAATGCCGGAAATTACCTCTTCGGTGATCTCCGTATCTTCGTCAAAAGAATCCTCGTCCTCTGCAATGATTGTAACCTCATAAACCTAAAAATAAAATGCACGAATAAATAAAAGCAAAAATTTAATTCACAACCAACCACAGTTCCTGCTTGAACTTACAACCAATGACCACAAGAGGGAGCAGTGTGCTTTATTATATTGTTACCAATTGATAACAGCAACACTTTCAGAAGCCAGAGTTTATAAATAAAGAGGTGGTTTCATTTTATTAGCAGCAACTGTGCCACAGAGTAGAGTTAAGACCTCATCGTCTCCTGGTACGGAGTCTTCATCGTTCTCGCTGTAGGCGTCCGAATTGATCGACTCCACCTCAAACTCCACACTGAAGTTATCGGAGTCAGAATCATCACTCTCCTCACTGTGAGATCTACCTACATCCTGTAGAGCACAGGCAGAGAGAGAGACCGGTCAGTCAGGCACAAGGAATAAATACTAAAACACTCCATCTTGTGTATTTCTGAGCATCTTTATGTTCAGGGAAATTGAGGACCTGAAAGGAAGTGTACTAAAGCTGTTCAAAATTGGCTGAAATGATTGATTGTTCTAAAACTGGCTCAATAAATCACTTGAAATTAAAATACACCAGCTATTCCCCCCCACACGCACACACTGTACTAGGGCTGGAAAACACAATGGTGCTTGAAAGTTTGTGAACGCTTTAGAATTTTCTATATTTCTGCATAAATATGACCTAAAACATCATCATCCAAGTCCTAAAAGTAGATAAACAAATGAGAGAAAAAATGTATTATACTCGGTCATTTATTTATCGAGGAAAATGATCCAATATTACATATCTGTGAGTGGCAAAAGTATGTGAAACTTTGCTTTCAGTATCTGGTGTGACCCCCTTGTGCAGCAATAACTGCAACTAAACGTTTCCGGTAACTGTTGATCAGTCCTGCACACCGGCTTGGAGGAATTTTAGCCCGTTCCTCCGTACAGAACAGCTTCAACTCTGGGATGTTGGTGGGTTTCCTCACATGAACTGCTCGCTTCAGGTCCTTCCACAACATTTCCATTGGATTAAGGTCAGGACTTTGACTTGGCCATTCCAAAACATTAACTTTATTCTTCTTTAACCATTCTTTGGTAGAACGACTTGTGTGCTTAGGGTCGTTGTCTTGCTGCATGACCCACCTTCTCTTGAGATTCAGTTCATGGACAGATGTCCTGACATTTTCCTTTAGAATTCGCTGGTATAATTCAGAATTCATTGTTCCATCAATGATGGCAAGCCGTCCTGGCCCAGATGCAGCAAAACAGGCCCAAACCATGATACTACCACCACCACCACCACCATCATTTTCCCTTTGGAGGTTGTAACACCCCTAGGGTGCTTCTGTTAGGACCTGGTCCAACAGTCGCTGAAAATCGGGTCGAGACATCATTGTCCGTCTTATCTGCTGAGCATCCATGCCCAGCAGATTCGCCATCCTTGTCCATTTCCCTGATTGATTCTCAAACAGCAGCTGCTTCTGAATACTGTTGTTCTCCATGCAGCAGATGTGTGGCAAGTATTTCAGCCTTTGTTTCCAGCAAGTGAGTCCGACTGGGGGGGTTTGGGTCATCTCTTGCAGATTCCTATCGGTTAACCGGAACCCCCAGTCCACCTCTCCCTGAGCATCAGTAACTCCTGGGTCAGCAGGATTCTCTCTTTTGAAACCACCTTTGATCATACGACGCAGAAAGCCGTTCCATACAACTTCTATTTTGTTCATGTCGTCGGAGGACATTTGCCATGCTTGGACACTGTACAGCAAGCGAGATTAAACACAAGTGACAAGGAATTTCACCCTAGCTGACAGCTGAATGCGGTGGTCAGTCAACACATGCTCAAGTTCATTCCACTTTTGAAATGCGGCACCAATTCTTACACCGAGTGAGTGAGAGGTATCTGTACTGATGTTGCGGATACTGTGCCCAAGATATTTAAAATTGCGCACGTTCTTGATTTTATTATTACCGGCAATGGAGACAAGGCTTTCTTCTCCTTTGATATCTTCACCGACACTGAAAGCCATGGTTTCTGTTTTTACATACGACATTTGCAAACCAAAATGGGTAGATTTGGAGAATTGCTCGCAATTGCTCAATGGACTCGGCAAAGATAGCTAGATCATCTGCGTATAACAGTTCAGTTATACGATTTTCTCCTATCGCAGGTGCTATCTTGAGTAGTTCTGTTGAGTAGTGGCTTTCTGCTGTCTCCAGCAGGCGTGATCCGTTGAAGCTAGCAGGATTATCATCATTGAACTGACCAATACTATTCCATCTGCTATGATCGCAATCTACTCCAATAGTTGCATTAAAAGCACCGGCTACTATCATCTTGAAGGAAGGATGTTCAGTCTTGACCTTTCGTATTGCTCTGTGAAGCGTTTGATAGAATGATTGCTTGGTGGGTTCAGCATATTCCTCAGTTGGGCAGTAACAGTTAAGAACATTCAACTTCATGCCATGTACTGTCACACGCACCAGGGTCATCCGACCCTCGACGACATGGTTCACATCCAATAACCTGATATGAGGGGTGAACACGACTGCAACGCCTGCTCACAGATGGGATAAGGTTCACAGAAACCATGTTCCACAGATGAGATAAGGTTCTTATGCTGGAATGCAGCGTTTTCCTTTCTCCAAACATAACGCTTCTCATTTAAACCAAAAAGTTCTATTTTGGTCTCATCCGTCCACAAAACATTTTTCCAATAGCCTTCTGGCTTGTCCACGTGATCTTTAGCAAACTGCAGATGAGCAGCAATGTTCTTTTTGGAGAGCAGTGGCTTTCTGCTTGCAACCCTGCCATGCACACCATTGCTGTTCAGTGTTCTCCTGATGGTGGACTCATGAACATTAACATTAGCCAATGTGAGAGAGGCCTTCAGTTGCTTAGAAGTTACCCTGGGAAGGGTAACAATGCTCTTGAATTTCCTCCATTTGTACCCAATCTGTCTGACTGTGGATTGGTGGAGTCCAAACTCTTTAGAGATGGTTTTGTAACCTTTTCCAGCCTGATGAGCATCAACAACGCTTTTTCTGAGGTCCTCAGAAATCTCCTTTGTTCGTGCCATGATACACTTCCACAAACATGTGTTGTGAAGATCAGACTTTGATAGATCCCTGTTCTTTAAATAAAACAGGGTGCCCACTCACACCTGATTGTCATCCCACTGATTGAAAACACCTGACTCTAATTTCACCTTCAAATTAACTGCTAATCCTAGAGGTTCACATACTTTTGCCACTCACAGATATGTAATATTGGATCATTTTCCTCAATAAATAAACTTTCAAGCACCACTATTTTTTTTTCCTAGCTATAAACCAGATAAAAAAAGTATGATGTCATTCTTTAAGGAGTAAAAATTGTAGTTGTGGAGAAACTGCTGTGGTATAAGAGGAATAACAGTCATAAGGACATGCCTTTATAGGAAAATAATCAACTTCCAGGTGGCAACAGTAATTCTGCTTCATCGCAACGTGCCCTTTGTTGTTTTACTCCTTACACATGTTATGATAAGCTCATGTATGACGAGTGTATGTGATGATGATGATCTAACCGAATTGCTGTGCGATACTGAAGACTCGCTGCTCCCTCTCTCTCTGCGCAGGCCTCCGATCACACACCATGACAGGCTGTCGTCGAACGTCAGGGAGATACTGTCGGACTTCTGCCTCTTCCGAGGCTCGCCGGATTCCTCCTCAACTGACATGCTCGCTGAAAAACAACAAACAGATCAAAACACAAGTCTCGAGAGAACCCAATCATTTCATTTCAGGGCTACTCAGTCGCCCGAGTTGTTTTGATCATCCTGATGTGTTGCATAAACTCTAAGAGCAAAAAATAATAATAATAATAATAAATTTTAGAGATGTTTTTCCAACTCATCTGAAGAAAGAGACTTTCTTTGTCTCGGGGGCTCAAAATGTAAGGAAAAAAAAACCCCACATCATCTGAGCACATTCTGCACTGCCTCCAGACGTGTGTTCTCTTTAAAGCGGAGATAAAGAGAGCAGTCATGAGTGCTACCACATGCTGCCCACACATCAGTCACACAACAGGAGGAGGCTCATGAGACAACCGAGAACAGGAGCGCTGCTCCGGGGGGCCTGAATTTCTGCTTTATTTACAGCTCGAGTCACGCAGCGTTGATTTTATTTCAATTCTAGCACGCCTAAACCGCACAGTCAGCATTTTACAGCATATTTAGGAAACAGAAAACAAATAAAAACAAAACAATGCTGGCTGGAATCTTCCATATTCATCATCATAATCCGGTTGTGTTTTCATGATGCTGCTAATTTATGTCCGACTGCATGTTATAATCCTACAGAGTTCAACTCGCAACCAAAGACGTGCGATTTTTGTCAGCAAAAGTGATTCGAGTTTGGATTTTTTTTTTTTAGCCATAAGGCTCTTCAGGGTTCTCCAAGGATTGAAAATATAGGGGGGTGGGGGTCAATCAGATGACCTTGGAACAAATTTGCATAAATTTACATATGTAATTTGCATAACATTTGCGTAAAATGGTAATCATTTAGAATAGAGGACTGGTACAATTGGACTGGTACAAAACACATCATACATCAAACATTACACACTTACACATCATATTCAGACACATTGTTTGAAATGAAACTGGAAAAAATATTTTTTATTTAGCAAACTACAAAAAAAAGAACAGAAAAGTACAGAAAAGTTTTTGTATTAACTATATTCACACTGCTCCACAAAAGCTGACATTGTTTGAAATGGAAATGTAATTGCAGGCACCACTGGAAAAAATAATTTTTTTTAGAGAGTAAAGTACATT
Source organism: Neoarius graeffei (assembly GCF_027579695.1). Lineage (NCBI taxonomy): Eukaryota > Metazoa > Chordata > Actinopteri > Siluriformes > Ariidae > Neoarius > Neoarius graeffei. The sequence goes on along the minus strand of NC_083589.1, from coordinate 6,348,659 downwards.
GAAAAGATGATGTTTTAACTATATTATATAGTTAAAACAACATCTTTTCAATGTACTTTACTCTCTAAAAAAAATTTTTTTTTTCCAGTCAGCGTATAGTTAATACGGTTTTATAGACCTCTTGCAGTCACGTGACCGAATCCCGGCTGGAATGTAAACAGCCGCCATCTTGTCGGTCAACAACACAGCTGAATATTGTTGCACTCGTATACAAAATGGATCAATTTCAACCGACGGACTACACGGCTCATTTTTCTAATGAACAGATAACTAGATATATGTCTAAAATAAACGACCTACAGATGAGTGACCCTTATCGCTTACCCCTACAGTTTTTGAATGAGAAGCCTGAGAGTAAGGAGAGGACAGGCGTGCTGCCCCATAGACTCCCATTATAAATGTGGCAGCGCTTGTACTGCAAAATCAGAAAAGTCACTTGTTTTTAACTCACTCTAGCGTCCTCATTTTTTACACTACAGACAAAAAAAATTACATCAACGTGTTCTGGAGAGCCTTGTGGCACTCAATGTGAAAGAATTTTGTGAATATCTCCTTCCAATTTCGTGTAAATCCCCGTTGTTTGGAGGGTGCACTCTGAGCAAATACTGCCCTTTCTGTGTCTCTAAGCGCAGCGCACGGGTGGGGGAGGGGCTGCTCACTCTCACACACAATAAGTTTCACACTCGGGTGTTGTCGCGTTGTCGGTACTCCAACAGAGAAAGGCTATCCATCACAAAGAAAACAAAAGGGACGTCTCTTCCTTTTGTAAAGGGGCGGCAGAAATTAAACGGGGGCGGGAATCACAGAAAGGGGGGGCGGCCCGCACCTCTAAAACCCCTCATGGAGAACCCTGCTATTATAGATCACAAGTAAAGGGAATCTTAAAACCATCGTGCAAACTGTATAGTTCAGGACTCGACATTAACTTTTTAATCCACTGACCGTAACCTTTTTATTCCGATGTATTTACTAGCTCAGCGAAAGAAAAATGATGAAGTTTATCAAAAAGCAGGTGTAGTTATGATAATGATTATGCTTTAATGATTTATAATTTTTCAATAAAAACGCAAACTACACTACCGTTCAAAAGTTTGGGGTCACTTTGAAATGTCCTTATTTTTGAAAGAAAAGCACTGTTCTTTTCAATGAAGATCACTTTAAACTAATCAGAAATCCACTCTATACATTGCTAATGTGCTAAATGACTATTCTAGCTGCAAATGTCTGGTTTTTGGTGCAATATCTCCATAGGTGTATAGAGGCCCATTTCCAGCAACTCTCACTCCAGTGTTCTAATGGTACAATGTGTTTGCTCATTGCCTCAGAAGGCTAATGGATGATTAGAAAACCCTTGTACAATCATGTTAGCACAGCTGAAAACAGTTGAGCTCTTTAGAGAAGCTATAAAACTGACCTTCCTTTGAGCAGATTGAGTTTCTGGAGCATCACATTTGTGGGGTCGATTAAATGCTCAAAATGGCCAGAAAAATGTCTTGACTATATTTTCTATTCATTTCACAACTTATGGTGGTAAATAAAAAAGTGTGACTTTTCATGGAAAACACAAAATTGTCTGGGTGACCCCAAACTTTTGAACGGTAGTGTAACTGTAAACAGAAACAATCCAAAGCCCCATTATGATGTGTGGGCTGTTAGAACCCATACCCTGATCTGCAGTTTTCAGAGGGTTACTGACCCAAATTCAAAGCTTCTGGAGGAAATAAAGTTAAATCCTGATTAACGACGGGAATGAAAAACCGTGAGTGAGTTCGGCACTGTTGTCGTAAAATATTTCGCGTGAATTTTACGACGTCTGAGATGGTTAATGTGAACCATACAAAAGAAAAACAACGAAATGAAGATTCACCACAGATATTTATTTGACTGAGGGATTTGATCATTTCTCTGATTTCGATTAAGTCTAATAATCTATAATATAATTAGATATTACACAGTGGTTATTTTTACACACACACACCTGCTGTACTCGGCTTCCCTGGAATCTCAAACACGGCCGGGTCACTGAACTAGTTTTGTTGGCACTTTATTCATGTAGCTCTTGAATAATTACTATAAAAATGGTGATTTTTGACAAATCTTCAACTCATCCCATCGGATGTGGATTTGACTTCTCCGGACCAGACATTTTGTTGTCCCGGACAGTCGGACTACCGTTAATGTTGTACCCTGTGGTTTAATCAATCAATCATCGCACTCACTCAGTAATACCACTAAAACACTGGATTTTTAAAAATCAAAATCAAATTGGACCTATACTATCTTGTGAATTGCATGAAAGGACCTGTATCCATTTCATTTCTGGAGGAATGTAAACTTCATTTCTTTAGAACACCACACACTGATATGAAGACCACAGGTTTGAATCTTCATTTGATTGTGATTAGCATGTACTCAACTTTATTACTCTGCTATCATGTTCTCATTCCTGAGCATACAACCTCGCGTCAGAGCACAGAGGTACCACGCCCATCTCCGTATCTCATCTTTGCTCATGCTTTCTGTGTGTGTGTGTGTGTGTGTGTGTCTGTGCATGCGCTCACCAGGACCACTGCTCCGCCGTCTCCTGCGCTGTTGCTGCGTGGAGGTGGACGATCGCGGGTTTGTTTCCTACAGCAAATCAACACCGTTTAGATTTCATCACACTGCTAACGTCTGACTCTGCATTCACATGTGTAGCTTTTCTCTTGTGGCCGTGTAGCAACCACTAGGTTTCTCGCAGCTTGTGGTTTTGCCTGCATCCCTCAATACTACAAGTTTACGTTACGTGCTCAGCTTCATGCCGGCGCTGCTCTCAGATTAGATTAGCAAAGTGAGCTAAATGTACGGTACTCTCACCAGAGACAGGAATGATCCGATACTTACTTCCACGCTAGGGCTGGGACCAGATATTACTATGATACACGATCTACAGCTTTTCTACCAGTACCAATTTTTTTTTTTTTAAACAGACCTTTAGAAGTTGATAAAGATTAACAAATCAAAAATGATTTAAAAAGGAAAAAAACATTTAAACATACAAAAAGATAACGATGTCGTAGAAGTGTATCTCTAGCAATTTCACGCTGACTGGAATAACTAATTTGCACTCTGAGCGCTGGCGCAAATTGTTACTCTCACTCAGAATCTTTCTGCTTTTATTCTTATTATTCCCCTAATGTTTTTTAGAACGCCATTTCTCCCTCAGTTTTCAACCAAATTTCGCATGAAGAATACCACATCTGGGCTGAATTATGTTGCTATGACTTTTGGTGCTGATCTGGATCACCGAACCAGAATGAGCCATGAAAAATGGACTCCCCCCACTAAGCGTTATTCTTTATCTCTTAGTGTACGGTGACCAGACGTCCCAGTTTATAACAGCTAGCGCAACTTCAGTCAGTGTCTCTATCTAGTTTAGATATTGTTGTAATTAAGGCTTACAAATCATTTCTAAGAGGAACTTAAATTTTATTCATATATTATTTTAGAAATATTTCGCTCTTAGTTTTTATTTGTAAGATTTTTCATAATTATTTATTAGATGGATATGACTGTGTGTGCAGGACCTCTCTGAAAAACACCATGGTGACGACAGCCTCCTTTATAAACATTGTAATAAATAAATAAAATCATGACATAATAATGATAGTGATGAAATCGTATCACCACATTGCCCAGCCCTATTTTTGTTTATAATATCTATATACAGACTTAATGACAGGATAAGATGATCTTCAACACGGGAGAAGTTCTGTCTGCTCCTTTCAGCAGACAGAAAGCGCTCTGCTTTTAAACGGCTGCTTTTTTTTTTTTTTTCCTGAAATCCCTCATCATTCTGTGAAGAAGAAAAGTGTGAGCTGTATTTACCTCAGGCCCTCGGTCAGTGTCACTCAGAGCTCTACGTTCTCTAAATGTTGACTGAGACTCTATGAAACAATAACACAAACATCATAAATTACTGAAACTTTAAATAAAATCCTGGATTAGGTTTTAAAAAACACAAAAAGAGGTCAGCAGAATAAGGTAAGTGTTTGTACCTGGAATTTTCACTGCTATGAGATTTTTAGAAATCATTGCAAACAAAGCTCTGGAAAGACAAAGAACTCAAAAATAAAATCCTGTACAGATTTTGATGCAGATGTTCTACAGACAAACGCTGCTTCATGAACAATGACTCCAGGAGGAGGAGACGCATGCGTTTGGTATTCTGTGAAAGGGTTCACTTACAGACAGATTAGAGAATAGACACCTGTCGCTTTGGAAACCCCGCCCTGCATTCCCAGAAGTCATGTGCGCTACGCCTGGGTCAGCTGTTCAGCAGCTGGCGGGTGTTTTTAATGAGATACACACCTTGGTTCTTTGACGGAGAAGCTGGCCACTCCGAGTACGGCACCGAGAGCGTCGTTTCCACAGTGCACGATGTGCTGCTGCTGCTTGTCGTATAACTCTTTGCTCATGATGTATTTGCCCAGGTAGAACATGACCTAAAACACACAATGTAATGGTTGGTCGGGATCCACAGCTACACCATGCTGATTAGAGGAACAAGAGTGACAGGACACTACAATAATCAATATCATGATGCTTCAGGGAAGCCATGGCCTAATGGTTAGAGAAGCAGCTTTGGGACCAAAATGTCACTGGTTTGATTCCCTGGACCAGCAGGAATGGCTGAAGTGTCCTTGAGCAAGGCACCCCACCCCCAACTGCTCCGGGTATCTTGATAAGAGCGTCTGCGAAATGCCTGGAATGCCACGATACATTCTTCCGAGATAGCGCTGGTATTTTGTAGAACAATTACAAACAGCTGATAGAAGTTTTTACATTCTTTCTTAGTCTTAATTTATTCGTGTAATGTAGGAATGTCTCCGATTATAAGTATTGCCCAGCCCTTTTTTTTTTTTTTAATTTGTTTGGTATACTCTTTCCTTTTAATTCTGCAGTTTGTAATTTTGTAGGAAGGAAGGGGGAAAAAAAAAAGACTGTTCACTATGTAGCACCACAACATAACTTTATATATTTTTTTTTTTAAAGAAAGAAAAGGGAAGTTCGTTGACATGTCTCACACTGACTTCCTGTTTTAAAAGGGGAATGTGTGCACATGCCAAGTGAAAGCCATTCATGAGTGCTTAAAAGCACCACAAAGAAAAGAACTTTCCGGATGAAGACACGCAATATGAAACAGGTAATTATGCATCAGTCATTTACGCTAACGTGAGCTACTCATGGATGGACCTCCAGATGAGCCATGTGAGGTACGGTTCGTTTCGTTTATACATAAAACCCACAGAAATACTTTATGTTTCAGACAGGAACACAGTGGTGACTGATCCACATGACTAACTCGTTCCAGTAACCCACAAGACAAACCACACTCAAGTGACACATCCACCATGTATCTGTACAACACCGAGCCAGCCAATCAGAAGCTCTCAAAAAAAAAACCCCACCCCAAATAATTACATTAAAATATTCTGAAATAATAAAATTACACAGTATTATGCTGACTGATCAGAAAATCTATTTTGTTCCCACAAAAAGTAATTTTACTTTTTTGTTTTTTTAAACAAAACCACTGAAGCTTATCCACAAAGCCAACAAATACGAAGAGACGCATTTACAATTCTGACTAAACGAGTCTGACAGACAGCAGATGGAAACCTGAGAGTGCTGATTATTTATAACTTCCAGGATAGAACGTGAAGTTCCTACTGTGCAAAGTGTTTCAATGTACAACAAATAAATACTCCAACTTCAAGGTCTGGGTCATTTATTATAATAATAATAATAATAATAAACAAATTGGAAGTTCTTACAAAATAATTTTAGTGCTAGATAGATTATTTTGTACAACTAATTGAACTTGCCAAAAAAAAGACATTTTTACAACACTATGCAAGCTTAAAAGCACCACATTTATAAAGCAATATTAAAAAAATTCTAAACAATTTATCACGTCATCACACTGCCCACTTTAAGCCAAATGCTCTGATTAGACCAGAATTAAGCTCAGGTGTGTCCCCCCCCCCCATTATTCACCCCTCTCACCCCTCAGTGGTAACAAAATGACCCGTAAAACCCTTCCTTCCTACCTCCTTCATGGTGAAAACATCTTTATCTGCTCCTGCATCTTTTAACAGGGTTTGCAATTGCACTTTGGGTCTTACCTGAAAGTGGGAAAGAAAAAACAAATTAAAAAAAAGTTTCAGAACACGACGATGAGATTTCATTCTGAATGCAGGTTTCACTCACCAGCTTTTCATTGTCAATCTTGTTGATCTGCGAACTGCTCAGACAATTTTCTGCAGCCATGGCCATGGAATATCTGTGGATTTAAAAAAAAAAAAAAGAAAAAACACACATACATACATATATTCAGGTATGATTACAGCTTGAGATCCAACAGCTTGTGCTATGAGACACGGCGAAGAATCTTACCTTAAATCAAATAAATAAACCTGTGTATATATATTATATTATACTCTTCATCTGTACATAAAGTGCCTCAGCTCAGCTGAGTGAGAAAGTCTGAGTGGGTCACACCAATTTAAAGGGACAGAGAGAGAGAGAGAGAGACATGTCAGGGCTAGCATGAGCGACTCCTGATGCGTTTTAGGGCGGGGACTGGACTCAACATGCCCAAGCATGATTGTTCAGCCTGCCTACTAACCTACTAACTAGTACGCCAAAGCAAAAACACCACCAGCGCCATAAAAATTATTATTATTATACTATATTATATTATCCAGCATGACTTTATGCCCCAGGCCCTGACGTTGCTATAGCAACCAGGAACTAAAGTAAAGCACAGTAGGACAGAGAGACGTCATGCTGTTTAAGAATACTGTTTAGTGCGGAAGTGTGGCGTGCACACGGTAACCATGGTGATGGAATCAGCGCACGAGCGGGCTCCTTCTTCACGTGCACGGTAACCATGGTGACGGTGTAGCTGATTTGTAGTGCGCTAGTATGAGACAGAAAGGGGGCGGAGCTAGTGCGCCGTGAGACGCGCTACATGCCCGGACATGTCTCAGTTCCTGCAGCACCGGAAACGACACTTTTCAGCGATTAGCTCAAGATGTTACATCATCATCCAGCATGCATAAAGTTGATTTGGACATCTCAGCGTTTTAAAAACGTGCATCTCTTCTCCAATTAAACCCGAACTGATTTAATCTTCAAGCAAAAACATGGACAAGTTAAATAATTATGATATCTGGTTTAAAATTAAATACATAGGTTTTCCTACAAGAAGAAAATGACCAAGTCAGTGATAATACTGCTATCTATTAATTAACTAACATCTTGTACTTACGTGCAGTATGTCAACAAACACGACTATTAATTCTTATCTCGACAATCAAACCACATTCTGATAACAAAGCCCACAATCAACATGTTTACATTAGCAGCCCCTGGCTAAAATTATAGCTATACTATATACTGACTCAGTCGTTTTTGCAAGTTAAAATAATTTAAACACTAACAAGCCTGAAGAAAACTTCATATCGTGGTTAAATGCCCAGCATTAGAAACGGCCATATCATATGAGCCTCGCCTCGGGTAATCTCCACAGGAAAGACCGAGGCTCGGACAGGCCTCGACGCGGCAGCGCATGCTAGCTAACTAGCTTAGCTCTTAGCTTAACCGCTAGCTAACATCAAACAAATACTTCGCGTTTATAATAAACATCCCTGGATATGTTCTGGGACAACTTGAACAATTTATATTAGTGAATAATTACGAAAAACACACACAACACACTGAGCTAAGAGTTAGCCAAAAGCTAATGTTTCCTACCTTTCGCTTTTGGAGTGAACTTCCGGCGCTCGAGCGCGACCTCTAATGGTGGACGGTTGAAAAAAAAAATTTTTTTTTTTTTTGAATGTTTGAAATCAGCTCGCGGGCACGTGCTACTGCGCACGCGCACACATACATCCTTTTTCTTTTCTTTCTTTTCTTTTCTTTTTTTTAATAAAAAACACTTTATTATAATTTTTTTAAGTGCAAATGTATAAAACCAATATGGCAACATCATCCGATTAAACACAGGGACGGACAGAGAAATTATTTATCAAAGGGAACAATCTGATTTTTTTTTAAATGTAGTAATAAGGGTTGTTTTACAATCAGGGTACGCAAGCTAAAAATCACATTTAACACTTATTATCTTCAATATCAGGGCGGCACGGTGGTGTAGTGGTTAGCGCTGTCGCCTTACAGCAAGAAGGTCCGGGTTCGAGCCCCGTGGCCGGCGAGGGCCTTTCTGTGTGGAGTTTGCATGTTCTCCCTGTGTCCGCGTGGGTTTCCTCTGGGTGCTCCGGTTTCCCCCACAGTCCAAAGACATGCAGGTTAGGTTAACTGGTGACTCTAAATTGAGCGTAGGTGTGAATGTGAGTGTGAATGGTTGTCTGTGTCTATGTGTCAGCCCTGTGATGACCTGGCGACTTGTCCAGGGTGTACCCCGCCTTTCGCCCGTAGTCAGCTGGGATAGGCTCCAGCTCGCCTGCGACCCTGTAGAACAGGATAAAGCGGCTACAGATAATGAGATGAGATCTTCAATATCAAAAGGCTTGACTAAATAAACTTGGTTGTTTATTGTAGCCCTGTGATAGCTCTATTTACCATGCAAAAAAATTTGGTGATAACGTTATTTTTGGTGAATGTATGGCAATATATGTCATATTTAGCAAAATTACTTGTGTCATTTAGAAAAAGTGCTTTTTTGACCACAGGTAGCTCCAAAAGGGATGCACTTAAATCATTCTTTATACCATAAAACACATGTTTGGTTCCATATCATTGGAAACATAGTTAAGTTTTAATGTTGAATGCCAGTAAGTTTTCAGACTATTTTGATCAAATTAGTATGTAATTGTGTCCAAAAAAATGTCCTCTCCGAGAGAGCTCATTCATCTCATTATCTCTAGCCGCTTTATCCTTCTACAGGGTCGCAGGCAAGCTGGAGCCTATCCCAGCTGACTACGGGCGAAAGGCGGGGTACACCCTGGACAAGTCGCCAGGTCATCACAGGGCTGACACATAGACACAGACAACCATTCACACTCACATTCACACCTACGCTCAATTTAGAGTCACCAGTTAACCTAACCTGCATGTCTTTGGACTGTGGGGGAAACCGGAGCACCCGGAGGAAACCCACGCGGACACGGGGAGAACATGCAAACTCCGCACAGAAAGGCCCTCGCCGGCCACAGGGCTCAAACCCGGACCTTCTTGCTGTGAGGCGACAGCGCTAACCACTACACCACCGTGCCGCCCTGAAAACTAATAATTAAAAAAAAATTCATTCAAGGGTTTACCTTGTATGAATTTACCTCAGTTTTATGTCAGTTATCTAATTCAGTGGGAAAATATTTTAAACTATCATACAATCTTTCTGCTTTTGCTCTTTTTACAAATTTTAAGGATCTTGAGTATAATTTAAATCCAATCAAGAGAGAAACACATTTGGGGGATGATTTTACGATTCTATTCTTGTACATAAAAAACTTAGCCAGACACAGAATTACATGACATTATAAAGAGTTCATCATTGTTGTTGTTGTTTTCACTTTTTCTGTGAATGTCAAGCCAAAATGTACGCCTGTATTACACCACATGAGAAAAATCTATGCTCTGTAGTTTCAATAACATTTTCATATAAATGAGTACAATTATCGACAGTCCATAATTATCGACACCTTTTCAGATTTACCAATAAAACATTTTTACAAAGGTGAGTTTCAGTTCCAACAGTAATTATTGGTTAATTAATCAACCGGAAGATTCAATCAACCTTTGATCTTGTCATCTGATGATGCAGCTCGTTACCTGAGATGGATTTTTTTTTTTTTTAGCAGGAAAACCTGAATGTTATCATCGCAGGTAAGCATGGTGGAAAGATCATGGACACTGATCAAATTCACCGATATTTCGTGATCTCCTTGTTGAAACCTACTTTGTTTCTTACTCTTTCATTTGACAGTCATCATTTTGTATCTAAACGCGCGTTTGAGAAATCACATGAGGTGTCGATAATAGTGATCACTTTCACCGGTGTCCACCATTATCGACACGCTGTGGAATTAAGTGACATTTACAGCTGTTGTGGATCGATCTTTGTGTAACATTGTTGAAGTAGATGAAGTACTTTTTTTTTAAATAAAAGTGCTGTGATTTAGAATAATTTTTTTCTGATTCACAACAGAATGGAATGTTTATCGAGTATTTGGAATCTGATTGCAGTAAATAGAATTAAAGCAGAATTAAATTCCGAGCAAATAAAAAATTACATGCTTGAAATATTCAGATTTTTCTTTTCCATTCAGAAAATATATATGTTTTTTTGCAGTTTGTTGTAAATCTCTACCACATATTACAACATCAGTCAACATTTTATATTTTGGTTCGAGGAATGAGATGCGAACTTTGACCTGGATTTTCATGCAGTTACAATGTCAATTTCCTGTTGACGTTTATTGGTAAACGACAAAACTAGAAATTAATACAAACAACAACAAATGATTAACAAAATGTGATCTATGGAAATACTTAGAAAGCGGAACCAAAAGATTTTCTGACGCAGGTTAAACATTATCAGTTCATTTGTTTACGAACATTAGAATCACTTCCTCATTTACGTAAACACCGACATCGATATATTTATATAAAAGATATTTTGTACCAAATAAAAACTATGTTTTGTTCACTTAATACCACACACCGATTATTTTTTATAAATAAAAAATATCTGGGTGTCGATAATTGTGGAACGGTGTCAATAACTGTGGACAAAGGTGTTGACAATTGTGGAACGGTGTCACGCGCTAAGTAATCGGGAATCAACTTGGGTTTGTTTTTTTTCCCAGTGGAAGTTTGAGTAATTATTCATGCACAATTTACATATTGAAAGTCTTTTCTACTTTTGTAACAGTCAAAAGATGGTTAAGGTGTCGATAATTGTAGCCGCCGCTCTAGTCTAAGTAATTCTTTAGAAGGATAAATATCGTTCATAGTTTTAAAGTGTGTGTTTCCTTCGTTTTGGGGAGTTGGGGGAATGTTCAAGATATAGTCTGATTGAATTTTTATAAAACTTATGTAGGATATCATTTTTGTTCTGTTTTCCAGCGAATAGTTTCACATTTAGACGGCTTCTAATAAAATTATCATTAGCTCATCCAGCCGACAGGTGATGAGTTTATGTTGTCGTGTGTTGTCCGTTGTCCACATTTCACGAAAATCGCTTCTCCTCTTTCAATTCTTCACCGATTTTGATTCTTTGTGGTATGAAGGTAGGGGTACCAAGGGTGCATATTACTTCTACCCAGATTTGCTTCATTACAATTATTAATGAAGTTATGGACTAATTAAGCCTTAGTAATTAACAGTTCAACAAAAATAATTTCTTCTTGGTCAATTCCTCGGCGTTTTGGATTCTTTCTGGCAAACAGGTCGGTATTCCTAGGGTGGATATCGCGCTTTTATATATATATATATATATATATATATATATATATATATATATATATATATATATATATATATATATATATAATCTCCTTCTCACCCCCGGCGGGGGGGTGGTATCCATGTCATCCTCAAGCTCGGGTCCTCTACCAGAGGCCTGGGAGTTTGAGGGTTCTGCACAGTATCTTCGATGTTCCTAGGACTGCGCTCTTCTGGACTGAGGCTTCAGATGTTGTTCCTGGGATTTGCTGGAGCCACTCTCCCAGTTTGGGGGTTACTGCCCCAAGTGCCCCCACTACCACGGGGACCACGCAACCCTTGACCTTCCACATCCGTTCCAGCTGCTCTTTCAACCCTTGATACTTCTCAAGTTTCTCATGTTCCTTCTTCCTGATGTTGGCATCAGCTGGGATCGCCACATCTATCACCACCACCCTCTTCTGCTCTTTGTCCACTTTGTCTATGTCCGGTTGGTTAGCCAGGATCTGTTTGTCAGTCTGGAAGCTGAATATATATAGCTATAGCTATATATAGCTATAGTATATATATATATATATATATATATATATATATATATATATATATATATATATATATATACTACCATTCAAAAGTTTGGGGTCACTTTGAAATGTCCTTATTTTTGAAAGAAAAGCACTGTTCTTTTCAATGAGGATCACTTTAAACTAATCAGAAATCCACTCTATACATTGCTAATGTGGTAAATGACTATTCTAGCTGCAAATGTGTGGTTTTTGGTGCAATATCTCCATAGGTGTATAGAGGCCCATTTCCAGCAACTCTCACTCCAGTGTTCTAATGGTACAATGTGTTTGCTCATTGCCTCAGAAGGCTAATGGATGATTAGAAAACCCTTGTACAATCATGTTAACACAGCTGAAAACAGTTGAGCTCTTTAGAGAAGCTATAAAACTGACCTTCCTTTGAGCAGATTGAGTTTCTGGAGCATCACATTTGTGGGGTCGATTAAATGCTCAAAATGGCCAGAAAAATGTCTTGACTATATTTTCTATTCATTTTACAACTTATGGTGGTAAATAAAAGTGTGACTTTTCATGGAAAACACAAAATTGTCTGGGTGACCCCAAACTTTTGAACGGTAGTATATATATCTTGTATATAGTGTATATAGCTTGCAACTATAGCTTTATTGCGCAAGGTGGCCCACTTTAGATCATTCCTTCTGGACTAGATGGAGCTGGAGTGAGCTACACCATCATTGATGGTCTCGTTACATTCCTTGTCCAAGATTAAAATCCCCTGAATCGATAGTGATGTCAGCTGTGGCTGTAGAGCTTGATGTACCATTATATTTTTCATGAGAAACACAAATTCTTAGGGTATCGCTTGATGTAATTAAAGAAAGTCTAATTTGTAAGGGTTGAAACTGTGTTTAGTGCAGAATTGTTCATTGTCTAATGATAAAATACCGTTTGCATCCATTAAGTGAGTTATAGACCGTATATCCTTCTCAAACCGAGCTTCATAAAATAAAGATTTATTCTGGTACAAAATGTACCTATTATTACAGAAAATGGTCGTGTGGAACACACACACTGTAAACAAAGTACACGCCACACCTAACAGTCTGTTATACGATAGCCAGATGTCTTTAATGTGGTTATAATGCGCATTTTGGTTGAATTCTGTTCATCTCATGGTATGTTAATGCCATCTGAAAGGCGTGTTTACACTGATTAAAGACTTCACTCAGGAGGTCTGTAAGAGATTAAATGAAAGCTCAAAAGATCACTCATTATAGGATTTACCCAAAACGTGGCTTTCATCATGCATTGATTGATTGATTGGTCATAAAGGTGCTCTTTAGGGATATCGATTGTGTTCCAGATCTCGCTTTCATTGCTACCTGGGCATGGACCACCACTGACTCAGATATTATTTAGATGCTGGTTTATTCTGAGTCCAGCGATGACACTGATATGGTGGTGTCTGTGGTGCGGGTACAGCGCGGCCTGGAGACCCAAGATCAAGACCACCATTGTCAAGTCCCATTGGATCAAGGCTTAGTTCCAATAAGTGCGAAGAGCTCATTTTTAAAAAGAAAGGACATTCAGATATCTTTTCTTCTATTTTGGGCATCCCACAGTGTAATGAACTATCAACTCCTGGAGGGTCATTCCACGTCAATTCAACCAGGGCCCGTGCACTTAGGTCTCAAAAAATTCTGAAAAAAAATCACCAGATGTACCCATGTTAGCTAGGAGAAACACTGTAAATTTATTTGAATGTAAGATGTATACTTTCCATGTTACAGCCAGTTTTACTGGGAGATCGGGGTGTCAATTTTGTTCAGACTCTTATTTTTGTCAAAGTTCACAAGCCCATAGCTCAAGAACTAAACCATGTAGGAGGCTCAAATTTTGCATGCTGGTACAGAAATAGGAATAGTATGTAGCAAAACTGTCATTTTGGGTCTGGATGATCCTGCATGGTCATAGCACTCCTTCAAAGATGATCAACATTTTATTGGAGTTTTTGGCTGTGCTCTGTTTAGGCCTTCAGAAGACGTATTTTTACCCAACATAGACTCTTGATGGCCGGCACGGTGGTGTAGTGGTTAGCGCTGTCGCCTCACAGCAAGAAGGTCCGGGTTCGAGCCCCGTGGCCGGCGAGGGCCTTTCTGTGCGGAGTTTGCATGTTCTCCCCGTGTCCGCGTGGGTTTCCTCCGGGTGCTCCGGTTTCCCCCACAGTCCAAAGACATGCAGGTTAGGTTAACTGGTGACTCTAAATTGACCGTAGGTGTGAATGTGAGTGTGAATGGTTGTCTGTGTCTATGTATCAGCCCTGTGATGAGCTGGCGACTTGTCCAGGGTGTACCCCGCCTTTCGCCCGTAGTCAGCTGGGATAGGCTCCAGCTTGCCTGCGACCCTGTAGAAGGATAAAGCGGCTACAGATAATGAGATGAGATGAGGCTCTTGATTTTTTTTCCCTTATTGAGATAAGTAGAAACACTCTCAAAAAAAGCAATAAACAGAAAGGAAACTCTATCAGTGTTTGAACAGAAGACCTCACAAGTCTGACAAATCATTTTGGATGTCATTTTCAGAGCGCCGGAACACCTTGTGCGAATGTGCGCAGATTTTTAAAATATTTTTTTCTTTATTCTCCATGATCCCTTCTTTTTAAAAACACCAATTTGGCTTGTCTTACTCGAATCTTTCTTTTTTATTTTCCACCCTGAACATGGGCAAAATGCACCATTGAGAGCAATATGTTTTCTATAACATTAATGTAAAGAGTAAATAACCAAAGGCCAATTTTGCCCTGACATGATCACCTGAGAGTGCCTGTGCAGGGGTGGAGGGATCCTTTTCAATTTCAATGATTCAGTGATTTTAGGGGCACCTGTGGTTACTCTCAATATTGAGATACCTCCACCCCAAATAAACTTTGTTCATTAATAAATTAAATCAGTGGTAAATCAGGGCGGCACGGTGGTGTAGTGGTTAGCACTGTCTCACAGCAAGAAGGTCCTGGGTTCGAGCCCCGGTGGCCGGCGAGGGCCTTTCTGTGCGGAGTTTGCATGTTCTCCCCGTGTCCGCGTGGGTTTCCTCCGGGTGCTCCGGTTTCCCCCACAGTCCAAAGACATGCAGGTTAGGTTAACTGGTGACTCTAAATTGACCGTAGGTGTGAATGTGAGTGTGAATGGTTGTCTGTGTCTATTGGCCCTTTTCCACTACCCTTTTTCAGCTCACTTCAGCTCGCTTCAGCTCACTTCAGCCCGACACGGCTCGCGTTTCGACTACCAAAAACCAGCACGACTCAGCTCGCTTCAGCCCTGCTTAGCCCCTAAAACTCGCACGGTTTTGGAGTGGGGCTGAAGCGAGCCAAAGCGAGCCGACTGAGGCTGGGGGCGTGAGCAGACACTCCCCTGTGCACTGATTGGTGAGGAGGAGTGTCCTCACATGCCCACACACGCCCCACGAGCGCGCTGGGATCTGTAAACACCGCAAACCCGGAAGGAGAAGAATTACAAATTACGAGAATTTCTGAAGCCTTATGCGCCGCCTCGCCTCATCTATACGCTCTTGCCAGTATCTGTTGGCGTTGTCAGTGACAACAAGCCACAGCACCAAGACCAGCAACACTAACGACTCCATGTCCTCCATGTTTATTGTTTAGTATTCGGTTTGTGAGACTATCCGCTTAAAAGATCACTGATGTCACTGTTTGCGCTGCTTAACGACATCACCTGACGTCCACCCACTTTCGCTAACTCCACCCAGTGTGTCCACCCACTTCCAGCCAGCACGGTTCAGCGCGGTTGTAGTCGAAATGCAACTCCAACAGCCCCGCTCAGCTCGACTCAGCTCGACTCAGCACGGCACGGCTCAGCCGCGTTTGTAGTGGAAAAGCGGCATATGTGTCAGCCCTGTGATGACCTGGCGACTTGTCCAGGGTGTACCCCGCCTTTTGCCCGTAGTCAGCTGGGATAGGCTCCAGCTTGCCTGCGACCCTGTAGAAGGATAAAGCGGCTAGAGATAATGAGATGAGATGAGTGGTAAATCAGGTGTGGTATAAAAGCAATAAAACACTTCGGACTGTTCTCGTAGATTCCTCTTCAGCATCCTTCTGTCTTTGTGAGACGATGGCGTAGCATCCAAAAGCAAATCTAGTTGCATTTCCGCGAGTGGCTGTGTCGTCCGACTCATGAGTGGCAGTCTCTATTGCACTTGCTGCACTTGAAATTTGATGGCTGCTGTGGCTGATTTTGCTTCTCCTTGCGCTTGGCTCTCTTCTGAGCAAGGGCTGTGTTTCTCGAGTTTCTGTTGAGGTTTTTTTTTTTAAATTTTTTTTATAATTTTGTAGATTATAAACTAATCAACTTCAGGGTAATAACAGGCTTCGGGTTCACAGTGAGCCGCATCACAGCACGGCTTTATTACTTCCAAGAACAGACAAAGTGCATGAAGCTGGGTGATAAATTAATTTCTCATCTCATTATCTCTAGCCGCTTTATCCTGTTCTACAGGGTCGCAGCCAAGCTGGAGCCTATCCCAGCTGACTACGGGCGAAAGGCGGGGTACACCCTGGATAAGTCGCCAGGTCATCACAGGGCTGACACATAGACACAGACAACCATTCACACTCACATTCACACCTACGGTCAATTTAGAGTCGCCAGTTAACCTAACCTGCATGTCTTTGGACTGTGGGGGAAACCGGAGCACCCGGAGGAAACCCACGCGGACACGGGGAGAACATGCAAACTCCACACAGAAAGGCCCTTGCCAGCCCCGGGGCTCGAACCCGGACCTTCTTGCTGTGAGGCGACAGCGCTAACCACTACACCACCATGCCGCCCTAACCTGGATGCTGATTTTCTCTTTTCATTCCGCATGTTAGATTTGGCACAGTTTTACACCGGATGCCCTTCCTGACGCAACCCTCTCCAGTTTATCCGGGCTTGGGACCGGCACCAAGAGTACGCTTATGCACCCCCAGTGGCTGGATTAGTGAGGTGAGAAAGAGCGTGTAGGCAGGGTGGAGCAGTTGGAGAAGGATTTCGGGAGTCATTTGTGATCGGAAAGTCCCAGCAAAAGTGAAAGGTAAGATGTATAAGACAGTAGTGAGACCAGCTGTGATGTATGGATTGGAGACCGTACCCTTAACGAAGAGACAGGAGGCAAAGTTGGAGGTGGCGGAGTTGAGGATGTTAAGGTTTGCGATGGGAGGTTGGACAGGATAAGGAACGAACACATCAGAGGGACAGCACATGTGGAGAGCTCGGGAATGAAGCTAAGAGAGATGAGACTGAGATGGTATGGGCACATCCTGAGAAGAGATGCAGAGCATGTGGGAAGGAGAATGCTGAGGATGGAGCTGCCAGGCAAACGAAAATGAGGAAGGCAAAAAAGGAGATACATGGATGTGGTGAGAGAGGACATGAAAGTGGCAGGTGTCGTAGAGAAGGATGTGGAAGACGGAGCAATGGAGACGAAAGATCCGTTGTGGTGACCCCTAATCAGGAGCAGCCAAAAGAAGAAGAAGAAGAACCTGGATGCTGATTTATTCAGAGTACTTCTCAGGGAAGCCATGGCCTAAAGGTCAGAGAAACAACTCTGGGACCAAAAGGTTGCCGGATCAATTCCCTGAACCAGCAGGAATGGCCGAAGTGCCCTTGAGCAAGGCACCGAACCCCTAATTGCTCCCCAGGCTGCTCTGGATGTGTTGTACTGTCATGATGAGAAATACACACACTGGCCACTTCAATAGAAACTTGTTGTTGATTCTAAGATCCCTGTTCTTGGCTGCAGGAGTGGAACCCAAAGCTGTTGCATGAATGCTGAGATGCTTTTCTGCTCACCAAGGTTGTAAAGCGTGATTATACGAGTTGCTATGTCCTTCCTGGAAAAAAAAACCTCGAACCACCAGTCTGTCCATTTTCTGATCTCTCTTATCAACAAGGCGTTTGTTTCCACCCACAGAACTGTCCCTCACTCACTCGGTGATGTTTTTTGTTTTCAGCACCATTCTGTGTAAACTCTAGAGACTGTTGTGTGTGAAAACCCCAGGAAGGAGATCAGCAGTTTCTGAAATACTCAAACCTTCATGCTCCATCTGGCTCAAACCAACACCCATGCCACAGTGAAAGAACGCCACATTTTATTGTGAGATCACAATTTTTCTCATTCTGATGTTGTGAAGCTGTTGATTTGTATCCATGCGATTTGACGCATCGAGGGATCTGCCGATTAAAAAAATGCAGAAAACAGAACAGCAGGTGGATGGATGGGTGTTCCTAATAAAAATAAAGTGGCTGGTGAGTGTATACATTTCTGGAATATGAAGCAGGGGCGATTTCTCAGAGACAACAAGGGAAGCCGAGCTTCCCCTAAAATTCTCTCCCCAAACTGCGGCGTCTACGACGTTGAATTCTCATTAAAACAATAACTTGCATAACATAATATATGCCCAAGATTGTATTTATGTTCATAACTATCCTGTAACTTATTTGAGTGATGTCTGACGAACTTGCAGTTCGCTACGAGAATCACCTTTGCTGCCAGGCTGTAACCTTTCTTATTTCAATGGGCTCTATGGACTGGCAGCAGTGTTGCCAGATTGGGCGGTTTTAAGTGCATTTTGGCGGGTTTTGAACATATCTTGGGATGGAAAACGTCAGCAGTATCTGGCAACACTGACTGGCAGCCGGGTATCCGTTGCAGTCTACGAGACGGCTCTGAACAGCCAATTTCGGCTAGTTGTTATTGGTTAAAATCAACAAAATCGTCACTTCCAGGGAAGCCGGGCTTCTCTGGGACTAAACGAGACAGTGGGAGGGACAAGAAGCCGGGCTGATAAAGGATTATTGGAGGTAGTGTTTGAAAGACATGAGGAGGGCGGTACTTTGGCGAGGAACATGGAAGTATGATCAGTCAGTCCCTAGCGGATGTCGAGAAAGTGTAATCGTGTGCCAAAGTGCTGTCCGAATTTCTTTTCATATAAACGGTTCTTCTCATTGATGTCTCTGTACATTACTCTGTAAATAAATGTAAATATTACTCGTTGTGCTCCGTTAACTTTCATCCATTCTATCAGTTTGATCATTCGTGAATTCACTCGTTTATTTCATTTGTAGTTCAATCTGGTTGTAGGCTAGCTTGAGCCTTATTGGGATCTGCAGTGCTAGCTGCTAACAGAAATTGGTGAAGTCTCTGGAAAGCACAACCAGCTGGTATGACAGGGTCACAGACCATTTTCTGGAAAAGGAGCGGAGGGCAGAATTTGTGTATAAATAGTGTTCATGTTCATGAATCTGAAGTGTGTATATTGTTCAGTAATGTGAAGAGAATGGTGGGCTCTGTGTTATACAGTAGGTTATACCTGGGTATAATATTCAAGGTTCTGTGTGTTGCATAGCCTACCTGGTTATGAATTTCCAGACTGTGTTGCAGAAGATGTTCAAGGATGTGTTGCACAGCTGGGTGTTGTGTTAAAGACTCTGTGTTGCATATCAGGGTATGATGTTCAAGGCTCTTCGTTGAATAGCCAGTGATTTTTGGATGTTTGATATTTTTGATTAAGGATATGAGGCACTAGCCTGGCAAGCCAGACTATAACATGAAATGTACAAGCAAAAATACTTTCTGCCACTAGGTAGGGTTGTCTAGTTCACTATGCTAATGGGGCACACCTTTCTATGCTTTGATATCCGGCCTACAGGTTTTACGATGAATGTGTAAAATGGGCTTCCCCTGTTTTAAAAACCAGCAGCCGCCACTGATATGAAGTCTAGGAAACATGGAATCAGAAACATTTCAGACTCGACAGTAGTCAGGAGTTTCCAAGGCGTCTTTTTTGTTGTGTAAACTTTAGACTCTCGTGGTAACAGAGCCACACAGGAAGCGACCTCACATGGTTAGTTCAATACTAACTAAAGTATTGACTCCCAGAATTGTTTAGAAGTCAATGGAACATTCAAAAAGATCTCCAGGGGATCTGATCCAATCCACACTTTTTTTTTTCCCATCTAAGTACAGCAGTGTTTGTGTTGTGTAATCCTGTTCATTCACATGAAGCACGTGAGTGTGTCATTACTGCCATGTCCTGCTGCTGAAAACTATGCTAATGACTCAGAGTTTATTTTAGAACAACATGTTCCTTTGAGCTCAACATGTTCAGGCTTGTAGGGATGGAATGAGTAAATTCCCAGACTATTAAAATATTCTGGAGGAAAAAAAAACATTCATGAGTAGACTTGAGTTTATATGTCTACTGGATAACTTTATACAATATTTATTTACACACACACCGACTTCCAAAGACCACAACTTTGGCCAGATTCCGATAGTTCTGCTCTTTTTTATGCAGAAATTTATTTGAAATACAGTATCTGCTCCTTTCTGTTTCTGCTCTCACATGATGACTGGTTTGTTTTTGCAGCTCAGCGCAGTCACTGTTTCCACACTAATGTTGATTGCTTTACTATCACAACATGCCCCAACATGTTTAATCCTCTGACAGACAGTACAGCAACTTCTCATCTCATCTCATTATCTCTAGCCGCTTTATCCTGTTCTACAGGGTCGCAGGCAAGCTGGAGCCTATCCCAGCTGACTACGGGCGAAAGGCGGGGTACACCCTGGACAAGTCGCCAGGTCATCACAGGGCTGATACATAGACACAGACAACCATTCACACTCACATTCACACCTACAGTCAATTTAGAGTCACCAGTTAACCTAACCTGCATGTCTTTGGACTGTGGGGGAAACCGGAGCACCCGGAGGAAACCCACGCGGACACGGGGAGAACATGCAAACTCCGCACAGAAAGGCCCTCGCCGGCCCCGGGGCTCGAACCCGGACCTTCTTGCTGTGAGGCGACAGCGCTAACCACTACACCACCGTGCCACCCATCCCTTATGTTATCATGGTGATAAACAGTCGCTCTCTTACCAGCCTCTCATGAAGTTAATAAGACACAAAAGCACAGCTTGTCCTGGTACCAAGGAACCGTAAACTCATAAACTTCTCTGTAATTAAGATGGCAGAAAACTAGATGTTAAATACAGAGGTGCTTGAAAGTTTGTGAACCCTTTAGAGTTTTCTATATTTCTGCATAAATATGACCTAAAATGTCATCAGATTTTCACACAAGTCCTAAAAGTAGATAAAGAGAACCCAGTTAAACAAATGAGACAAAAATATTATACTTGGTCATTTATTTATTGAGGAAACTGATCCAAGGTTACATATCTGTGAGTGGCAAAAGTATGTGACCCTTTGCTTTCACTATCTGGTGTGACCCCCTTGTGCAGCAATAACTGCAACTAAATGTTTGCGGTAACTGTTGATCAGTCCTGCACACCGGCTTGGAGGAATTTTAGCCCGTTCCTCCGTACAGAACAGCTTCAACTCTGGGATGTTGGTGGGTTTCCTCACATGAGCTGCTCGCTTCAGGTCCTTCCACAACGTTTCAATTGGATTAAGGTCAGGACTTTGACTTGGCCATTCCAAAACATTAACTTTATTCTTCTTTAACCATTCTTTGGTAGAACGACTTGTGTGCTTAGGGTCGTTGTCTTGCTGCATGACCCACCTTCTCTTGAGATTCAGTTCATGGACAGATGTCCTGACATTTTCCTTTAGAATTCGCTGGTAGAATTCAGAATTCATTGTTCCATCAATGATGGCAAGCCGTCCTGGCCCAGATGCAGCAAAACAGGCCCAAACCATGATACTACCACCACCATGTTCCACAGATGGGATAAGGTTCTTATGCTGGAATGCAGTGTTTTCTTTTCTCCAAACATAACGCTTCTCATTTAAACCAAAAAGTTCTATTCTGGTCTCATCCATCCACAAAACATTTTTCCAATAGCCTTCTGGCTTGTCCATGTGATTTTTAGCAAACTGCAGATGAGCGGTAATGTTCTTTTTGGAGAGCAGTGGCTTTCTCCTTGCAACCCTGCCATGCACACCATTGTTGTTTAGTGTTCTCCTGATGGTGGACTCATGAACATTAACATTAGCCAATGTGAGAGAGGCCTTCAGTTGCTTGTGACCTCGCCAACTATTACACGCCTTGCTCTTGGAGTGATCTTTGTTGGTCGACCACTCCTGGGGAGGGTAACAATGGTCTTGAATTTCCTCCATTTGTACACAATCTGTCTGACTGTGGATTGGTGGAGTCCAAACTCTTTAGAGATGGTTTTGTAACCTTTTCCAGCCTTTCTGAGGTCCTCAGAAATCTCCTTTGTTCGTGCCATGATACACTTCCACAAACATGTGTTGTGAAGGTCAGACTTTGATAGATCCCTGTTCTTCAAATAAAACAGGGTGCCCACTCACACCTGATTGTCATCCCATTGATTGAAAACACCTGACTCTAATTTCACCTTCACATTAACTGCTAATCCTAGAGGTTCACGTACTTTTGCCACTCACAGATATGTAATATTGGATCATTTTCCTCAATAAATAAATGACCAAGTATAATATTTTTGTCTCATTTGTTTAACTGGGTTCTCTTTATCTACTTTTAGGACTTGTATGAAAATCTGATGATGTTTTAGGCCATATTTATGCAGAAATCTAGAAAATTCTAAAGGGTTCACAAACTTTCAAGCACCACTGTATATAACCAGTAACTAATAGTACATTTCTAATATGCAATAAAGTATACTTTAGTAAACTAAAGCGGTGTTTTATTGCTTTACATCATACATTTGCACACCGAATGTTGTGTTTTCTTTTCTTTTTTTGTGCTATTAAGATTAAATGCATTTTATTGTACATCGTATTGTTACATTCTTCACTTTTATTTGATTTAAATTTTATTTGTATCACACTTTTAACATGAGGGACATTAACGCAAACTCAAATCAGCTTTACAGAAAATTCCAGATATAAAGTTTAAACGTATATTTTTTTCCCCTGTGGATTTACAGATAGAAGTTTTTGAAATTAACTCAAAAAATATTTTTTTTTCATGGAATAAACAATAAATAAACCTAATCATGTCTCTTTCATCCTGAATTTATTAAACATTATTCATTTTCTGGAATTTTACCAGTTTAGTCGTTTTTTTATTAGCGCTCAGATTTCTGACTATATGCATACATTATTATTATTAAGCCAGATTCTTTTGATTATTTCAAAAAAATACCGTATCACCTTTACTATAAAGTAAATGCTTTGTCCGTTCGTATCCAGTGGTGCTTGAAAGTTTGTGAACCCTTTAGAATGTTCTAGATTTCTACATAAATGACCTGAAACAGCCTCAGATTTATGTTTGTTAGATAACGAGATAGTAAGAATGCATAAATAAATGACCAAATATAATATTTTTGTCTCACTGGGTTCACTTTGAGTTTAGAACTGATGTTTTAGATCATATTTATGCAGAAATATAGAAAACTGTAAAGGGTTCACAAACTTTCAAGCACGAGTTACATCACGAGTTTAAAAAAAAAAAAAGCCTGAAATAATACAAAACTCGTTAAGATGTAAAATATTTCTTAGTGGTGACCAGAAGTGTAGAAAATGTCATTTTTAAAATAGAGTAAATATTATTGATATGCAAAAAAAAAAAAAAAAAAAACACGCCAGCATGCACGATGCAGCTGGATTCAGATGTGTAAAAAGAAAAAAAAATCTAATTAATATATATATTTTTTTTATTGGAATTTTGTATTGAATTTTTTAAAAGAATATACGCGAGACACTGCGAATAGGAAATAAAAATTTAAATAAATAAATAAATGTATTAAAAGAAAAAGCTAACGCGCAACAGAGATGAGGATTTTTTTTCAGGTCAAGGATTTGAGTGATTGCGTTTTCTTTCTCTGATGTTCTCTCCATCAGATAGGACACCGTGTATGAAAGGGTTAACCCGAGCTCCAGCGGGGTGTGGGGTCTTTAACGTGGATCTGACACTCTGCTCTTCTCTCACACACGTCACCGAGACGTCTCGGGTCGCTGAAGGACTTTGGGACGGAGGGAAAACTCACAGCGTGAGAGATGAAAGTCGCTGCAGAAAGAAAGCAGCGAGCGGCCACTGGGCTAAAGTTCACCGCTGACTTGGCAGAAAGTGTTGAATTCCTGAGAGCAGACGGAGACAGGAGACACGCGGAACAGATCAGAGCTGCTGGAACACACATCCAGAACCTTCTACAGGGGGCGGGGTCTGTTATATTGAAATCAGGACGACTGGAAATGTTCTACTGAAGAACACTGTGTGTGTGTGTGTGTGTGTGTGTGTAAAGTGTTTAATAAGTCCATGAAACAAGAAGAGAGTGTGATCACAACTCGGCCACATTCAACCTCCATTTTAATCTTCACCAGAGAAACGTAGCGACAGGTAAAAGAGCAACCAGAAAAGAAAGAAAGAAGGAAAAAAGAATGAACAAACAGAAAAGAGAAAACCAGAAAGCAAGAAAGAAAAATAAAACACATAATAAATAAAGACAGAAAGCAAGGACCCGGCCCTGGATAAAGCCGAGACGAGACGAGAAAGCAAGGACGCAAAGAAGTGAGAAAAAGCACGCAATAAATAACTAATGAAATAAAAGACAGAAAAAAGAAACAAAAATACAAGAGAGAGATTTATTGAGGCGTGTGTGTGTTGATCTCAGTGCACTGGGATTAAACACTAACTCGAGCAGTTCACTGTTTCAGTTCTTTATTTTAACACTGAATGAAACACAGCATGACGTAAAAATAGTTTCATCTGAAACGTAAGAGGCAGGTTAAAGCGTACGGAGGCGTCCGTCTGTCCGTGTGTGAGAAACGTGGTCCAGCGGGTAAAGTGTTCAGGGCCTCTGCGCGAGCCGGCTCTTGCCCTCCTCCTGCTCGCTCAGTTTGAAGTGTGTGTAGGTGAGGATGCCGCTGAGCGTGCAGGCGATGCCCAGGCCCTGGTGCAGAGACAGCGGGTCGTGGAACAGCGCGTAACCCCCGAGCAGCGTGATGCAGAACTTAAAGTGACCAAACATGTTGTAGCTGTGAGGGTCAGGGGTTAAAGGTCAACAACACACACAGCGTTATCGACATTCACACACACCTCGCTGAGGATCAGCAGCTCGGGATCATTATCATCAAAAACCTTTGGTCTTCTCTTATTTAAAAAATAAATAAATAAATAAATAAAACCCACACACACGATAAAATGTAAGAAAGGAAGAAAAAAGTAAAAGAAAATGGAGGCGAAAGCAAGAAAGAAAACAAAAGCTAGAAGGAAAAAAGAATGAAAATCAGAAAAAAAGAGGACTTTCAGAAAATTTAATTTAATGTAGACGGGAAAATAAAAACAAAAACAAGAATGAAAAAGGAAGGAAGGAAGGAAGGAAGGAAGGAAGGAAGGAAGGAAGGAAGGAAGGAAGGAAGGAAGGGGAAGAAAAAATCAAAGGAAAATAAAGTACCTGAAATGCTAACTTTTAATAAAAGAAGAGTAAAAAAAAAAAGGGTGAAAGATAAATAAAAAAAAAAAAAAAAAGAATAATAAAAAAGAAAAGGGAGGAGGAAAAATAAAACGAGAGAGAGGGTAAGAAAAGCAAGAAAGGTAAAGAGGAAAAAATAAAAGAAGGAACCAAAAGGGGGTGAAGCGGAAAAACGAATAAAGAAGGGAAAGAGGAAAAAAAGTAAGGAACGGTAAAGAAAAGAAAAAGGAAGGAGAAGGAAAGACGAATGAAGTGCAAGAAAAGTGAAGAATGAAAAGAAAAGAAAGCGGATGAACTAATAAGCAAAAACAAAAAGAAGAGAGTGACGAAAGGGGTAAACAGGAAAAAAAAAAGGTGAAGGAAAGTGAAAAAGAAATAAAGGAATGAGAGGAAAATAAGGAAAGAACAGAGAGAGAGAAAAGGGGGACGAAAACAGACAAAATGAGAAGACGAGAGAGAAAGCAAGGCGAGATGAAGAATTCCATTCAAGAAGAAAATGAAAAAAAAACCCACTTTATAGATGAATATTTAAGTCTTGCTGGAAGCGTAAAACGAGTCGTGAACGACGGCGTTCTGATGACATCATCGCGCCAAGTCTTGAAGGGAAGTGTGCAGATTAAAGTCAGAGCTCCCTCTAGTGGTGAAGATCAGTAACTCTACAGCTGTGACTCAGAAAGGATACGTGACGGGAGACGTGTTCCCGATGATCCAGTAGATGGACAAATTCACCAAGAAGGCGATAATTCCAGACACAAACACCATCACCTGGAAATAATAACAGTCAAGAGAAAGAAACGTTACGTAGTTTGTTCGCTAAACAACAAAATTCTCTGAAGCACAGCATCACGAGACTGGATTATAATCCCGCGTTGCACGTCCACGACCTGATGTCCTTTAAGCAGACAGATAAAGAGCAGATAAACCTCTGAGGGTCAGGAGCTGCGTCTCGTCTGTGTACCGATAGAAGATTAAATCAAGAACATCAGCCCCAGGGGTGAACCCGGAGACACTCCACAGAACAAAGATCACACCTTGATGAGTAATTATCAAGCGCAACATCATTCACGACCACTTTGGTAACATCAAAGAAATACAGAACACAGAGAGTCCGAGTCAGACTCCTAGCATTCTGAATAGGGCTGTAACGATACACTCCGGTCACGATTCGATTCCGTTCGCAATTCCGGCTTCACGGTTTCGATTTGGATCTCAGGAGATTCTGAACAAAATTCGAACGAAGAAAACCAATGACTGAAAAGACGCCTTTTACAACCCCGATTCCAAAAAAGTTGGGACAAAGTACAAATTGTAAATAAAAACAGAATGCAATGATGTGGAAGTTTCAAAATTCCATATTTTATTCAGAATAGAACATAGATGACATATCAAATGTTTAAACTGAGAAAATGTATCATTTAAAGAGAAAAATTAGGTGATTTTAAATTTCATGACAACAACACATCTCAAAAAAGTTGGGACAAGGCCATGTTTCCCACTGTGAGACATCCCCTTTTCTCTTTACAACAGTCTGTAAACGTCTGGGGACTGAGGAGACAAGTTGCTCAAGTTTAGGGATAGGAATGTTAACCCATTCTTGTCTAATGTAGGATTCTAGTTGCTCAACTGTCTTAGGTCTTTTTTGTCGTATCTTCCGTTTTATGATGCGCCAAATGTTTTCTATGGGTGAAAGATCTGGACTGCAGGCGGGCCAGTTCAGTACCCGGACCCTTCTTCTACGCAGCCATGATGCTGTAATTGATGCAGTATGTGGTTTGGCATTGTCATGTTGGAAAATGCAAGGTCTTCCCTGAAAGAGACGTCGTCTGGATGGGAGCATATGTTGCTCTAGAACCTGGATATACCTTTCAGCATTGATGGTGTCTTTCCAGATGTGTAAGCTGCCCATGCCACACGCACTAATGCAACCCCATACCATCAGAGATGCAGGCTTCTGAACTGAGCGCGGATAACAACTTGGGTTGTCCTTCTCCTCTTTAGTCCGAATGACACGGCGTCCCTGATTTCCATAAACAACTTCAAATTTTGATTCGTCTGACCACAGAACAGTTTTCCACTTTGCCACAGTCCATTTTAAATGAGCCTTGGCCCAGAGAAGACGTCTGCACTTCTGGATCATGTTTAGATACGGCTTCTTCTTTGAACTATAGAGTTTTAGCTGGCAACGGCAGATGGCACGGTAAATTGTGTTCACAGATAATGTTCTCTGGAAATATTCCTGAGCCCATTTTGTGATTTCCAATACAGAAGCATGCCGGTATGTGATGCAGTGCCGTCTAAGGGCCCGAAGATCACAGGCACCCAGTATGGTTTTCCGGCCTTGACCCTTACGCACAGAGATTCTTCCAGATTCTCTGAATCTTTTGATGATATTATGCACTGTAGATGATGATATGTTCAAACTCTTTGCAATTTTACACTGTCGAACTCCTTTCTGATATTGCTCCACTATTTGTCGGTGCAGAATTAGGGGGATTGGTGATCCTCTTCCCATCTTTACTTCTGAGAGCCGCTGCCACGCCAAGATGCTCTTTTTATACCCAGTCATGTTAATGACCTATTGCCAATTGACCTAATGAGTTGCAATTTGGTCCTCCAGCTGTTCCTTTTTTGTACCTTTAACTTTTCCAGCCTCTTATTGCCCCTGTCCCAACTTTTTTGAGATGTGTTGCTGTCATGAAATTTCAAATGAGCCAATATTTGGCATGAAATTTCAAAATGTCTCACTTTCGATATCTGATATGTTGTCTATGTTCTATTGTGAATACAATATCAGTTTTTGAGATTTGTAAATTATTGCATTCCGTTTTTATTTACAATTTGTACTTTGTTCCAAGTTTTTTGGAATCGGGGTTGTAATTTCAAAATCATAAACAATGCGTTTTTGTCTGGATGAAGCTGAATAAGAGCCATTCCACCGAATCGGTGCCATTTCCGTCCCTCGAAAATTATATGTATAAATGCACATAAAAATGTACTTTAAAATACATTTCCTTATTACGCAGAATGTCCTGCATATGGATCTGATTTCAAATTTAAGACAGCATGTGTTACCTGTCCCCGCACTCTAACTTTATACTTTATTATGAAATACTATGATTAAAATCCTTCAGAAACAGTATTTCTTTTGCACTGTTGTGTGACTCCATATCCTATCCATGGTTTAAATATATTTTTTCATAAGAAATCCACAATATCTTAGTTAAAATACACATTTTAGTTGTGTCCCTGGGTTTTCACTCAGTCCTGTTACCCAAACATATTACCCCATCTGACAAATTTGGAACATTCCATAAATCACATGCTCAACAGGAAGTTACATCTGTTGTGTCTTCTGAAGGCCATGGGAAGACCAAAAGTTAGTAGCCTGGGCCCGCCCATCCTAAGCGTGACGCAACACGAGGGCCTGTTCCGAGCTTAGTCTGGCCAGGCAGGCTATCTACAGCATTTCCAAGCTCCTAAAAAATCGGGAACCAATCAACTTTGAGCATCTCCAACGGCCCTGGGTAGAGGCGTGTTCAAGGCACTGACGTAGTAGAACTGCGACCGGAAGCCATAGATTGTTTACAGAATCTATGCCGGAAGCGCTTCATTCACATCACGAACATGGAGCAGCAGCAAGCCTTTAACACAGCGGTAGATGCTGTATTGAAAGCATTCAACGGGAAGTTCTCATTGAAAACGGAGCAAAGAGCAGCCCTGGAGGTATTTATTGAAAGGAAGGACGTTTTCGCCTTGCTCCCGACCGGCTTCGGTAAGAGTTTAATCTACCAGTTAGCCCCGTCGCGTCGCATACGTCAGAGGAAAGAGTGATGTGATTGGTTTAAGCTTCGTCACAGCCTTTTCTGGCTTCGACCAGTAGCAAACTGAGGCATTTCAGGGAGGCGGGTCAACCACGGGCTCTGGGAAACGGTTTGGCTTAATAGCTTGGCCAGACCAAATGCTCGGAGAGCTTTGAAGTCGCGTTAGCCAGGCTAAAAAGTTAGTTCTCTCATTTACTTTTCTGTATATTTGATGATTTTTTTAACTTTGACTGAAAAGGTCAATGTCAACATACTGTCCTGTTACTTAAATTATTTCTTAGATGATATTTGTTTATTTTAAAAATACAGATTTTTGGTAAATCACTAGAATGTGCCAAGTGTGGTCATGCTATTAGCGATGACGCCATGTGGCTTAATTCCATGTATTAGCTAATCCTAGGCTAAAAACTCAGCCCTGTTACTTTGAGTTTTGTTAACAGGACTGAAAAAAAAATGCAGCCATCTTTGACTTCCACACCTTGTAAAAAAAAAAATAACGTAGCCTTTTAACATTTTGAATAGTTAAATATGTGTGTTATCATAATCAGTGTTGAAAAGATATAACAAATTAAGTTTAATTTGGGAGTGGGACAACAAGCAAATGGCACCCATTCGGTGGAATGTCCCATAAATTGAAAACGGCTATAAACAGAGGTTTAAAGGAGAAATGAAGGCAAATTTCTTATTGTCAAAATTCTATTTTTTATCTCATTTTATTAAATATCGGAAAGTATTTTTGATAGCTACTTATTTTGTCGCTGCTATAGCAAGTTATGAGTGTAAACAAGATTCGTTGAGACCTGTGCGAGACATCGTAGGACGGAAGTGAAACATACAGCGGAAATCAAAGACCGACATCTGCCAACGTTCCCTGTGTCTGAAATCGCTCACTCGTTCACTACTCCCTATATAGGGAATTACTATATAGTGAGCTCATTGGTAAAATGAAAAAACGTTTTCGGACACTAGTCCGTCGCGCTGGTATTTACGTCATTACTGTCACACAATTAAAACGTGCCAGATCAGTCGGCTGGTGGGTTTCAAAATAATAAACACATGCGTGTGTTTTTGTGATAAATCCATATTATACTGGGCGCATTTCCCACATTAATCAACACAAAGTACCTGCAGCTTTCAGTTCTTTTAAATCAAGGCTGAATATTTTCTTCTTCGCCGCTGCCTTTTATTAAATCAAATTTGAGACTTGTAATTTGATTTCTTTCAGCGCAACTGCAGTGCATGATGGGATATCTTGCTTTGGTTAGTGACCATCGTTGTCCACTTCTTTTCGTGATGCATTGTGGGATACTTTGAGTGCACTATATAGGGTGTAAATAATCCTCACTAAGGTTTCAGACAGCGCTACAAAATGGCGTCCTCACTATATAGTGCCCGATATAGTGAGTAGGGAGCGATTTCGGACACAGGGGTTGTCAAAAGACACGCGCGCCCTCTTTCGAATGCAGACATAATCAAGCCGGAAGTTTTGTTTGTTTTGATAGCAATCAGGAAAGTTTGAAAAAAGTAGGCAGTAATCGTCATTTAAACTTGTTTTTGTGCAATATTTCGTTTGGAAAACAGTTTTCAAAATGGCGGCGCTGACACCTAGCTGACGCGTCACGTTTCCAAGTCTCGTGAAGATCGTGCGGATAAGCGACGCCCGCCGTGGACCAAACGAACTAAATTCGACATGGCAAAAAAACGAATAGGCCGATAAATATAATATTTAATTGCAATTAGTTGCCAATACGAGTCAAGATATAAGGTTACTAAAGCCGAAAACGTAATTGAAGAACACGTTAATTAAGAAATAAAGCAAGTTTAAAAATGACTTCAGTTCCCCTTTAATATCGTAAACAAGACAAAACATACAGGTTCACCATATCTTAATAATAAATGAACCCACCAAGGACGGCGTAGCTCACTCCGGCCCCGTCTAGTCCAGAAGGAATGATCTAAAGTGGGCCACCTTGCGCAATAAATGCTGCAAGCTCTATACACTACATACAAGCTATATATAGACGCGATATCCACCCTAGGAATACCGACCTATTTGCCAGAAAGAATCCAAAACGGCGAGGAATTGACCGAGAAGAAGCGATTTTTGTTGAACTGCTCATTAAGGCTTAATTAGTCCAATTAATAATTGTAATGAAGCAAATCCGTGTAGAAGTTATATGCACCCTAGGTACCCCTACCTTCATCCCACAAAGAATCAAAATCGGTGAAGAATTGAAGAGAAATGTGGACGACACCGGACAGACGACACACGACACGATGGCATAAACTCATCACCTGTCGGCTGGATGACTGAATAAACTAACAAAGTAAACAAAGTGTCTGACTTCGGGGCTTTGAAAAGGATCTGAGTGAAACATAATGAGCTCCGTAGCAGAAATAGAGCTCCAAAGTCGGCTAAAATGACCGTTTTCCACAGACTTTTGGTGTCTTTTGAAGAGTTATTGTGGAAACGTGTAACACTTGTTGGTTGTTGCAATCCGGTGCTATTGGGTTTCACAAGTGCAGAACTATCTCCTTGACTCTCCACGGAAGAATCTGATCACATGACCAGCGTGCTCTGTGTATATTTTAACTCTATGCTCAGATTAAGGCTTCTGGTGTTCAAACGGTACAAATTCATTACGCGTATAATTCACAGAAAGCTGACTTCCACCATGTGAACAGTCACAATGTATCGTTACACCTCTAGAGTTACTGAGGAATATCTTGTGACCAAATGTGTGGAAATTTTGAAATTACGGTGTTATGAAATGCCATCATGATACATTAATACGAGATGTTCTGGATGAAGCGGACTTCAGCTTAAAAAACGTTGAAGTTATAACATCAGTCCGCTGGGTCATTTCCCTGGGCGTGGCCGTACTGGATTAGCCAGATACATTGGATGGATGAATTAGGAGACGAAAATGAGGGCGGCGCTGTGTGACGTAGAATTCCGCACGTCTTCCTTGTTCCGTCCTGGATCTGAGACGTTTGTCCGAGTGGCTTCATCAAGTAAAGCGAGAAAACTTTACTCCTGGAAAAAGCAGCAAATTGTGCAGGGAGCATTTTACAAACGATTGTGGGTTTGTGGAGGACTTGGATGAAAAAACCACTGGGAAGAAGCGAGACACGAGGCAGAAACGACAATTGAAGCCAGACGCGATCCTGACTTTAGCCCTATTCGCACAGGATAAGTATTACCGATGGACCTCTGGTAATTTGCAATTACCCCCGCACCTCTGTGTTATTGTGTGGCGCATTCGGACGGGATAAGCAAAAGTCTGTAATTCACTGAATTTACAGACATTGTGACCGGATGTGTCGTAAGTTCACAACATCCTGTTTCGTCTTGTAGACAGGAGTTCAAAATGGCGAATGGAGCGGTTTCTGCTTATCTGGTTCAAATACGGGATAGGCCTACTACCACTTGCCCCTGAAATGCTGTTTATCAAAATTTCGCCCGTATCCTCCATTATTCACTCCAGAAAAGTACAAGAGACGCGCGTTTAATAATTACAAACACAGACATGCGCATTCACACCGGACTTGTATTACCACTGGACATCTGTGTTTTGCCGAAACACAGTAGGTAATTCGCCGAAACACAGTAGGTAATTCGCGGCGGAATTACTACTTGGCAAATTACGGACATGGCGCATTCGCACGGGACTAAGAACTCAGACATTCTCTGTAATTATTCCGAATTACCAGAGGTCCACAGGTAATACTTATCCCGTGCGAATAGGGCATTTGTTTCACCACAAAACACCGACAGCACGCCGCGCCACACGTCAAACGGATTGAAGATAAGCAGGTAAATATACATTTTTTTAAATAAATGAGCCAAGACTTTATTTTGATTCCTTTGTCATAAGTTTTGTCGAGAAATGCAAACAAATTGACCGAGAAGTCGCGTCAAACCATAATATTATACAACCCCGATTC
This sequence comes from Neoarius graeffei, assembly GCF_027579695.1. NCBI lineage: Eukaryota > Metazoa > Chordata > Actinopteri > Siluriformes > Ariidae > Neoarius > Neoarius graeffei. Next base: position 6,315,497 of record NC_083589.1, on the reverse strand, counting down.
CAAAAAAGTTGGGACAAAGTACAAATTGTAAATAAAAACGGAATGCGATGATGTGGAAGTTTCAAAATTCCATATTTTATTCAGAATAGAACATAGATGACATATCAAATGTTTAAACTGAGAAAATGTATCATTTAAAGAGAAAAATTAGGTGATTTTAAATTTCATGACAACAACACATCTCAAAAAAGTTGGGACAAGGCCATGTTTCCCACTGTGAGACATCCCCTTTTCTCTTTACAACAGTCTGTAAACGTCTGGGGACTGAGGAGACAAGTTGCTCAAGTTTAGGGATAGGAATGTTAACCCATTCTCGTCTAATGTAGGATTCTAGTTGCTCAGCTGTCTTAGGTCTTTTTTGTCGTATCTTCCGTTTTATGATGCACCAAATGTTTTCTATGGGTGAAAGATCTGGACTGCAGGCTGGCCAGTTCAGTACCCGGACCCTTCTTCTACGCAGCCATGATGCTGTAATTGATGCAGTATGTGGTTTGGCATTGTCATGTTGGAAAATGCAAGGTCTTCCCTGAAAGAGACGTCGTCTGGATGGGAGCATATGTTGCTCTAGAACCTGGATATACCTTTCTGCATTGATGGTGTCTTTCCAGATGTGTAAGCTGCCCATGCCACATGCACTAATGCAACCCCATACCATCAGAGATGCAGGCTTCTGAACTGAGCGCTGATAACAACTTGGATCGTCCTTCTCCTCTTTAGTCCGAATGACACGGCGTCCCTGATTTCCATAAAGAACTTCACATTTTGATTCGTCTGACCAAAGAACAGTTTTCCACTTTGCCACAGTCCATTTTAAATGCGCCTTGGCCCAGAGAAGACATCTGCGCTTCTGGATCATGTTTAGATACGGCTTCTTCTTTGAGCTATAGAGTTTTAGCTGGCAACGGCGGATGGCACGGCGAATTGTGTTCACAGATAATGTTCTCTGGAAATATTCCTGAGCCCATTTTGTGATTTCCAATACAGAAGCATGCCTGTATGTGATGCAGTGCCGTCTAAGGCCCCGAAGATCACGGGCACCCAGTATGGTTTTCCGGCCTTGACCCTTACGCACAGAGATTCTTCCAGATTCTCTGAATCTTTTGATGATATTATGCACTGTAGATGATGATATGTTCAAACTCTTTGCAATTTTACACTGTCGAACTCCTTTCTGATATCGCTCCACTATTTGTCGGCGCAGAATTAGGGGGATTGGTGATCCTCTTCCCATCTTTACTTCTGAGAGCCGCTGCCACTCCAAGATGCTCTTTTTATACCCAGTCATGTTAATGACCTATTGCCAATTGACCTAATGAGTTGCAATTTGGTCCTCCAGCTGTTCCTTTTTTGTACCTTTAACTTTTCCAGCCTCTTATTGCCCCTGTCCCAACTTTTTTGAGATGTGTTGCTGTCATGAAATTTCAAATGAGCCAATATTTGGCATGAAATTTCAAAATGTCTCACTTTCGACATTTGATATGTTGTCTATGTTCTATTGTGAATACAATATCAGTTTTTGAGATTTGTAAATTATTGCATTCTGTTTTTATTTACAATTTGTACTTTGTCCCAACTTTTTTGGAATCGGGGTTGTACTATACTTTAGTACAGCATTAACTTGTACACCGCCGCTGTGCTCGCGGAAAATGACATCACGCATGATGGAGTTATGGCGGCCTCGCTGACAAAAAACAGCCCCGTCTGTTTTCATCACTTGAGTGGTTATATCGTTAAAATTCAACTTTTCTTTTTTTATAAAGAACAGACATACGGACCGACTTTTAGCTCTATTTGCAAGATATTTCCTTTAAAGAACGGGTATAGATCAGCTCCCTGCGTCTCAGTGGACTAAGATCATTTCTTTGCTCTAATAAACCTGAAAAACTCCGACTGAAACACTTCATTCAAGCTGCGGGAACTGAGATAATTATTTACTTAAACCTTGTCAAAGATTTTGCCTGGAAAAGGACGCGGATTCTGTGGATAAATACCTTATTGTTCGTGACTGATTAACCATCTGTCATCTAACCAGACTGTCATCTGAGACGAAAAAAAAACGATTAGGTAAGCGGTCAAAAGGGCAGGTGGACGATTAGTGAGATGACTTTCGAAACCCAGCGCTGAGTGACGTGTTTTTACTTGAAGTGAACTGAAAATCCTCGTCCTTATTGATTTCTGTCCGTTTGCACCAACACATTCCTCTCAAATATGGGACGATTAAAAAAAAAAAAACTGGGATAGGGACACCTCTTAACACACCCACGAACACGTCGAGTCCCTTTTGTTACTAATTTATACACCTGAAATAAAATGTACTTCAATATTTACGAATGAAGCTATTGAAAAATATTTCACCTTGCTGTGACCTTGACCCTGTTCTAAAATCTAGTTAATCTGCTGGTTACCAGATACAAAACCTACACATTATAACCAACCAACTGTATTTAAGGTTCTTGGAGGAATTAAAAAAAAAAAAAAACACCTTAATCTCTATTCGTCTACAAATAACCCAGATCATTAAAACGAGAACGCTGCTGAGATCGGAAATATAACGTCACTACATGATGATGCAGAAAAACTAGTTCATGCCTTCGTTTCCTCTAATGCCTTACTGTCTGGGCGTTCCAATAAGTGTCTAAACAAGCTCCAGTTAGTTCATAATGCAGCAGCGAGAGTCCTTACTAGAACTACAGTGGTGCTTGAAGGTTTGTGAATGCTTTAGAATTTTCTATATTTCTGGATAAATATGGCCTAAAACCTCATCAGGTTTTCACACAAGTCCTAAAAGTAGATAAAGAGAACCCAGTTAAACAAATGTGACAAAAATATTACACTTGGTCATTTATTTATTGAGGAAAATGATCCAATATTACATATCTGTGAGTGGCAAAAATATGTGAACCTCTAGGATTAGCAGTTAATTTGAAGGTGAAATTAGAGTCAGGTGTTTTCAATCAATGGGATGACAATCAGGTGTGAGTGGGCACCCGGTTTTATTTAAAGAACAGGGATCTATCAAAGTCTGATCTTCTCAACACATGTTTGTGGAAGTGTATCATGGCACGAACAAAGGAGATTTCTGAGGACCTCAGAAAAAGCGTTGTTGATGCTCATCAGGCTGGAAAAGGTTACAAAACCATCTCTAAAGAGTTTGGACTCCACCAATCCACAGTCAGACAGATTGTGTGGTCGACCAACAAAGATCACTCCAAGAGCAAGGTGTGTAATAGTCGGCGAGGTCACAAAGGACCCCAGGGTAACTTCTAAGCAACTGAAGGCCTCTCTCACATTAGCTAATGTTAATGTTCATGAGTCCACCATCAGGAGAACACTGAACAACAATGGTGTGCATGGCAGGGTTGCAAGGAGAAAGCCACTGCTCTCCAAAAAGAACATTGCTGCTTGTCTGCAGTTTGCTAAAGATCATGTGGACAAGCCAGAAGGCTATTGGAAAAATGTTTTGTGGATGGATGAGACCAAAATAGAACTTTTTGGTTTGAATGAGAAGCGTTATGTTTGGAGAAAGGAAAACACTGCATTCCAGCATAAGAACCTTATTCCATCTGTGAAACATGGTGGTGGCAGTATCATGGTTTGGGCCTGTTTTGCTGCATCTGGGCCAGGACAGCTTGCCATCATTGATGGAACAATGAATTCTGAATTATACCAGCGAATTCTAAAGGAAAATGTCAGGACATCTGAACTGAATCTCAAGAGAAGGCGGGTCATGCAGCAAGACAACGACCCTAAGCACACAAGTCGTTCTACCAAAGAATGGTTAAAGAAGAATAAAGTGAATGTTTTGGAACGGCCAAGTCAAAGTCCTGACCTTAATCCAATGGAAATGTTGTGGAAGGACCTGAAGCGAGCAGTTCATGTGAGGAAACCCACCAACATCCCAGAGTTGAAGCTGTTCTGTACGGAGGAATGGGCTAAAATTCCTCCAAGCCGGTGTGCAGGACTGATCAACAGTTACAGGAAACATTTAGCTGCAGTTATTGCTGCACAAGGGGGTCACACCAGATACTGAAAGCAAAGCTTCACATACTTTTGCCACTCACAGATATACAACATTGGATCATTTTCCTCAATAAATAAATGACCAAGTATAATATTTTTGTCTCGTTTGTTTAACTGGGTTCTCTTTATCTACTTTTAGGACTTGTGTGAAAATCTGATGATGATTTCGGTCATATTTATGCAGAAATATAGAAAATTCTAAAGGGTTCACAAACTTTCAAGCACCACTGTAATGCTGACCTCTCCTGCTCCTCAGACCTGCCTGATCCATCCTGATGCCCTACTTCTGGCAGGAGTCTCATCTCGTCGCTCCTGTGGAGGACGGCCCCATATGGACAGTCGAAAGTCACGTTTAGAAGATGCTCTGGACCCTTACCCTTACTTTAGGACTGCAGTTGTCATGAACAGTTTTACACTCAAGTCTCCATCACAGTTTCCTGGTTACACAGTTACACTTTGTGACTCTATAGGACACAGTTAGAGAAGCGAGCTATTTATAATCACGCTATCTGTTATCACCCAGATGAGGATGGGTTCCCTTTAGAGTCGGGTTCCTCTTGAGGTTTCTTCCTCGTGTTGTCCGACGGAGTTTTTTCTCACCACCGTCACCTCAGGCTTGATCATTACGGAGTAAGCGGGGCAAGGTCTTGTAATCAGTGCGGGTTTTTTTGCGTGTCTGTTAACAATCTAGGGTCTAGACGGTTGCATCGACTGACTTCAAATTTTCAGGGTAGGTGGGTAATGGTCCGTAGATTACCGGATAAATTTTGGGAGTAACTGGGTCAAGGTCACCGGAAAGGCCGGGCGAGGTTTGTTTTGCCTGGCAACACTTGTTCGAGATATATTTATAAATTCATATGTTTAAAATGTATATATTTCTGTAAAGCTGCTTTGTGACGATGTCTATTATTAAAAGTACTATGCAAATAAAATTGAATATTCGTGTTACTGTGCACATGACCTTCATAGTTTTGAAAGTGTGTGTTTGGTCCTCAGGCCTGTTCCTGAAACTGCAGAGAGAAACGTTTACTGAGGAATTGCAGGAATTCATTCTGAGCCAAAAAGAAATGTGTATTTTTTTAAGCTTAAAAAAAAAACCAGCCTGAAATGAAAGAGTCTTAAAATTACGATTAACGCATCATTAACGCACCGTATTCTCTGCAAACTGTAATCAGGAAACAATTCAGGGTTCATTCAGAGACTTCGGACGGAAATTCTATGATTTTCAAGGACTTTGTGGACTTGTTCAAACCTGAACGTTGATTATTTTCCAATAACAGAACCTCCCCGAGTGTTTTATTCCTCTTACAACACGTCCATGATTACAATTTCCACTTTTCATCCATTTATACTTCCATTTCATGTCGTTCTTGTTCTCGCTTATGTTATAGCAGCTATAAACGGTCATCCCCTCCCCAGGCTCTCTTTATTCTGTCTCCTGAAGTAAAAAAAATTGGAAAAATAAATAAATACTCCTTCCGTAAAATGTTACACATTTCTCCTTCCAGAAAATGTCACCACACTGATCTTTTGTTTGTTTGCTTGTTTTTTAAATATGTCGCACAATGTGATAGCATAAACGTGTGATTTGCAGCTGCACTACTGTCAGAGCTGCTGTTATAGGAAATGAATCAACCCCTTCTGCCCAATCAGAGCTCAGAACTGAGCACCGTTGTGCCGCAGCAGGTTTCAAAATAACGAGATGAATCACTGTGGAGCTGTGAGCTGATGAAGCTGCGCTGTATTACTGCACACGTGAGGAATGTAGGTCACACAGCTCGCAAAACACACCGCCTGAACAAAACCGCTCTCTGTTCAGCGTTTTAACACACGCGGTTCAGTTTACAAAGTGTGTGTGTGTGTGTGTGTGTGTTCAGGAGATTCCTGTGGCTCTGTGGGAGAGGTGTGTCTGACAAATGAAACAAGGTTCTCTCTCTCTCTCTCACACACACTCACTCACTCACTCACCAGGGCCTGCAGAGACCAGGGGCCGAAGATGCCCCCCTCTCCGGTGAGGGGCTCGAAGAAGGGGACGAGTGTGAGGAGGAAAGCAGAGGACATGGGCGCCTGGTAATACAGCAACTGCATGGAATTCACCTGAAGCTCGTGCTGCTTCGCTCCGACCCACTGTAGCGCACACACACACACACACACACACACACCATACATTATCACACATTTAAACACTGACCATAATGTCAGAATAATTAATATCAGTTGTTCCATCACTGACACTGTACAATAATAATAATAATAATAATAATAATAATAACAACAACAACAACAACAATCATCATCATAAAAAGAAGAAAAGGAAGTGGAAGACAAAGAAAAGTAAGAAGGTGAGGTAGAAGAAGAAGAAAAAGAAGACAAGGAAGAGGAAGAAGAAGAGGAAAAGATAGAAGAGGAACAAGAAGCAGAAGAAGAATGGAGAAGATGAAGAAAAAGAGGAAGAAAAGGAAGAAGATGAAGAGGTAGAGGAAAAAGAAGAAGAAGAAAAGTAAGCAGATGAGGAAAAGATAGAGGAAGAGGAAGAAGAACAAGAAGCAGAAGAAGAAAAGGAAGAGGACGAGAAAGAAGATGAAGAAAAAGAGGAAGAAGAAGAAGAAGAAAAGGAAGAAGATGAGAAAGAGGAACAAAGGAAAAAGATGAGGAAGAGGTAGAGGAAGAAAAGTAAGAATAGTAAGAAGATGAGGAAGAGGAAAAGGAAGATGATGAGGAAGAGGAAGAAAAGATGAGGAAGAGATAGAGAAAGAAGAAGAAGAAAAGGAAGAAGATGAGAAAGAAGATGAAGAAAAAGAGGAAGAGGAAGAAAAGGAAGAGGATGAGAAAGAGGAAGAAAAGGAAGATGAGGAAGAGGTAGAGGAAGAAAAGGAAAAATAGTAAGAAGATGAGGAAGAGGAAAAGGAAGAAGATGAGGAAGAGGAAGAAAAGATGAGGAAGAGATAGAGAAAGAAGAAGAAGAAAAGGAAGAAGATGAGAAAGAAGATGAAGAAAAAGAGGAAGAAGAAGAAAAGGAAGAGGACGAGAAAGAGGAAGAAAAGGAAGATGAGGAAGAGGTAGAGGAAGAAGAAGAGGAAAGATAGAGGAAGAGGAACAAGAATCAGAAGAAGAAAAGAGAAGATGAAGAAAAAGAGGAAGAAAAGGAAGAAGATGAAGAGGTAGAGGAAAAAGAAGAAAAGTAAGAAGATGAGGAAAAGATAGAGGAAGAGGAAGAAGAACAAGAAGCAGAAGAAGAAAAGGAAGAGGATGAGAAAGAAGATGAAGAAAAAGAGGAAGAAGAAGAAGAAGAAAAGGAAGAAGACGAGAAAGAGGAACAAAGGAAGAAGATGAGGAAGAAAAGGAAGAATAGTAAGAAGAGGAGGAACAGGTAGAGGAAGAAGAAGACGAGGAAGAGGTAGAGGAAAAGGAAGATGAGGAAGAGGAAGAAAAGTAAGATGAGGAAGAGATAGAGAAAGAAGAAGAGGAAGAAAAGGAAGAAGATGAGGAAGAGGTAGCAAAAGAAGAAGAAGAAAAGGAAGGAGATGAGGAAAAGGAAGAAGAGGAAGAAGAAGAGAAGTACCAGTTAGAAGCAAATAATTCCCATCTGATCCTGCTCCATCTTCAATATAACATTTTTTTTCCAGTCAGAATTGGAACCCCTTCGAGTTTGCTCATCTCATCTCATCTCATTTCATCTCATTATCTGTAGCCGCTTTATCCTGTTCTACAGGGTCGCAGGCGAGCTGGAGCCTATCCCAGCTGACTACGGGCGAAAGGCGGGGTACACCCTGGACAAGTCGCCAGGTCATCACAGGGCTGACACATAGACACAGACAACCATTCACACTCACATTCACACCTACGCTCAATTTAGAGTCACCAGTTAACCTAACCTGCATGTCTTTGGACTGTGGGGGAAACCGGAGCACCCGGAGGAAACCCACGCGGACACGGGGAGAACATGCAAACTCCGCACAGAAAGGCCCTCGCCGGCCACGGGGCTCGAACCCGGACCTTCTTGCTGTGAGGCGACAGCGCTAACCACTACACCACCGTGCCGCCCTCGAGTTCGCTCGTCACGTCAAAATAAAACTTGAAGGTGGCTGTTTCTATAGCAAGGGAGACACCACCATGCTCGCTAGCTTTCAAAAATTTCTCCTCACTGGTTCGTTTGAAGACAGAAACCTCTGTTCTATAAAATAAAACCGACAAGACTTTTAAATCGATAATGTTGAATTTTTATCCCTTTATAGTCCCATTTAAGTCAATTCCTCTTCTTTCTTTCTCCTGTATGTTACAGCAGCTATAAACATTCGCTCCTTCACCAACCTCTCTTTATTCTCTCTCTCTCTCTCTCTCTCAAAGAAATAAAATACGGCACAAAGCGTAAACTCCTGGGTCCTGATTCTGAAGACGCTCTAAAACTCAGAAGTTACGGTTTTACCTCTGACTGCGCCGACGCTGGAGACTCCTTCTGTAAGTGTTCAGTAACACAATCGCGCGTTTATGCAGCGCGTTCACTGTACGAGTCCCGGTGAATGAGCCGTTGCTATAGAAACGGGAGCGTATTAGAATGAGCGAGCGTGTACGTATAAACCAGCGATTTGTAACGACGCTACTTTATAGAAAACTAACCAACAGTTTCTGACCGATCCGAATCCAGAATTCGGCAGCGCTGTGTGTGATGGATGTTGTTGTTTTTTTGTTTTTAACACCACCAAGCTTTCAAAAGGTTTATAGTCGTTAAACTCGAGGCCACTGAAGACGTAAAAGCTTGATGACGATTTTTTACAAGCAGCCTGTAATTACCGTCAAGGAAACGTACTGGAGTGTAAAGGTCACGTTTCGTTTTTACGCTTCAGAGTGTGACGCGAGTGAGACAGTCTCTTCAAAAACACACACACAGCAAGCGCTGAAACACTCGCAGATGATGATAAACATCTTACCACTTGGTACAGAGAGGTGACCAGGACCCCCAGCGTAGCGAAGACGATCCCCAGCAAGTTAAACTTCACGTCGTAGTAGGAGTTCAGGACGACTCCTAACGTGATCGGCACCTTCACACACCCATCAAATAATCACTCATTTAATTCCTCACAATAAAACAAGAACAGAGTGGAGCACAAGATAATACACTTATCCTCCTGTAAATCGAATTCCTTCAACACTTAAACACATCCTGTCTCTTAATTTATGCCTCTTTAAACTAATTATAATTTAATGTACAATGGTGCATGAAAATTAATGAACCCTTTAGAATTTTCTATATTTCTGCATAAATATGACCTCAAATATCATCATTAGATTTTCACACAAGTCCTAAAAGTAGATAAAGAGAACCCAGTTAAACAAATGAGACAAAAATATTACACTTGGTCATTTATTTATTGAGGAAAATGACCCAATATTACATATCTGTGAGTGGCAAAAGTATATGAACCTTTGCTTTCAGTATCTGGTGTGACCCCCTTGTGCAGCAATAACTGCAACTAAACGTTTGCGGTAACTGTTGATCAGTCCTGCACACCGGCTTGGAGGAATTTTAGCTCGTTCCTCCGTACAGAACAGCTTCAACTCTGGGATGTTGGTGGGTTTCCTCACATGAGCTGCTCGCTTCAGGTCCTTCCACAACATTTCCATTGGATTAAGGTCAGGACTTTGACTTGGCCATTCCAAAACATTAACTTTATTCTTCTTTAACCATTCTTTGGTAGAACAACTTGTGTGCTGAGGGTCGTTGTCTTGCTGCATGACCCACCTTCTCTTGAGATTCAGTTCATGGACAGATGTCCTGACATTTTCCTTTAGAATTCGCTGGTATAATTCAGAATTCATTGTTCCATCAATGATGGCAAGCCGTCCTGGCCCTGATGCAGCAAAACAGGCCCAAACCATGATACTACCACCACCATGTTTCACAGATGAGATAAGGTTCTTATGCTGGAATGCAGTGTTTTCCTTTCTCCAAACATAGTGCTTATCATTTAAGCCAAAAAGTTCTATTTTGGTCTCATTCAACCACAAAACATTTCTCCAATAGCCTTCTGGCTTGTCCACATGATCTTTGGCAAACTGCAGATGAGCAGCCATGTTCTTTTTGGAGAGCAGTGGCTTTCTCCTTGCAACCCTGCCTTGCACACCATTGTTGTTCAGTGTTCTACTGATGGTGGACTCATGAACATTAACATTAGCCAATGTGAGAGAGGCCTTCAGTTGCTTAGAAGTTACCCTGGGGTCCTTTGTGACCTCGCCAACTATTACACGCCTTGCTCTTGGAGTGATCTTTGTTGGTCGACCACTCCTGGGGAGGGAAACAATGGTCTTGAATTTCCTCCATTTGTACACAATCTGTCTGACTGTGGATTGGTGGAGTCCAAACTCTTTAGAGATGGTTTTGTAACCTTTTCCAGCCAGATGAGCATCAACAACGCTTTTTCTGAGGTCCTCAGAAACCTCCTTTGTTTGTGCCATGATACACTTCCACAAACGTGTTGTGAAGATCAGACTTTGATAGATCCCTGTTCTTTAAAACAGGGTGCCCACTCACACCTGATTGTCATCCCATTGATTGAAAACACCTGACTCTAATTTCACCTTCAAATTAACTGCTAATCCTAGAGGTTCACATACTTTTGCCACTCACAGATATGTAATACTGGATCATTTTCTTCAATAAATAAATGAACAAGTATAATATTTTTGTCTCATTTGTTTAACTGGGTTCTCTTTATCTACTTTTAGGACTTGTGTGAAAATCTGATGATGTTTTAGGTCATATTTATGCGGAAATATAGAAAATTCTAAAGGGTTCACAAACTTTCAAGCACCACTGTATAGTTTCTTTGTGCACTGACTGCTGGATTCAACTCGTTATCTGATGAATGCAGTCTTTTAAAGAAAGTTTACTGACGAGGTCGACCCGGGCTCCGGGGAGAACGCGTGAAACTGCACACAGACACAACCACGGGCTCAGGGTCGAAGGGGATGAAGTCAATCCCTGAGGCTGGTGTCGCGAATATCTTCAGTGGCTGAGCGAATGTGTGAGGCAGGATGCTAAACTGAGGGCTCCAGATATGAGGGTCAGTTCACTCCTGGAGAAACTATTCCTTTAACGTGATCACAGAGTCTGTGGTGTGAGAAATTACATGACATTACATGAGATGGGTTATGATATGACACCCTGTGATGTGACATGGTGTGGCACCCGCTCTGTGATGTGACATGACACTCTGTTACATGACTTGGTGTGACATGTCGCTCTGTTACGTGTCACTGTTTCATGGCGTGTCGCTCTGTTACGTGGGGTGACGTGTCGCTCTGTGACATAGCATGGCATGTTGTGACGCTCTGTGATGTGTTGCTGTTTCTGACATGTCACAGTTACATGACATGACCCTCTTATGTGGTGTGACATGACACTGTTATGTGACATGACACTGTTACATAGCGTGACATGACACTTATGTAGCATGACACTCTGTTACATGGCATGACACTGTTACGTGGCATGACATTCTGTTACATAACATGGCGTGACACTCTGTTACGTGGCGTGACACTGTTATGTAGCATGACATTGTTATATGGTGTGACATGGCACTTATGCAGCATGACACTCTGTTACGTGGTGTGACACTTATGTGGCATGACATGACACTCTGTTACGTGACATGACACTCTGTTACGTGGTGTGACACTTATGTGGCATGACATGACACTCTGTTACGTGACATGACACTCTGTTACGTGGCATGACATGACACTGTTATGTAGCATGACACTCTGTTACGTGGTGTGACACTGTTACGTGACATGACACCGTTACATGGCATGACGTGCCACTGTTACGTGGCATGACGTGACACTGTTATGTAGCATGACACTTACATGGCGTGACATGACACTTATGTAGCATGACACTGTTACGTTATGTGGTGTGACACTGTTATGTTATGTGGTGTGACACTGTTACGTTACGTGGCGTGACACTGTTACGTGGTGTGATGTGTTCAGGGCTTTCCACAAGCGCCGGCTGCCGGCCATACAGCCGACTACACAATTAAGTCCAGCTGGCTACTTTAATGACTATTATTTTTGTAGCCCACAGGCTCTAAATATTAATTTTCGATTTTAATAAAATTAAATGTTTATCTAAGGGACTGACAATAATGTCAAACTGAACCGCACTCATTTAAGTTGTGATTCGTGCTGTTTGTACCGATAATAACCACAAATTCCCCGCAGACTTCGTTGATCAAGGGAGAGTAACTCATCCGCGGCCCCGACATGCGGTGTGTGCGCGCGCACTCGGCGGAGGCAGTAGTGTGTCGGGACCGTCGGAGGGAACAGAAGCAGAGATAACACTTATTTTGTCTTTCACCTAGAGACATGATTCAAACTTTAAAACGGAGACAAAATTCTCCTGTGTGGATCTGGCATTCAACTTTTTTGCTAGGCTCTATACTTTTTGATCAGTCACAGATCAAACACCATGAGCAAATCTGGAGAAATTCAGACTTTATAATGGGTGTCTATTGCGTTACACACCAGTGGAGCTCAGGAGTTTATGCTGCTTTTCCACTACAAACGCGGCTGAGTCGGGCTGAGCCGTGCCGTGCTGAGTTGGGCTGAGTCGAGCTGAGCGGGGCTATTGGAGTTGCATTTCGACTACCACCGCGCTGAACCGTGCTGGCTGGAAGTGGGTGGACACATTGGGTGGAGTTAGTGAAAATGGGTGGACGTTACGTGATGTCATTAAGCGGCGCAAACAGTGACATCAGTGATCTTTTAAGCGGTAGTCTCACGACCCGAATAGTAAACAATAAACATGGAGGACATGGAGTCGTTAGTGTTGCTGGTCTTGGTGCTGTGGCTTGTTGTCACCGACAACGCCAACAGATACTGGCAAGAGCGTATAGATGAGGCGAGGCGCATAAGGCTTCAGAAATTCTCGTAATTCATAATTCTTCTTCTTCTTCCGGGTTTACGGTGTTTACAGATCCCAGCGTGCTCGCGGGGCGTGTGTGGGAGTGTGAGGACACTCCTCCTCACCAATCAGTGCACAGGGGAGTGTCTGCTCACGCCCCCAGCCTCACTCAGCTCGGTTTGGCTCGCTTCAGCCCCACTCCAAAACTGTGCGAGTTTTAGGGGCTAAGCAGGGCTGAAGTGAGCTGAGTCGTGCTGTTTTGAGATAGTCGAAACGCAAGCCGTGTCGGGCTGAAGTGAGCTGAAGCGAGCTGAAAAAGGGTAGTGGAAAAGGGCCATTAGAGTGTAGGCAGCCTGAAAAAAAAAGCTCTAACTTTCTCATTTAAACTGTGTTTTCAGCCACAATTTTCAGTCTACACACATAATTTTCTCAAAAGTTGTAGTCACACTTGTCCTGATTCACACAATGTGTCTACCTGAGCGATAGGAGTTTTTGAATGAGAAGCCTGAAAGTGAGGAGAGGACAGGCGCGCAGCAGAAAAGTCACTTGTTTTTAACTCGCTCTATTGTCCACATTTTTTACACTAGGCACAAAAAAAATACATTAATGTGTTCATGGGAGCCTTGTAGCACTCAACGTGAAAGAATTTTGTGAATAGCTCCTTTCGTTTCCGTGTAAATCAGCGTTGTTTGAGGAGAGGGAACTCTGAGAAAAAGCGCTCTTTGCTTGTCATATTGTGTCTCTTCCCTGCACCTGAGCACCGTTAACCAAGGCGAGGAGCTCCACTCAGGGCTCTCTCTCAAACACCCCCCGCGGCTACTTATTTGTCATGGCTGGCCAGTATGAGCCTTAGTGGAAAGCCCTGTGTGTTGCTCTGTTACGTTATGTGACACTTTGTGTTCTGACGTGACGTGTCGCTTTGTTAAGTGGTGTGACGTGATGCTTTGCAATGTGTTGCTGTTACGTGACATGCCACTGTTACATGACATGGCACTCTTAAATGGCGTGATAGGACACTGTTACATGACATGACACTCTGTTACGTGGCGTGACGTGACACTCTGTTACATGGCATGACATGACACTGTTATGTAGCATGACATGACACTGTTACATAGCGTGACATGACACTGTTACGTAGCATGACACTGTTACATGGCATGGCACTGTTACGTTACATGGCGTGACACTGTTACGTTATGTGGCGCTGTTACGTTACGTGGCATGACACTGTTACGTGGTGTGATGTGTTGCTCTGTTACGTTATGTGACGCTTTGTGTTCTGACGTGACGTGTTGCTTTGTTAAGTGGTGTGACATGACGCTTTGTGATGTGTTGCTGTTACATGACATGCCACTGTTACATGGCATGACATGACATTGTTACATGACATGACACTCTGTTACGTGGCATGGCATGACACTGTCACGTGGCGTGGCATGACACTCTGTCACGTGGCGTGGCATGACACTTATGTAGCATGACACTCTGTTACATGGCATGACACTGTTACATGGCATGATACTTACGTTACATAACACTGTTATGTGGCGTGGTACTCTGTTACGTGACATGACACTGTTACATGGCATGACACTGTGTTACGTGGTGTGATGTGTTGCTCTGTTACGTTATGTGATGCTTTGTGCTCTGACGTGACGCTTTGTGATGTGTTGCTGTTACATGACATGTCACTGTTACATGACATGACACTCTTACATGGCGTGATATGACACTGTTACATGGAATGACATTGTTACATGGTGTGACATGACACTCTGTTATGTGGCGTGACATGACACTGTTACATGGCATGACACTGTTACATGGCGTGACATGACACTTATGTAGCATGACACTCTGTTACGTGGCGTGACACACTGTTACATGGCATGGCGTGGCACTCTGTTACGTGGCATGATGCACTGTTACGTGGCGTGGCACTCCGTTACGTGGCGTGACACACTGTTACGTGGCGTGACACTGTTATGTGGCATGGCGTGGCACTCTGTTACGTGGTGTGATGTGTTGCTCTGTTACATGGCATGTAGCTCTGTTAAGTGTGACATAATGCTTTGTGATGTGTTGCTATTACGTGACATGTCACTGTTACATGACATGACACTCTTACATAGTGTGATGTGACTGTTACATGACATGACACTGTTGCATGACATGACACTCTGTTACGTGACATGACACTGTTACATGGCATGACACTGTGTTACGTGGTGTGATGTGTTGCTCTGTTACGTTATGTGATGCTTTGTGCTCTGACGTGACGTGTCGCTCTATTAAGTGGTGTACGTGACGCTTTGTGATGTGTTGCTGTTACGTGACATGTCACTGTTACATGGCATGACACTCTTACATGGCGTGACATGACACTCTGTTATGTGGCGTGACATGACACTGTTACATGGCATGACACTGTTACATGGCGTGACATGACACTTATGTAGCATGACACTCTGTTACGTGGCATGACACTGTTACGTGGCATGGCGTGGCACTCTGTTACGTGGCATGATGCACTGTTACGTGGCGTGGCACTCCGTTACGTGGCGTGGCACACTGTTACGTGGCGTGACACTGTTACGTGGCATGGCGTGGCACTCTGTTACGTGGTGTGATGTGTTGCTCTGTTACGCGGCATGTAGCTCTGTTAAGTGTGACATAATGCTTTGTGATGTGTTGCTATTACGTGACATGTCACTGTTACATGACATGACACTCTTACATAGTGTGATGTGACTGTTACATGGCATGACACTGTTGCATGACATGACACTCTGTTACATGGCATGACATTCTGTTACATGGCATGACATGACACTGTTATGTAGCATGACGCTGTTACATGGCGTGACATGACACTTATGTCGCTCTGTGATGGTGCCTCACCAGAGTGAGTTTGATCTTGGTGGAGAAGCTCTTCCTGTAGAAGGTGGTCTGGATGAGGATGATGACCGGGGTGGTCATGGCTTTGGCCAGCTGGTACGTCCCGATGGTGTTGTTCTGCAGAGACAGGTTGGTGAAAACCACGAAGCCACAGAAGCTCAAGGCCAGGAGCAGGATGCTGGAAGCTCGCAACCTCTTCGGGGAGAAGATGTCCATCTGCTGGCACACGAAGAGCCCCAGCCACGTGACCACAAAGTGCACCAGGGTCAGGGTCATGTTGGGGAAGCCGTAGTGCACGTAGATCCATTTATTCATGAAGACGATGCAGATGGAGGAGAGCAGGTTGACCAGCAGTCCTGCCACGATCCTGCTGTTGGAGAAGATCTTCTCCAGCCTCGGGGGCATGCTGGAGGCGTCTCACTGTCCGCTCAGCAACAACACGGGAAACAGCGGACTTCCGGAACTCACCGAGAGGACCGTGGGGTAAAACAACGCGCATGTCATCGCAGAACGGAGCTCGTTCACCGCCCGCAGCTCCCTCACCCTGCTGCTGCTGCTGCTGCTGGACGCGCGCCTGTGACGTCACTGAGACGCGCCGCGGACTGTGTGCCAATCCGCTGTGAGGGCACTACAGTTACACCCCATACACCCAGCCGAGCCCCAGCGCCTCAGAAATATCACACTCCGCTTCTGCTTCTTATTCAGCTTATACAACCCCGATTCCAAAAAAGTTGGGACAAAGTACAAATTGTAAATAAAAACGGAATGCAATGATGTGGAAGTTTCAAAATTCCATATTTGATTCAGAATAGAACATAGATGACACATCAAATATTTAAACTGAGAAAATGTATCATTTAAAGAGAAAAATTAGGTGATTTTAAATTTCATGACAACAACACATCTCAAAAAAGTTGGGACAAGGCCATGTTTCCCACTGTGAGACATCCCCTTTTCTCTTTACAACAGTCTGTAAACGTCTGGGGACTGAGGAGACAAGTTGCTCAAGTTTAGGGATAGGAATGTTAACCCATTCTTGTCTAATGTAGGATTCTAGTTGCTCAACTGTCTTAGGTCTTTTTTGTCGTATCTTCCGTTTTATGATGCGCCAAATGTTTTCTATGGGTGAAAGATCTGGACTGCAGGCTGGCCAGTTCAGTACCCGGACCCTTCTTCTACGCAGCCATGATGCTGTAATTGATGCAGTATGTGGTTTGGCATTGTCATGTTGGAAAATGCAAGGTCTTCCCTGAAAGAGACGTCGTCTGGATGGGAGCATATGTTGCTCTAGAACCTGGATATACCTTTCAGCATTGATGGTGTCTTTCCAGATGTGTAAGCTGCCCATGCCACACGCACTAATGCAACCCCATACCATCAGAGATGCAGGCTTCTGAACTGAGCGCTGATAACAACTTGGGTCGTCCTTCTCTTTAGTCCGAATGACACGGCGTCCCTGATTTCCATAAAGAACTTCAAATTTTGATTCGTCTGACCACAGAACAGTTTTCCACTTTGCCACAGTCCATTTTAAATGAGCCTTGGCCCAGAGAAGACGTCTGCGCTTCTGGATCATGTTTAGATACGGCTTCTTCTTTGAACTATAGAGTTTTAGCTGGCAACGGCGGATGGCACGGTGAATTGTGTTCACAGATAATCTTCTCTGGAAATACTCCTGAGCCCATTTTGTGATTTCCAATACAGAAGCATGCCTGTATGTGATGCAGTGCCGTCTAAGGGCCCGAAGATCACGGGCACCCAGTATGGTTTTCCGGCCTTGACCCTTACGCACAGAGATTCTTCCAGATTCTCTGAATCTTTTGATGATATTATGCACTGTAGATGATGATATGTTCAAACTCTTTGCAATTTTACACTGTCGAACTCCTTTCTGATATTGCTCCACTATTTGTCGGCGCAGAATTAGGGGGATTGGTGATCCTCTTCCCATCTTTACTTCTGAGAGCCGCTGCCACTCCAAGATGCTCTTTTTATACCCAGTCATGTTAATGACCTATTGCCAATTGACCTAATGAGTTGCAATTTGGTCCTCCAGCTCCTTTTTTGTACCTTTAACTTTTCCAGCCTCTTATTGCCCCTGTTCCAACTTTTTTGAGATGTGTTGCTGTCATGAAATTTCAAAATGTCTCACTTTCGACATTTGATGTGTTGTCTATGTTCTATTGTGAATACAATATCAGTTTTTGAGATTTGTAAATTATTGCATTCCGTTTTTATTTACAATTTGTACTTTGTCCCAACTTTTTTGGAATCGGGATTGTAAAATCGTTACCATGGTGACAGTAAAGACGGTGGTGTCTCAGCTGTTGCTCTCTGATGATTGGATTGTGTTTTATATCATGGTTTTCTGTCGAAGACTAAAGCTTTATGAAACTGTCATTTATGCTCGTTGCCATGGTGAACACTGTTTTTATTAAAAATTTTAAAGTAATACACCCTATACACCTTATACTTCACTGTACTCGATATTTCGTCTTTGTATTTTATTTTTCTTTTATTTATCTCATAAATATGAAAAAATTAATAACTAACCAATAAATTGGGAATTAATTCAAGAATCCGTTAAAATACATTCATTGTTATTATTTTATTGAATAAAAATATTTTTACAACTTACGTATTAGCATTTTATTCATTTTTATTTGGTTTGGGTATACCCCCCCCCCCCCCCCCCGGAAAAAAAATCGATTTATTATTTAATGACGTCACAACCAGAAAAAAATCCTATCAAAGATGAGTACAAGCAATAATTAAACATTAAAATATTTATAATTTCACTAAATTGTTATTTAATTAAACACTTCGTTAAGAGATTTCACTGTGATTTTATAAAATAATTACAACTATATATTTTTGTTTCCTTTTTTACTCATTTTTGGTTTTCATTCATTTTATTTCCTTCCACGAAGCTATTACAAAACATTAAAATTATTTAAACTATTATAAAATACGAATGAAAAGGTAACAAAAATTATATTTATAATAATTACAAAATCACAGTGAAATCTCTTAAAGGATTGTTTAATTACATTGCAGTTTAGTGACGTTATAGATATTTTAATATTTAACATTTGTATTTAACGAAATGATAAACAGAAAAAAAAACAAATGCGTGTAAATTAGCAATAAATTGATTAATTAATTCCATACTTTTCACAATAATTTTTTTAATAGCAAAAGTTATTAATTTATATTTGTAGATTCGTTTTTGAATTACGTAACAACCGGAAATCACTCCGCTGAATAACGGTTCAGAGCTAATGCGCGCGCTGTCAGCTCTCTACTGAGAACACACGCACGCGGATTGGAGCGCGGCCACGGAGGGCTGGCCAAAGAATCAGGCTGACCAATCACAGCGCAGCAGACTTGGAAGAGGGCGTGGCCACAAAAAAAAAAGCAGCGACTTTTCTTTCCGAGTAACGGCGCGAGCGCTGCCACGTCATAATCCTGCGCCACCTAGTGGTGATATTAACTACTGTAACTATAGACAGTACAGCTCGGTTAAAATGAAGCGGTATAAACTGGTTCCGGTCGGGAAAAAAGAAAATATTTATTTATATATGTAAAGTTCTGGAAGTTGAAAATAAAAAGAAAAAAACCCCACAAACTTCACTTTTGGGGAGATGGGTGTGTGTGTGTGTGTGTGTGTGTGGTGGTGGTGGTGGTGGGGGGTGTCAAAATATATACACACCGATCAGATCCAACATTCTGCCCTCTGCCGGGTGAAGAAGTGAATAGCAGTGATGATCTCATTACAGTGTCACCTGTCAGGGGTCGGGGTTTATCAGGCAGCAAGAAGTTCTTGAATAATAATAATAATAATAATAATTAACGGGCGGCACAGTGGTGTAGTGGTTAGCACTGTCGCCTCACAGCAAGAAGGTCCGGGTTCGAGCCCCGTGGCCGGCGAGGGCCTTTCTGTGCGGAGTTTGCATGTTCTCCCCGTGTCCGCGTGGGTTTCCTCCGGGTGCTCCGGTTTCCCCCACAGTCCAAAGACATGCAGGTTAGGTTAACTGGTGACTCTAAATTGACCGTAGGTGTGAATGTGAGTGTGAATGGTTGTCTGTGTCTACGTGTCAGCCCTGTGATGACCTGGCGACTTGTCCAGGGTGTACCCCGCCTTTTGCCCGTAGTCAGCTGGGATAGGCTCCAGCTTGCCTGCGACCCTGTAGAACAGGATAAAGCGGCTAGAGATAATGAGATGAGAGAGATGAGATTGTGAACAAAACAATCCAGATGCAGTTGAAGTTCAGACTTTCAGCTTTAATTCAGTGGGTTGAACAAAATGATTGCATAAAAATGTGAGGAACTAAAGCATTTTTTAAACACAATCCCTTCATTTCAGGGGCTCAAAAGTAATTGGACAAATTGAATAATTGTAAATAAAATGTTCATTTCTAATACTTGGTTGAAAACCCTTTGTTGGCAATGACTGCCTGAAGTCTTGAACTCATGGACATCACCAGACGCTGTGTTTCCTCCTTTTTAATGCTCTGCCAGGCCTTTACTGCAGCGGTTTTCAGTTGCTGTTTGTTTGTGGGCCTTTCTGTCTGAAGTTTAGTCTTTAACAAGTGAAATGCTGCTCAATTGGGTTGAGATCAGGTGACTGACTTGGCCATTCAAGAATATTCCACTTCTTTGCTTTAATAAACTCCTGGGTTGCTTTGGCTTTATGTTTTGGGTCATTGTCCATCTGTATTATGAAACACCGACCAATCAGTTTGGCTGGATTTGAGCACACAGTATGTCTCTGAATACCTCAGAATTCATCCGGCTGCTTCTGTCCTGTGTCACATCATCAATAAACACTAGTGACCCAGTGCCACTGGCAGCCATGCATGCCCAAGCCATCACACTGCCTCCGTCATGTTTTACAGATGATGTGGCATGCTTTGGATCATGAGCTGTACCACGCCTTCGCCATACTTTTTTCTTTCCATCATTCTGGTAGAGGTTGATCTTGGTTTCATCTGTCCAAAGAATGTTCTTGCAGAACTGTGCTGGCTTTTTTAGATGTTTTTTAGCAAAGTCCAATCTAGCTTTTTTATTCTTGAGGCTTGTGGCTTGCACCGTGCCGTGAACCCTCTGTATTTACTTTCATGCAGTCTTCTCTTTATGGTAGATTTGGATATTGATATGCCTACCTCCTGGAGAGTGTTGTTCACTTGGTTGGCTGTTGTGAAGGGGTTTCTCTTCACCATGGAAATTATTCTGTGATCATCCACCACTGTTGTTTTCTGTGGGTGTCCAAGTCTTTTTGCATTGATGAGTTCACCAGTTCTTTCTTTCTTTCTTTCTTTCTTTCTTTCTTTCTTTCTTTCTCAGAATGTACCAAACTGTAGATTTTGCCATTCCTAATATTGTAGCAATTTCTCGGATGGGTTTTTTCTGTTTTCGCAGCTTAAGGATGGCTTGTTTCACCTGCATGGAGAGCTCCTTTGACCACGTTTTCTTCACAGCAAAATCTTCCAAATGCAAGCACCACACCTCAAATCAACTCCAGGCCTTTTATCTGCTTAATTGAGAATGACATAACGAAGGAATTGCCCACACCTGCCCATGAAATAGCCTTTGAGTCAATGTCTGTGAAGATTCTCAATCATCCAGGTCATGGTAAACTGTGGGTGGTAAAAATGGGCAACTGGACTTGCTTGAAGATTCTTGAAAACGTTTCACCTCTCGTCCAAAAGGCTTCCTCAGTTCTGTCTGACTAATAGGGAGTATCAGATATTTATCCTCTCCTGGATCAGAATCAGAATTCTGATGACCAGCTCATCTAAGGTGTCACTGAGGCATCATGTTGGTGTGGGTCACTGGAGGCTGGGCGTGAACGGCGAGCCACCAGGGCGATCAAAGGACTGTCCGCCAGGGTGACCAACGGCAATCCGACTCTCTCAGTCCTCCTGCGAGTCACCGAAAACAGCCGGGTCCCAGCGCACACCCAGCCGTCCGGGAAGAGCGCCCAACACCGCCCTGCAGATGGCCGACAAACGATGTCCCAGACCCCCACCTCTGCCCAGCAACGGCTGCCCCAGGTCGACAAAAATGGCTTCTTTAACTCCTCGCTCATACCAACGATCCTCTCTGGCTAAAATGCGTACATTACAATCCTGAAATGAGTGTCCTTTGTTGTTAAGATGAATGTAGACAGCCGAGTCCTGGCCTGAGGAGCTGGCTCTCCTGTGTTGGGCCAAGCGCCTGTATAGCGGTTGTTTGGTCTCACCAATATACGAATCCGTGCAATTCTCACTGCACTGAATTGCATACACTACGTTGTCCTGTTTGTGTCTGGGTATTCTGTCTTTAGGGTGGACCAGTTTCTGCTTCAGGGTGTTACTGGGTCTGAAATGTACCGGAATGTTGTTTGTAGAAGATCCTCCTGAGTTTCTCAGATAGACCAGAAATGTAAGGAATGACAATGTTCTTGCGTTTGTTCCTTTTTATGCTCTTTAGGAAAGCCCAGTTGGGATAACCGCAATTCTGAAGTGCTTTCTTGATATGATTCTGCTCCTTCTCTTTTCCCTCTAATGTTGTAGGAATGTTCTGAGCCCTGTGTTGCAAGGTCCTAATGACCCCCAATTTATGTTCCAGTGGGTGGTGAGAGTCGAAAAGTAGGTACTGGTCTGTGTGTGTGTGGGTTTCCGGTAGACCTCGATACTAAGGCTTCTGTCTTGTCTAATGTGTACATCACAATCCAAGAAGGCTAGATTATTCCCATTGACATCCTCCCGAGTGAAGTTGATGTTGCTATCCACTGCATTGATGTGTTTCGAGAAAGCTTCCACCTCCTGGATTTTGATTTTAACCCAGGTATCATCCACTTATCTAAACCAATGGCTGGGAGCAACTCCTGCAAAAGTGGTCAAAGCTATATGTTCCACTTCCTCCATGTATAAATTGGCCACAATAGGGGACACTGGTGATCCCATGGCGCATCCATGCTTCTGTCTATAGAAACTTTCATTAAACTGGAAATAAGTGGTAGTCAGGCAGCCATTGCTGGGCAGAGGTGGGGGT
Source organism: Neoarius graeffei (assembly GCF_027579695.1). NCBI lineage: Eukaryota > Metazoa > Chordata > Actinopteri > Siluriformes > Ariidae > Neoarius > Neoarius graeffei. The sequence goes on along the minus strand of NC_083589.1, from coordinate 6,292,630 downwards.
CTGGGACATCGTTTGTCGGCCATCTGCGGGGCGGTGTTGGGCGCTCTTCCCGGACGGCTGGGTGTGCGCCGGGACCCGGCTGTTTTCGGTGACTCGCAGGAGGACGGAGAGAGTCGGATTGCCATTGGTCACCCTGGCGGACAGTCCTTTGATCGCCCTGGTGGCTCGCCGTTCTCGCCCGGCCTCCAGTGACCCACACCAACATGATGCCTCAATGACACCTTAGATGAGCTGGTCATCAGAATTCTGATTCTGATTCTGATCCAGGAGAGGATAAATATCGGATACTCCCTATTAGTCAGACAGAACTGAGGAAGCCTTTTGGACGAGAGGTGAAACGTTTTCAAGAATCTTCAAGCAAGTCCAGTTGCCCATTTTTACCACCCACAATTTCCTTTGAGTCAATTGTCCAATTACTTTTGGTCCCTTTAAAAACAGGGTGGCACAGGTTAAGGAGCTGAAACTCCTAAACCCTTCATCCAATTTTAATGTGGATACCCTCAAATGAAAGCTGAAAGTCTGGACTTTATGTCCATTATATAACTATAACTTGAATATGTTTCAGTAAACAGGTAAAAAAACAAAATTTGTGTCAGTGTCCAAATATATATATGGACCTAACTGTATATGTATAGACAGCATAGTGCAAGGATGACTTAGGAAATATAAATATACATTGTGCACAGAATGACGGTATGAGTGTGCAGATATTTCACAGTTGATGTTACAGATATTTGAGACCGGTTTTAGTTGTTCATCACAGAGACAGCCTGAGGGAAAAAAACTGTTCTTGTGTTTAGGTGTTTTTGCGTACAGTGTTCTGTACCGTCTCCCAGAGGGGAGAAGTTTAAACAGTTTGTGACCAGGGTGTGATGGGTCTGCAGAGATGTTACCTGCCCGTTTCCTGACTCTGGACAGGTACAGGTCTTGGATGTAGGGCAGGCTGACACCAATAATTTTCTCTGCAGACCTTAAATGTCTGCTGCAGTCTGTTCTTGTCCTGTTTGGTGACCGATCCAAACCAAACAGTGATGGAAGAGCAGAGAACAGACTGAATGATGGCAGAGTAGAATTGTGTCAGCAGCTCCTTAGACAGGTTCAGCTTCCTGAGCTGGAGCAGAAAGTACAACCTCTGCTGGGCCTTTTTGATGATGGTGACTGTTTTGGTCTCCCACTTCAGGTCCCGGGAGATTGTGGAACCCAGAAACCTGAAGGTTTCAACAGCAGTCACAGTGTTGTTGGTGATCGTGATGGGCGGCAGGGTGGGGGGTGGGGGGTTCCTCCTAAAGTCCACTGTCATCTCCACAGTTTTGAGCGTGTTCAGCTCCAGATTGTTCTGACCGCACCACCAGACCAGCCGTTCAACCTCCCGTCTCTATGCAGACTCGTCACCGTCTCAGATGAGGCCGATGACCATTGTGTCGTCTGCAAATTTCAGGAGTTTAACAGACGGGTCTCTTGAGGTGCAGTCGTTGGTGTAAAGGGAGAAGAGCAGTGGGGAGAGCACACACCCCTGGGGGGCGCCAGTGCTGATAGTCCAGGTGCTGGATGTGATGCTCCCCAGCCTCACCTGCTGCTTCCTGTCAGTCAGGAAGTTTATAATCCACTGACAGGTGGAGGAGGGCACAGTGAGCTGGGTGAGCTTGGTGTGAAGGATATCTGGAATGATGGTGTTGAATGCCAAACTGAAGTCCACGAACAGGATCCTGGTGTACGTCCCTGCAGAGTCAAGGTGCTGCAGGATGTAGTGCAGTCCCATATTGATTGCATCATCCGCTGACCTGTTTGCCTGGTAGGCAAACTGCAGGGGGTCCAGCAGGGGGTCTGTGATGTCCTTCAGGTGTGACAACACCAGTCTCTCAAAGGACTTCATGACTGCAGATGTGAGGGCTACAGGCCTGTAGTCATTCAGTCCTGTGATGGTGGTTTTCTTGGGAACCGGAATTATTGTGAAGCGTTTGAAGCATGAGGGGACTTCACACAGCTCCACGGATCTACTGAAGATCTGGGTGAAGATGGGGGCCAGCTGATCAGCACAGACCTTCAGACAGGAGGGTGACACACCATCTGGGCCAAGTGCCTTTCTGATCTTTTGTCTGCGAAAAAGCTGACAAACATCCTCTTCACAGATCTTGAGTGCTGGTGTGGGGTCAGAGGCGAGAGGAGGCAGAATAGTAGGAGGTGTAAATGGGTCTTTAATGTCTGGGGGGGAGAGGCGTGAATGTGTCAAATCTGCAGTAAAACACATTCAACTCGTCAGCCAGTTGATGGTTCATTGCAGTGTTGGGGGATGGTCTCCTGTAGTTGGTGATGTTCTTCAGGCCTCTCCACACTGATGCCGGATCGTTGGCTGAAAGGCTGTTTTTGATCCTTTCAGCGTATCTCCTCTTTTCTGCTTTCACCTCTTTCGTCAGTGTGTTTCTGGCCTGTTTGTCCCCACTTCTGTAGGCCTCCTCCTTGTCCTGGTGAAGCTGCCTGAGTTTTGCAATGAACCAGGGTTTGTTGTTGTTGTACGTGCAGAAGGTCTTGGTGGGCACACACATATCCTCACAAAAACTGATGTAAGATGTCATGGTATCAGTCAGTTCATGCAGGTCTGAAGCTGCAGCCTCAAAAACACTCCAATCAGTGCAGTCAAAGCAGGCTTGTAGTTCCACTTTGCCTCATCGGACCATCTCCTCACCGTCTTTACCAGAGGCTTAGCAGAGTTCAGCTTCTGCCTGTAGGTCGGGATAAGATGAACAATGCAGTGATCAGATAGTCCCAAGGCTGCACGGGGGACAGAGTGGTATGAGTCCTTTAAAACAGTGCAACAATGGTCCAGAGTGTTAGTGTCCCTGGTGGGACACTTAATGTGCTGTTTAAATTTTGGCAGTTTGCGGCTGAGGTTTGCTCTGTTAAAGTCCCCCAATACAGTGCCCATATATATGGGTGCTGTGTGAGATGGCTGCCTCTCCAGTAGCTCTGTAGTTTTTAGCTCTTTAAACCTCTTTTTTCCATCTTTTTTTACTTTTCTGCTCTTCTTACGAAGACATAGTGTGTTTAACTTATATAACATGGATATTTTTAACTTTAACACGCAACCAGGAGCCAGTTTTCTCACTTATTCGAGAGAGGAGCTGCTGGCCCTGAAAACAATGGGATGAGCCAGGATACAACACCCTATCCCGGCCGAGCTGAGGAGGAAACCCAGGGGCTGCAAAGCTGGAGTTAAGCTAAAGGCTAGGCTAGCGGACAACCGGCAGTGCTGCAAACCATCTATTCCCTCTGTTATCATGGGGAATGTGAACTTGCTGCCAAATGAAGTTGACGAGCTTTCTGCTCTGAACAACCAGCGGATTTACTGGGAGAGCAGCTTATTTATCTTTACGGAGACATGGCTAACACACCTTGTACCGGATGCTAACGTGGACCTGCGGGGATTCACTGCTGTGAGAGCCGACAGAGACACTAACACATGGGAAAAGCAAAGGTGGGGGACTCATCATTTATGTTAACAATCGCTGGTGTAACCTGGGACATATCTCCGTAAAGACAGTTTTATGTTGCCCGGACTTGGAGCTGCTAGCCGTTAGCCTGCAGCCATATTATCTGCTGAGGGAGTTCAGTCACGTGATCACCATCTGTGTTTACATCCCTCCGAGGGCAGACGCAGCTACTGCATGTGAGAGGATTCACTCTGTCACAGCAAGGCTGCAGACACAGCACCCTGAGGCATTTATCATCATTTCTGGGGACTTTAATCACGCTACTTTGGACTCCACTTTGGCTGCTTTTTACCAGGCTGTGGATTGTCCAACAAGGAACAACAGGACAATTGACTTGCTGTATGCTAATGTGAGGGATGCATACAGAGTCACACCCCTCCCCCCACTAGGGAAGTCTGACCACAACCTGGTTCTTCTATAGCTGAAGTACACCCCCCGGTTCAAAGGCAGCCTGCAACAACTAGCTCCATCAGGAGGTGGTCCCCTGAAATGGAAGATGCCCTCAGGGACTGTTATGACATCACGGACTGGGATGTGCTGCTTAGCCCACACTGTGAGGACACAGAGGGGCTGTCACACTGTCTGACGGATTACCTTAACTTCTGTGCAAACGTGGTCTCCCCTGCTAAGACTGTACGGTGTTACCCTAATAACAAGCCATGGGTAACACAGGAAGTCAAAGCTGTCTTCAACAGGAAGAAGGCTGCCTTCAGGAGCAGGGATAGGGAGGCGATGAAAGCAGCACAGCAGGAGGTAAAACGCTGCGTGAGGGAAGCTAAGGACAGCTACAGGAGGAAGGTGGAGCAGAAGCTGAAAGAGAACAGCATGAGGGAAGTCTGGGAAGGTGTGAAAACCATCACAGGCCACAATACAAAGACCAGAGTCGTTGAGGGGACAGTGGAGAGGGCAAATGAGTCGAATGACTTTTTCAATCGGTTTAACCAGCTCATGTCCCCCCCACCCTCTCCCTCACTGCAGCCATCTCTCCTTCTTCCCTCAACACACCTCCCCCCACTCATCACAGCAGCCCCCTCCTCCCCCACCTCAACACAGACTCCTCCATGCATTACTGCAGACCAGGTCAGAGGTCAACTGAGGAAGCATCACCCCAGGAAAGCAGCAGGCCCGGACAAGGTGTGTCCCCGACTACTGAAGATCTGCGCTGCTGAACTGGGTGAACCACTCCAATGCATCTTCAACCTTAGCCTGCAGCTGGGGAGAGTGCCCACCCTCTGGAAGACATTATGTATCGTTCCAGTTCCCAAAAAGAATCGGCCCAGTGAGCTGAACGACTTCTGACCGGTGGCACTCACTTCACATCTGATGAAGACGTTGGAGCGGCTCTTCCTCAGCCTCCTCAGACCCCAGGTACAACATGCCCAGGACTGTCTGCAGTTTGCGTACCGGGCAGGTGTCGGTGTGGAAGACGCCATCCTCTACCTGCTACGCCGAACCCACTCGCATCTGGATAAGGGAAATGGCACAGTGAGGATCCTCTTCTTGGACTTCTCGAGTGCCTTCAACACCATCCAGCCCCTATTGCTTCAGGACAAACTGAACAGGATGCAAGTGGACCCCTGCCTGGTCACCTGGATCTCCAGCTACCTCATTGACAGGCCGCAGTACGTCAGGCTGAAGGACATCACGTCTGACACTGTGATTAGCAGCACCGGAACACCCCAGGGCACGGTGCTGGCCCCTCTTCTCTTCACCGTGTACACCGCGGACTTCTGCTACAACTTGGAGCTGTGTCACATCCAGAAGTTTGCCGATGACACAGCCATCGTTGGGTGTATCAGTGACGACAGAGAGGAGGAGTATAGGAGCCTGGTGAGGGACTTTGCTGTGTGGTGCAACAGGAACCATCTGCAGCTCAACACCTCGAAGACCAAGGAGCTGGTCATTGACTTTGGGAGGTCCAGACCAAGGTCACAACCAGTTCTGATCAAGGGAGTCGAGGTGGAGGCTGTGGATTCCTACAAGTACCTCGGGCTGTGGCTGGACAGCAAGCTGGACTGGACTTGCAACACCAATCACTTACACAGGAAGGGACAGAGCAGGCTATACTTCCTTAGGAGGCTGCGGTCCTTTAACATCTGCAGGAAACTCCTGTGGATGTTCTATCAGTCTGTGGTCACCAATGTCCTGTTTTACACCGTGGTGTGCTGGGGGGGCAGCACATCCAAGAAGGACACATCCAGGCTGGACAAACTGATCAAGCAGGCCGGCTCTGTGGTCAGCATGAAGCTGGACTCTCTGGTGACGGTGTCAGAGAAGAGGTCTATGGACAAACTATTGAACATCATGGACGATGCCACTCACCCTCTGCACACCATCATCAGCAACCGGAGGAGCCTGTTCAGTGACAGAATGCTCCTTCCCAAGTGCAGGACGAACAGACTCAAAAACTCCTTTGTCCCTCCCGCCATCAGACTGTACAACTCCTCTCTGGGGGGAGGAGGGGTAACAGGAGGACAGAGGACGGGAAGGAGCAGTAGCCTAGCCTAACAATAAGCAATACCGGACAATGTGCAATATCTCTCCTACCGCCCCCCCTTCTCCCCCCCTTTTTTTTCCCTTCCCCCTCCTTCCCCCCTTCCCCATATCTTATTCTTTTTATATTTGTATATGTAAATACTTAATTTATTTTAATTTATCTAGAAGCTTTCTCTATTTCTTTTCTCTGCTTATCTGTAATGATGCTGCTGGAATCTTAATTTCCCTGAGGGAACCCTCCCAAAGGGATCAATAAAGTTTTATCTAATCTAATCTAATCTAATCTAATCAATGAGCAAAGAGTCCTGGTGTTTTTTCTCCACATTGTTTATCTGGTCAGCCAGGTGTTGTAACGCCTCAGTAACAGAAGCCTGAGGAGGGATGTAGACTCCAACCGGAATAAACGAGGAAAACTCTCGTGGAGCATAAAACGGTTTGCAGTTTATGAATAATGTCTCCAGATGAGGACTACATGATTTGTTTAGAACCGTGACATCAGTACACCAACCTTCGTTAATGTAAAAGAATTGTTGTTGATGTGTTGGAAGCAGGAAAAATGGGCGAGTGTAAGGATCTGAGTGACTTTGATAAATTGTGACGGTGAGATGACTGGGTCTGACTGAGCATCTCCAAATGGCCCATCTTGTAGGGTGTTAGTACCAATGAAAGCAGTTCAAACTGACACCTTTCTGTTTTAGCTAGCATTAACATTTCCAGCAGGTTGCTTTTCTGTAGGACTGGACCATACGGGCTAGCTTTCATGCCCTACGTGAATCAATGAGCCTTTGACACCCATGACCCTGTCACCAGTTGTCCTTTGGATCCTTGGACCACTTTTGTTCGGTACTAACCACTGCATACCAGGAACACCCTACAAGATGGGCCATTTTGGAGATGCTCAGTCAGACCCAGTCATCTCACCATCACAATTTATCAAAGTCACTCAGATCCTTACGCTCGCCCATTTTTCCTGCTTCCAACACATCGACTCCAAGAACTGACCGTTCTCTTGCTGCCTGATAAACCCCGCCGCCTGACACTGTAATGAGATAATCACTGCTATTCACTTCTTCACCTAGCAGTGGGTTTAACGTTATGGTTGATCCATGTATTTGCCTCATGTGCCAGACACTTAGACGTATCTGGAATATATTCATAAAAAAATTGTTTGAGAACACTGATTTGGATAATCTTACACATTTCGTATTTTTAAAGCAATCATGCATACAACCTATTTAACCACCACCTGATTTTTATAGTTGTTTTATTCCTCTTATACCACATCAGCTTGAAAAATTACATATTTTTTATTATTTATATGAAAAGGACAACAGGTCAGAGTTTTTAATCTATTGATAGTCACATTGAATGTTGTGGGATGTCTGTGAAAGAACCAAGTTCCTGTTCTCACTTACATTACAGCAGCTACAATAAATAATAAATCAGTTCAAGCTGCAGTAAGTGTTTAGGGGGAAAATACAAAAACAAAAAAAACCCCACACACAGTTTCATGATCTCAAGAAGCTCACACACTTTTATTCAAGTACAAAATAGAAATAAAATAAACAACCAAATATCAGGAGTATTCTATCTAGGACTGGAGCTCATAGCCGAGAGGATCGAGCCCTTTATCCAATAACAGCAGAGACGACTCCCTCATCTTCTGAAGAAACTTCTGCAGCTCGTCTTTGGAGAACACCTACACACACACACACACACACGTCAGAGATGGAACATTTCCTCACACAGAGAAAGGTGCATGTGTGAGAATAACAGTGGAGGAGTCAGACCTCGTACAGTCGGTGCTGGTCGGAGGCGATGATGTCGGCAAGGCGAAGGCTCTCCTGGTGACGCTCGGTTCTCTGCAGCACCGTCAGCAGCAGGAACGTCATCATGGGCAAACACAAGCGCCGGAGCAGAGCCATCTGAATGGAGCGCTCCGAGTCCACCTCCGCATCCTCAACCAAATATGGGGGGGGAGAAATGTGCAGACAAAGAAAAATTTATGCGAATGAATTTCCCTAAAAGCTTGTACAGCGCCAGTATTGACAGATTATCCACTTTATAATGACGATGTGAAGTCAACCCTTATGAAAAAGAAGTTTATTCAAGTGTGCTTCTCGTATACTTCTTTTAAACTAAAAATAAGAGAGTATGCTTTCAGTTTTCTTATTTACTTAGAGATATACTGAATAAAGCTATACATAAGTATACTTGACTTATACTGAAAAGTATATTAAGGTTATACTTCAACTTTTGATCAAGATATACTTAAAGGTGCCCTTCCACCAAAAACGTTTAATACTGGCTCTTTTTGAAATACCATAGTTCACTCCGAGTTGCATATGCATGCTGCACGTGAAAATGTAATTCTACTCCCATTCCCTGTATTAGCTTCATCTCATCTCATTATCTGTAGCCGCTTTATCCTGTTCTACAGGGTCGCAGGCAAGCCGGATCCTATCCCAGCTGACTACGGGCGAAAGGCGGGGTACACCCTGGACAAGTCGCCAGGTCATCACAGGGCTGACACATAGACACAGACAACCATTCACACTCACATTCACACCTACGCTCAATTTAGAGTCACCAGTTAACCTAACCTGCATGTCTTTGGACTGTGGGGGAAACCGGAGCACCCGGAGGAAACCCACGCGGACACGGGGAGAACATGCAAACTCCGCACAGAAAGGCCCTCGCCGGCCACGGGGCTCGAACCCGGACCTTCTTGCTGTGAGACGACAGCGCTAACCACTACACCACCGTGCTGCCCTGTATTAGCTTATGAAAGAAAATAGTCGGAAAAACGAGCGGATCTGAAAAAGCCATACGATCTTGCGTCACTTCGTAAATTAGTATTCATGGCCTCGCCCACCTTGGCTTGCGACCACCCACGGGAAGGAAGTTCGGATTTAAGCATGAGGAGAGATAGCAGAGCCCATCTCGTCAGTAGCTAACGAAGAGGACCTAACAGCAAGTTGAAAACATGTCTGAACAAGTTCGTGCCTGTGTTATTTGTGGCAGTAAGACATCAACGTTGCATTTCTTGCCCAAGATAGAAGAGCTGAAGAAGAAATGGTTGGAATTTATCTTTGGAACACCACCAGCGAAGTGTAATGCAGCGTTAGTACTGTGTTCTGATCATTTCAACCACAGTGACTTTTCAAACTTCGGTGCCTTCAGTAGTGGTTTTGCTTCGAGGCTGTTTTTAATCCCTGGATCTGTACCGTCAAGACGATCGACCACCAGCTCACAAGCTGTACAGTCCCTGACAAAAAAGTCTTGTCGCTTATCCATTTTGTAGAAACAACAGCTTATAACCTGACTTTTAATTAATCCATTGGTTTTAGAATTGGTTTGATCATCTTCGCCTTGAGGAACTTTGATGTAGAGATGGAAGTATGTGATGGAGCACCATCCTGCTGCAAAATTTGACCCCTTTTATGGTTGGGAATGTAAGAGGTAGCTAATACTTCTTGATATTTTAGGCTACTGATATTGCCTTCCACCCTGCAAATCTCTCGCACACCCCCATACTGGATGTAACCCCAGACCATGATTTTTCCACCACCAAACTTAACTGTTTTCTGGGTGCATCTCGGATCTATGCGGGCTCCAGTAGGTCTCCTGCAATATTTGCGGCGGCTGTGATGTACAGTCCCTGACAAAAGTCTTGTCGCTTGGGTACAAGTTGATCTTAAGCGCCCCTCAAATATATGTCTAAATCAATTTTTTTTTTTTACAAGAAATGGCTAATTTCAATCCCAACAGCTTTTGGTGCCAAACGAAACTGCTGAGATCAAGGTGCTCCAGGACTGGCCAGCCCAGTCACCAGACATGAACATCATTGAGCATGTCTGGGGTAGAATGAAAGAGGAAGCATGGAAGACGACACCAAAGAATCTTGATGAACTCTGGGAGGCATGCAAGACTGCTTTCTTTGCTATTCCTGATGACTTCATCAATAAATTGTATGAATCATTGTCGAACCGCATGGATGCAGTCCTTCAAGCTCATGGAAGTCATACAAGATATTAAATATGGATCTCACAGCACCACTACTTAATTCACTGATGTTATGCAACATATTTTTGTATTTGAAGTAAATTATTTGTTCAATTTTCACATTACCAGGGCTGTGAAATAGAAATGACAAAATCCGAGGAAACAATTTTAGCAGGGGGTCTGGGAGGAGCAGCCCCCCAGGAGCCGGGGGCCTGCAGGACCCCAGAAGCTGAACAGATTGTGTATATTGATAGATTTGAAGCATCTCCTGAAAGCAAATATTTTCTCAACCATGCCATTTAATTTGAACTGTTTATTAGTATAAATTGAATATATAAATGTGAACAAGATGGTCTACCTGGTAATCTATAGTTCAACAGCTTCAATTTCACCAATTCCGCATGTTTTTTTCCTTTAACATGGTCAACCAAACGCGTTCTTCCACCAGAACCGTACTTCACATCCTGATGGCACAAGATGCAGTAAGCTTTCCCCGGTTCTTTTATCTTCCGTATGTGCTCATTCACTACCGACTTTAAACTCCAGCCATCGCCAATTCCATGGATTTTTGATGCAGTTTTCCTTGTCAAATGTTTTCGATATCATCGGTCTCACCGTCCTCCCTCTGAACAATGTCCCTCCATGACACGGACATACCGCGAAATTCTACTTTTCAAAACCGTTGATATCGAAAGCGTGTTTAAAGAGCACAAGATTCGCGCCGTGGTTTGGTTAAAACCTTTCAGTCTCAAGTTTTTCCTTTACTGTATTTACTAGTTTACTGAGCTAGCGCGCTCGGGCAGGCCGGGAGTAGTGGTTAGCGCTGTTGCCTCACAGCAAGAAGGTCCTGGGTTGGAGCCCCGGGGCCGGCGAGGGCCTTTCTGTGTGGAGTTTGCATGTTCTCCCCGTGTCCGCGTGGGTTTCCTCCGGGTGCTCCGGTTTCCCCCACAGTCCAAAGACATGCAGGTTAGGTTAACTGGTGACTCTAAATTGAGCGTAGGTGTGAATGTGAGTGTGAATGGTTGTCTGTGTCTATGTGTCAGCCCTGTGATGACCTGGAGACTTGTCCAGGGTGTACCCCGCCTTTCGCCCATAGTCAGCTGGGATAGGCTCCAGCTTGCCTGCGACCCTGTAGAACAGGATAAAGCGGCTAGAGATAATGAGATGAGATGAGACTTTCCCTCGCTGTTCAGTGGTGAAGCACTGCGTGCCTATAAATCTCTGGACAGTTATCTTTACAGAAATTCAGGATTTGTCAGCGACTCAGATGTGGCATCTTGTAAACAAGAATCCTCATTGGATGGGTAAGTCACTTAAGTATTGAGTATAGCACTGACCAGCCGATTATAGAATAGAATAAGGTAATTCTAGCTGTAATTCCAAATCGTCCGTCTTGTTTACATGGATCTGGCGTTGGAGAGGTAGAGGCTTAGCAGTGGAGGTTTGAGTGGCTGTTTTCTGAGCTTAGTCAACAGACCGGCTCTGCCTGTAGCCTCGCTTTTGCTTCCTCTCCCGGCGCTGCCTCCTTCGCTTTGCCTCCGATAACAATCCACGGAGACCCCGCTGGTCTCACTATCTCGTCCGGAATGTTTTTTTTTTTTCTCGTCCGGAATGTTGTGCATGCGATGGAAATCGCTACAAACCGTCATCTTCTGCTGGAAACCAATGTCCAGTAAGTCCATACGGTTGTAGTGGATATTGAAGTCCGGTACAAACGAACAACACGCAAAAATACACACAAAAAACATAAAAACCGTGCACAGGTAGCGAGAGCTTGTAGCCGCAGCCGTTGTAGTAGAATTGTATATAGTAGGGTTTTCCAGAAGAAAAGGTAGAAGTAAAAGCAGAAGTAGAACCAGAAGTAGAAGGCGGAATATGGCGTTTGACCGACAAGATGGTGTCTGTCACAATCTGGATCGGCTGTGACGTCACATGCAAGTGCTCCATTGGGACAATTTTTACTTTAAAGTGACAATCCAGCAATATCCAAGTAGATCGATATCGGATCAAATCGGATCGTGACCTTATGAATCGGAATCGAATCGATCCAGGAAATCTGGATCGATTCCCAGCCCGACGACAGAATACTTCTTTTTCCACACATATTGGACTCTGTGATACACGGCAGCGTGTTTTAAACCTACACGGACCGTACGTTTGTGCTCAGCTCTGGGGTGGAACAGCTGAAGAGTAAGCAGTGTTGGAACTTAAACTTGTATATTATTTACCAGCTGGGAGGTCTGTATTGTGAAATGCTGTGAACAAGGTCTTGAAAATACTGACCTCGGCTCCAAGGCCGAGGTCATGGTATTTCACAATACGGACCTCCCAGCTGCTAAATAATATTTTTATTTTTTTCTTTACCAAATTCTAACAGAAAATGAGAGTGCCCGAAAGGGAAACCATATTTAGAACAAACCTGCTACAAGCTCGTCAAAAACCTGTTTGACAAGCTACGTCAGCTCGGAATTTTCCGAAAAGAAAACTTGATCAAGGCGACAAAAAATGGCTACTATGTTTGTTTGCTGCTGTTGTGAACGAGCGAGTCACCAAAAGGTCCGCAACCGGGGTCTGGATAGTAGGATTCCAGACCGCTCGCGAGCCAATCAGAGCGCACGATTTGATGGAAACCGGACCGCGAAAAAAGGTGTTATTAACCCACAAAGAAACAGATAAACATTTCTCTCATTTCTTTTCGCCAATAAATTTGAAAACAAAGGTGAGAACATCGTGACAGACTTGAATCATACTGGCCGTCATTATACTTTCATCAAAGTTTTTTTTTTTTTTAATTTCTCCTGAGTGGGATAATTAATTAAATTTTTTTTTAAATTTCTTTTTCTTAAGAGCTTGGATGTCAATTTCAGTCGTCATTGCCAAGTTTTTATATTTTGGCATTGAATACAAAGTTATGTTAAATTTTTATTTTTAAAGAAAATGAACATGTTCTTAATCCTGAGTATCTGTTGTTATTTTGTGAATTCTTACCTTTATGACGTCATCGTAACTTTAGGTACAAAACGAGTTGTCTCCTGGTAGTGTGCATGAGGTAAGGGTTAGGGCTAGAAAACTAATAGTATACCTAGAAGGGTAACTACAGTAAACTTCAAAACTAAAACATGGACTGGATGTACAGTGGTGCTTGAAAGTTTGTGAACCCTTTAGAATTTTCTATATTTCTGCATAAATATGACCGAAAACATCATCAGATTTTCACACAAGTCCTAAAAGTAGATAAAGAGAACCCAGTTAAACAAATGAGACAAAAATATTATACTTGGTCATTTATTTATTGAGGAAAATGATCTAATATTACATATCTGTGGGTGGCAAAAGTATGTGAACCTTTGCTTTCAGTATCTGGTGTGACCCCCTTGTGCAGCAATAACTGCAACTAAACGTTTCCGGTAACTGTTGATCAGTCCTGCACACCGGCTTGGAGGAATTTTAGCCCATTCCTCCGTACAGAACAGCTTCAACTCTGGGATGTTGGTGGGTTTCCTCACATGAACTGCTCGCTTCAGGTCCTTCCATAACATTTCCAGTGGATTAAGGTCAGAACTTTGACTTGGCCATTCCAAAACATTAACTTTATTCTTCTTTAACCATTCTTTGGTAGAACGACTTGTGTGCTTAGGGTCGTTGTCTTGCTGCATGACCCACCTTCTCTTGAGATTCAGTTCATGGACAGATGTCCTGACATTTTCCTTTAGAATTCGCTGGTATAATTCAGAATTCATTGTTCCATCAATGATGGCAAGCCGTCCTGGCCCAGATGCAGCAAAACAGGCCCAAACCATGATACTACCACCACCATGTTTCACAGATGGGATAAGGTTCTTATGCTGGAATGCAGTGTTCTCCTTTCTCCAAACATAATGCTTCTCATTTAAACCAAAAAGTTCTATTTTGGTCTCATCCGTCCAAAAAACATTTTTCCAATAGCCTTCTGGCTTGTCCACGTGATCTTTAGGAAACTGCAGATGAGCAGCAATGTTCCTTTTGGAGAGTAGTGGCTTTCTCCTTGCAACCCTGCCATGCACACCATTGTTGTTCAGTGTTCTCCTGATGGTGGACTTATGAACATTAACATTAGCCAATGTCAGAGAGGCCTTCAGTTGCTTAGAAGTTACCCTGGAGTCCTTTGTGACCTCACTGACTATTACACGCCTTGCTCTTGGAGTGATCCTTGTTGGTCAACCACTCCTGGGGAAGGAAACAATGGTCTTAAATTCCCTCCATTTGTACACAATCTGTCTGACTGTGGATTGGTGGAGTCCAAACTCTTTAGAGATGGTTTTGTAACCTTTTCCAGTCTGATGAGCATCAACAACGCTTTTTCTGAGGTCCTCAGAAATCTCCTTTGTTCGTGCCATGATACACTTCCACAAACATGTTGTGAAGATCAGACTTTGATAGATCCCTGTTCTTTAAATAAAACAGGGTGCCCACTCACACCTGATTGAAAACACCGGACTCTAATTTCACCTTCAAATTAACTGCTAATCCTAGAGGTTCACATACTTTTGCCACTCACAGATATGTAGGTCATATTTATGCAGAAATATAGAAAATTCTAAAGCGTTCACAAACTTTCAAGCACTGCTGTACATAACCAGTAACTAATAGTACATTTCTAATATGCTATAAAGGATACTTTTGTAAACTAAAGCGTGGACTAGAAGTATAGAACTAGTAAACTATTATTATACAAGTTTACTTGCAGTACAAAATAAAAAATACTAGTTGTAAACTCAAAGTTTACGTCTCTTAGACTTGGTGTACTTTTTATCAACTAAAAATGGGCCAATTTAGTCCCGAGATGTATTAGATTAGTTTACTTACAAGTATACTGTAAGTCCATTGATATCAGTACACTTAAGGAAATATACTTGAACTTTACTCATGTAGATTTAATTAAACGAACTTGAACTATACTTCTTTTTGATAAGAGTTGCACGGCTGTGAGGGGAGTAAACCTCTCCGGGGTGTCAGTGTGCAGCTCTGCTGAATCAGGAATGGAGTGAATGTTGTTTGGTTCAGTTCGGGGCAGAAACCCTGATCAACAGCGCGGGTCACTGAGACTGACTGGTACACAGGCCACGCCCTTTTCACTGCAAGTGTGTTTTTTACCTCTCTGACATCCACCATCCAGCCTCCGTCCACAAACAGCAGCACGTTGTAGATCCTCTCCTTCACCTCCTCGGTCAGAGCGTTCAGTCGGCCCTGCCAGTTCTCATACTCCATCTACACACACGTTTTCGTTCAATTTTGATGCATCAACATCCGCAAAACAGATTTAATCTATAGACTCTGTGTGTACACACTAGGTGAGCACCTTGTACTCCTTCTCCTTCATCTCGTAGGCGACGGTCTCCGTGAACTTGGCCTGGGTGGGCTGAGTGGGCTTCACAGGGGGCGAGTTCATGTGTCTGAACCACTCATTAAAGGCTTCATGAGCTTCCTGTACACACACACACACACACACACATTGCTGAGCATAAATGAGTGCACCCCCTTTGAAAAGTAACATTTTAAACAATATCTCAATGAACACAATTTCCAAAATGTTGAAAAGACAAAGTTTAATATAACATCTGTTTAACTTATAACGTGAAAGTAAGGTTAATAATATAACTTAGATTACACATTTTTCAGTTTTACTCAAATTAGGGTGGTGCAAAAATGAGTACACCCCACAACAAAAACTACTACATCTAGTACTTTGTATGGCCTCCATGATTTTTAATGACGGCACCAAGTCTTCTAGGCATGGAATGAACAAGTTGGCGACATTTTGCAACATCAAGCTTTTTCCATTCTTCAACAACGACCTCTTTTAGTGACTGGATGCTGGATGGAGAGTGATGCTCAACTTGTCTCTTCAGAATTCCCCATAGGTGTTCGATTGGGTTCAGATCAGGAGACATACTCGGCCACTGAATCACTTTCACCCTGTTCTTCTGCAGAAATCCAACAGTGGCCTTAGATGTGTGTTTAGTCATGTTGGAAAAGTGCACGACGACCAAGGGCACGGAGTGATGGTAGCATCTTCTCTTTCAGTATAGAGCAATACGTCTGTGAATTCATGATGCCATCAATGAAATGCAGCTCCCCGACACCAGCAGCACTCGCGCAGCCCCACATAAGGACACTGCCACCACCATGTTTCACTGTAGGCACCAGGCAGTTTTCTCTGTATTCCTCGCCATACAGTTTTGAAGCCATCGGTTCCAAAAACATTTATCTTGGTCTCATCCCTCCAGAGTATAGAGTCCCAGTAGTCTTCATCTTTGTCAGCATGGGCCCTGGCAAACTCTAGGCGGGCTTTTTTGTGCCTGGGCTTTAGGAGAGGCTTCTTTCGTGGACGGCATCCATGCATGCCATTCCTCTGCAGTGTACGCCGTATTGCGTCACGGGAAATAGTCACCCCAGTTTGGCTTTTTACTTCTTTAGATAACTACAGTAAACTTGCATGCCGATTTTCTTCAACGCTTCTCATCAGAAGACGCTCCTGTCGAGGTGTTAACTTCCGTGGATGACCTGGACGTCTCTGTGAGATGGTTGCAGTTCCATCTTTCTTCAATTTTTGTACCACTTTTGCTACAGTATTCTGACTGATAAGTAAAGCTTTGCTGATCATCTTGTAGCCTTCACCTTTGTGGTGGAAAGAAATTATTTTCTTTGGAGAATTCTGAAGCGACAAGTTGAGCATCACTCTCCATCCAGCATCCAGTCACTAAAAGAGGTCGTTCTGAAGAATGGAAAAAGATTGATGTTGCAAAACGTCACCAACTTGTTCATTCCATGCCTAGAAGACTTGGTGCCGTCATTAAAAATCATGGAGGCCAGACAAAGTACTAGATGTAGTAGTTTTTGTTGTGGGGTGTACTCATTTTTGCACCACCCTAATTTGAGTAAAACTGAAAAACGTGTAATCTAAGTTATATTATTAACCTTACTTTCACGTTAGAAGTTAAACAGATGTTATATTAAAGGATATGGGACATGAAACATAAAAGCACGCTATATCAGTTTCTTTCCATTAAAAATATGAAATAATTGCATCAACAAATACAAAATCATCTATTAAATTCAGCAAAATCGTTATATTCGTGATGATTATATGGCATTTCTGCTCGAGCTCCGATATGCATATTTTACAACCGGAAGAGCCGCGGTCACGTGATCATACGTCACAAAAACTTTCGGGCACAGCACAAGCGGGTAGATGAATATGGAGAAGTGTGAATCGTGATGATGATGAATGCGACAAAATAGTTTTTGTGTCTTGGATGACAAGAAAATTGTTTCGTTTTTAGAGTGTTTAACATACATTGAACATCATGGTGTATTGCGACCTCCCAGTCAGTCAGACGCGCGGTCACTCCTGTTAGCAATGTAGCTAGGCTCAGTATCGCCAATGGTATTTTTTGGGGCTGTAGTTAGATGCGACCAAACTCTTCCGTGTTTTTCCTGTTTACATAGGTTTATATGACCAGTGACATGAAACAAAGTTCAGTTACACAAATTGAAACGTGGCGATTTTCTATGCTATGGAAAGTCCGCACTATAATGACAGGCGTACTAACACCTTCTGCGCGCTTCGGCAGCGCATTGATACCTTCACTCGGAGTTGTACCATTATTTTTTTTTTTTAGACAGGGCGGTAGGGTTGGGCGGTATCCAAATTTTGATACCTTTAAACTGTGTCTGTGTTTTCCCGGGGTATACGGTATTACCGAGAAAAAAATATTTTGTTTTGGCCTACTGTGTAACGTGCGCCTATACCGGCGGACCTTGTCCAGACGTGCGCCTATGCCTCAAATGTACTATTTAAAAGCAGCATAGCGAATTGTGTGCATTGTGGTATGGATTAAGCAGCAAAGCGAATTTTGTGCATTGATGAATGGATTAAGAGATATTTCAAAGCATCACGCAACTCTTCCTTCATCTTGAAAATAGCATTCAACTGTCGTTTACACATGTCTGCGTTGAAACGCCATTTGCAGCACTATTTCACCTACTCCATCAAAAAAAAGTACACGATGAGCAGGATCATACCCTTTCAAGCATGGGAAATAAAAAAAAAGAAAAGAAAAATGCCGCTTTTCCACTACAAACGCGGCTGAGTCGGGCTGAGCCGTGCCGTGCTGAGTCGAGCTGAGCGGGGCTGTTGGAGTTGCATTTCGACTACAACCACGCTGAACCGTGCTGGCTGGAAGTGGGTGGACACATTGGGTGGAGTTAGCGAAAGTGGGTGGACGTCACGTGATGTCGTTAAGCAGCGCAAACAGTGACATCAGTGATCTTTTAAGCGGTAGTCTCACGACCCGAATAGTAAACAATAAACATGGAGGACATGGAGTCGTTAGCGTTGCTGGTCTTGGTGCTGTGGCTTGTTGTCACCGACAACGCCAACAGATACTGGCAAGAGCGTATAGATGAGGCGAGGCGCATAAGGCTTCAGAAATTCTCATAATTCGTAATTCTTCTTCCGGGTTTACAGATCCCAGCGTGCTCGCGGGGCGTGTGTGGGCATGTGAGGACACTCCTCCTCACCAATCAGTGCACAGGGGAGTGTCTGCTCACGCCCCCAGCCTCACTCGGCACGGTTTGGCTCGCTTCAGCCCCACTCCAAAACGGTGCGAGTTTTGGGGGCTAAGCAGGGCTGAAGCGAGCTGAGTCGTGCTGGTTTTTGGTAGTCGAAACGCGAGCCGTGTTGGGCTGAAGTGAGCTGAAGCGAGCTGAAAAAGGGTAGTGGAAAAGGGCCATAAGAATCAACCAACACCCAAGTCCGTTTAGACTGCGCGATAAACCATATTCTTCAGCACAAATGAGGCGAACCTAATTCAAATGCGTGATAGCTGCACAAGGCAAAATCATATGGGCCCACGTCATGCCATGGCGGGGAAATTAATAATCAAATGGCCTTACCTTGCTTAAAACGTTGTCTTGATCACATAACTCCTTACAATTATTCCACTTAAATCCATACGGTTTAACACACCCAACAAAGATAGCAAGCACATTGCTAATTCCCACCAGAAACCTAACAGTTTACGCTACGATGTTTTCTTCCGTTTCTTCAGTAGATGACATTTCACACGTTTATTACCCACATCGCAAATCTCATACGTTATATTATTTTACCTTGTTGTTACTCATGTAACCTACTCAAAACACAACTCATTGGAGAGATCTCGTGGAAGTGGAGTACTCAGATTGGAGGTGTTCCCCTCTCGCGCCGTGACCGTCTTCTTACATACTTTACACACAGCTTCATCTGTGTTTGCTGGCTCTCCCTTTTCGTTTGGTTTGAAACCAAAATACTGCCACACTGCCGATGTTGTATTTTTTTTTTTTGCCACTAACTCGTTATCTTGACTTGCCATCTTTCAACCGCGGTCTCAGTCTCTTGCGAAGCTTTCTGTCAGACTCCAAATGTCACGCAGGGTTGCCATGGTAACGACAAACAACCCTGCACGCGATGAGAACTTCTTTAGGAAATTGATAGAATTAGTGAAAATACGATCACACAGTTATTCGGGATGATCTTCAATTTATTATTTTATATTATGACCTCATGTACTCCATATTTATTTAGATATTATATATTTTTTTTAAATGACGGTAATGAGACCGATACCGTTGGTACTTTTGGATACCTTCTTACCGTAATACCGCCCAACCCTACAGGGCAGACAGACCAGGGCATTCACCCGCCTGGCCGTGCCCGACGAGGAGCGCTCTCGGCTGGCTTGGGAGGCAGACGGCAGCCCCTCCGGGAAGTGTGGTTTTACCATGGGCCTCATGCGGTAAGGATTAGTATTATAATTTTGGGTGTATCAATTATTGATTATCATAATTCTGACTTGTTTCGCCATTTTGAATGTTTTCATCTCGGACTCTGGAAGCATTGTATCTCAATCAATCAATCTTGAAAAATATCAGCAAAAAAAAAAAAAATAGCTTGCAACAGACTTTAGCTAGATCTATGATGAACTTTCAATGTACGATACAAAAATAATACTTCTTTCAACAGATTAGCCTTTGAGCAGAATTGTTTTTAACTTACCAGGAAGTGTTATCCAGCCGACCGCTTTCAGTTTCATGGGGATTGAATGAACTCTCACTCTCAGAATCATCTGACCCGTCAGAATAAAGACAAGATCCATGTTCATGTGAATTTCCAGCTATCGGTTCGAATTGATAGGGTCTAACTTCACATCTCTGTGAAACATCAGGAATATCACTGTCGATGGTGTCCATTTCGGTAACCTGTTTACATTAGATTCCCAAGCGCTGGCTCCTTGAAAAGTTTTTGTGACGTCACGGGTCACGTGACCACCTAGCTCATTAACTAGGCTTGGGAAGATTCACCGATGCACATCGGAAAATCGATACGACCTGTTAAGATGCAGTTGCATCGATTTGCAAACGTCGCATCGGAAAAAACCGCACAAACTCGAGATGCATCGTATCTAAACTGTCTGCATCGATATAAACCGATTAATATCTTAATTTAATACATATAATGAATAAATTATAACATAACAGTTTAGAAAAGGGTCTGGTATTTCTGGGTTTCATCTCTCTATCTCTCTCCTACTCAAGTCTCGGCTCAAGTCTCGCGCGAATAGGCGGCTCCAACCTAGCTTTCGAATAGGATAGAGGCGGAAAGTCAGCCAGATAGCGGTTAACATGGAGGAAGACAAAACAGACATTGTTCATTCGGTGGTGGGTTTCAAGTCTAACGTATGGAAAGATTTCGGGTTCTACAAGCGAGGGGGAGAGCTGGACAAGACAACGGCCATATGCAAACTCTGCCGTTCCAGAGAGACCTGTAAGCACTTTATGTTGTACTTCCTGTGTTTCAAAATAAAAGGCACAGCTTTAATGCTTCAAGTGCCATAACTTGAACTACTCTGTATTCCATGGTGCACTTTTCTTCTGCATTGCATCGTATCGAATCGCATCGTATCGCACTGGACCGCATTGTATTAGAATTAAATCGTACTGTATCGCACCGTATCGCAGCATGCGGGAGAATCGTATCGCATCTTAGCACTGGCAATTTCATTAATCTTGAATGTATCGAATCGTTGGCAGTGTATCGAGATGCGTATCGTATCGCTTTGATTATGAAGATTCCCATCCCTATCATTAACGAATCATTGTTTTACGCTGATGTATAAAAAAGTTGAATAAATGTGATGATTTTCACATTTTTGACGCCCTTGACGCCATTTTTGACGCCCTTTTCAACATATTTTTGATGATGTCGGTCGAAATAAAAAAAGTGTCCTTGTCTAAATTTTTTTTTTTTGCATGGCAAAATTTCAATGTCAGATTAAGATGATAAAATAATTTAAATTCAAGAGACACACTTTACATACATACACATACAGTGCTGAGCGTAAATGAGTGCACCCCCTTTGAAAAGTAGCATTTTAAACAATATCTCAATGAACACAAACAATTTCCAAAATGTTGAAAAGACAAAGTTTAATATAACATCTGTTTAACTTATAACGTGAAAGTAAGGTTAATAATATAAACTTAGATTACACATTTTTCAGTTTTACTCAAATTAGGGTGGTGCAAAAATGAGTACACCCCACAACAAAAACTACTACATCTAGTACTTTGTATGGCCTCCATGATTTTTAATGACAGCACCAAGTCTTCTAGGCATGGAATGAACAAGTTGGCGACATTTTGCAACATCAATCTTTTTCCATTCTTCAACAACGACCTCTTTTAGTGACTGGATGCTGGATGGAGAGCGATGCTCAACTTGTCTCTTCAGAATTCCCCAAAGAAAATAATTTCTTTCCACCACAAAGGTGAAGGCTACAAGAAGATCAGCAAAGCTTTACTTATCAGTCAGAATACTGTAGCAAAAGTGGTACAAAAATTGAAGAAAGATGGAACTGCAACCATCTCACAGAGACGTCCAGGTCGTCCACGGAAGTTAACACCTCGACAGGAGCATCTTCTGATGAGAAGGGTTGAAGAAAATCGGCATGCAAGTTCACTGCAGTTATCTAAAGAAGTAGAAAGCCAAACTGGGGTGACTATTTCCCATGACAACACGGCGTACACTGCAGAGGAATGGCATGCATGGATGCCGTCCACAAAAGAAGCCTCTCCTAAAGCCCAGGCACAAAAAAGCCCACCTAGAGTTTGCCAGGGCCCATGCTGACAAAGATGAAGACTACTGGGACTCTATACTCTGGAGTGATGAGACCAAGATAAATGTTTTTGGAACTGATGGCTTCAAAACTGTATGGCGAGGAATACAGAGAAAACTGCCTGGTGCCTACAGTGAAACATGGTGGTGGCAGTGTCCTTATGTGGGGCTGCATGAGTGCTGCTGGTGTCGGGGAGCTGCAGTTCATTGATGGCATCATGAATTCACAGACGTATTGCTCTATACTGAAAGAGAAGATGCTACCATCACTCCGTGCCCTTGGTCATCATGCACTTTTCCAACATGACTAAACACACATCTAAGTTCACTGTTGGATTTCTGAAGAAGAACAGGGTGAAAGTGATTCAGTGGCCGAGTATGTCTCCTGATCTGAACCCAATCGAACACCTATGGGGAATTCTGAAGAGACAAGTTGAGCATCACTCTCCATCCAGCCACTAAAAGAGGTCGTTGTTGAAGAATGGAAAAAGATTGATGCTGCAAAATGTCGCCAACTTGTTCATTCCATGCCTAGAAGACTTGGTGCTGTCATTAAAAATCATGGAGGCCATACAAAGTACTAGATGTAGTAGTTTTTGTTGTGGGGTGCACTCATTTTTGCACCACCCTAATTTGAGTAAAACTGAAAAATGTGTAATCTAAGTTATATTATTAACCTTACTTTCATGTTATAAGTTAAACAGATGTTCTATTAAACTTGTCAACATTTTGGAAATTGTTTGTGTTCATTGAGATATTGTTTAAAATGTTACTTTTCAAAGGGGGTGCACTCATTTACGCTCAGCACTGTATATATAGTGTGTGCGTGTGTGTATAACACGGACTAGCATTCCAGTACTTACTTCTCTGAAGGTATATGTGGTCATATGACCGTTAAGCTCTCATGAGCACATCGAAGGCTGATCCATTCGTGCTACTTGATTCGATAGGACTCTCTGCGGCACCGTCCTCTTCTAATTCCACAGTCACATACTTGCAGCCAAAATCGCGATCTAACGTTATGGCAGGCATATTCGGCATTGCGCTTGTTACATCACCACCTTCTTTCTGAGATCATTTTGATCTTTTCATTGTTGACAGGCTTTCGTCTAAACGGGGGAACAGGGGCGCTGCGCCCTCTTACTCTCGGCGTGCGCCCCCTTACCGACTCCGTGAAAACATCCCAGCAACACTACGTGACAATGTGTATGCTCAACAAATACATTATAATTGCTCCAAAAATATTCCAATCATAGTAGATACACCGCCAGACGGTGCAAAAACAATCCGAATTGGCGTTTTCCAGACTGAGGCGCCATGTTGTTTAGTTGTCGTGGCTGCTTTCGTGAGATTTGACCTGGGTTACATACAAGGTCAGCTGACTTGTAGAGCGAGATTTCTCGAGACTGAATGACCTTTCACCCACCGGCGCGGGAGCTTTTGACAGAAGTAGTTCGCGAGTTGTTTTTGTTGACACTTGGGCATTTAAAGATGTCATCCCGCGGCACCAAACGGAAGAAAGCCAAAGACTGTCCGGGGCAGAAGAAGATTAGGCCAAATAAAAAAAATAAATAAATAAAATTAAAAAAGTGTGTTTCCGGTAACCCGACCGATCGAGAATTTCCGCGTCGAAATTGCCGACCGTAAAGTTTTTATTACAAATTTCCCTCGATATTTTAGTGTAAGCAGCGTTAGTTTGTCATAATTTTGTTTCAACGCATTCAAGTTGTGAAAGAAACGATAAAAAGTAAAAAGTTTCGCCACTTCTATCAGCCCTCCTCCATAAACTGAGCCGAGCCGCCATTTTGAATCCTCATTCAAGGCTGTAATGCAAATTGCTTCCTTTTCAGTATACAAGTGCACTTCCATGGCAGGGGAAAACACTACATTTTGCCGCCTATGTAGTCCCCTATTTATACAAATAGGAGTCATTCAGGATTCAGCCATGTTTTTGCTCGACCCAAGTTCTACAGTAGGCTCGGCCAGGCCGTCTGCTTTTAATGGAAATAGCCTAGCCTAGGACGTTATTTTCACGTTATTTCTTGAGAAGGTGTTTTCACGTTATTACATGAAAATATCATGAAATATCGCTTCCGTAGATCATAACTCGAACTCTCGCGATATTTTTTTGTTCGTTTAAAGATTTAAAACACTTATTTTATTATGATGTGTGGTATAAAGGATTCTGTGCCAAAATACTATTTTGTAAGATGTTTACTTGTGTTAATTTTTTCGAACAAAATTTAAAAAAAAAAAGAGAAAAAAAAAAAACACCTTTCCTACCTACCGACCTTATTTTGGTATTTCATGCTACCGGAAACACACTTTTTTTTTTTTTTTTTTGGCCTTACTTCTTTCTTTTTCAATGTTGACAGACAATTTGTTACAATTTCCCTCTCAGATAGCCTCAGAATGTCCATTGGAGCATTTTTCAAAGGCTTTGCACGGCGGGGGGGGCGCGCGGCACTACCGGCACCCCCCCCCCCCCCCCCCCCCCCCGCCATGGTGACTGCCCTCATACTAAATTTTTCTAGAAAAAACCCTGGTTTACCTTCAATGCTTGAGAGACGAAATCGCCCACATTTTGGTTAGTGAGACAGTGAAAAGACTTTTTTTCTTGACCACGCTTTATGCTTACGTACAGTTGAGGCGATAGCTCGGAATCCATGCTGTCAGCGTCAGCCATGGTCAGCACGAGGCTGACACTGTCGTAAATACCATAAAAACATTCAAGTGAATACTCAATGTCGTAAATAGTTTCGTTTTCGGACTTGGCTGAAGTGGATATATACAACACACATTGTCGTTTGTATTTGCGATTCTAATACTTTTTACTTAAAGAAATATGACCTAGTACCAGGGATACAGTGCTGTTACAAGAAAAATGTGACTTTTTTTTTTTAAACATTTCTTTTTGTACGTTTCGGCGGTGAAAATAAAAATACGCACAGACTTTTTTTTTTTTTCCTAGCGGTAGTATTTAACTGCTGTCGGCGGATCCGCGATCCGAAAAATCTAAAATGTCTTACTATATGGAACATATCCAAAACCACAGCCCTGTTCAATTCTGTATTCTGATTGATCATGAAGTGTCGACTTTTTTTTTTTTACAGCAGGGCAGCATCGTATCGATTCATTATCGTTTCTATAGCAACCAATCAACCAGAGGGTCTTTTATGGAAGGAGTGTCCGGTGCCGGCGCTTTCTTTCTCACCAGGTAGGCTCGGATACAGAGGTGCTCTCGGATGGCGTTCTCTTCCTCAGCAGGCAGCGGCGTGTTCATTCCCTGCTCCTCCCACTGACGGTAAATTTCCCGCATGGAATCTTCTGGGACTTTGGCGAAGACCAGTTTAGCAGCATCGTGCTTCTTGGAGGCTGGAAGAAGAGAAAGAGGAAAAAAAAGAAAGAAAAGAGAGAAAGGCAGAATTTAAGAGATATTTTAGATACATGTCGCTCTCCAAAATGTCAGCCAGCATCTGGTCTGTTTTCAGTTTCGCTGTGAGAAACGATCGACGCACCCAGGAACTTCCTCATGATGGCGTTGCTCTGCTTCAAGGCCTCAGCACGCTGGGCGGGGTCAAACACCAGCCAATCGATGACGTCGATCTTGTGACGATCCTCCTGTTCAGCACAGAGAGGCACATCAACCAAATGGCACATCGTTCGGTAAAATCTCCAGTTTTCTCGCCATCACCGTGTACGTGTGGGCGGGGCAAAACAATACTAACCAATCCTATCGAGTCATGTCTCTTTGGCTATCCCCGAATGAAAAAAGGAAACTTCGCGTATAAGTTGTGATCCTCTCACTGTGAAGGTGAGCTACGGTATCTGTGACGTGACGTGTGCGTCGTACCGCTGTAGTGCCTGTGTCCAGCGCCGGAGTGAGGTCATGGTGGGAGAACTCCTCTCCGTCTCGCTCTCTCACCGTCTCCACCACAGTCTTAGTGACCGCCGCAACGTCCAGACCTGAAACACGCACGATTGGTTAGTGTTATTTTGCCCCGCCCACATGTACATGAGAAAAGTGGAGGTTTTATCGAACAGATACACGCGTACGAACGGATAAAGAGAACCACAGATGGAGCAACAGAAAGATAATCATCGAAGGATTTGTGGATGAGCGAAAGGATGGATAAGACAGTGAAAGAATACACAGAGATGAATGAAAGGATAAGTGATGTAGGGGGAAAAAAAAAAAAAAGTGAAAGGAGAGAGGAATGGATGGATGTGGTGTCCCTCCTTACCAGCTTGTCCCGCAAGCTCCAGACAGCGTTTGCGTTGTTCCGTCTCCGTCACTTCCTCCAGGAAGCGGGCGTACTGAGGCACGCCCATGTCCATGGGCAGGTGACTGACGTAGAACGCTATGAGCTCCACCTGCTTCTCCTTCACCAGCAGAGAGATGTAAGCCTTCAGCACGTCCACACACACTTCCTCCTGCACGCAAACAATTGTTACAGCTGGAATACAATTTAAAGGAAAAGGATTCTTTTCAAATCTTCTGACTGACTCGCTCGAGTCAGTTCATTTAAAAGAATCATTAAGATTCAGTTTTCCCAGCTGTGCAGCTTGATCTTGCCTTCCATTTCTAGCTGGCAATAAACGGCATGAATAACGGAGAAGAAAACAGTGAATAATAGGAGTTGCTTTATAATACGACTGCAGGTCTGTTCAGAAATAGAATCAATTTTTCCACCGAGAGATTCAAATCTTGGTCTGGACTGAAATGATTCACTGAATCCTGAATCACAGAGAAAGCAGAACTCAAGAAGATACAGCACATGAGCAGCTGCAAATACAAAACTTTGACAATTCAGGTGTGTGTGTGTGTGTGTGTGTGTACCTTCAGCTGCATCCCCAGACTGCGATAGAACAGCACCAGGTGAGTCATGAAGCGCAGGAGATGAGCCGGTAATGGTGGCGTCTTTCCCAACCATTCACCAAACTCTTCCAGAAGACCTGAAACACACACACACACACTCAAAATGTGCCTTAACACCAGTCTGTACACACAAACTGTAGTAATCTCGCATTATTACCATCCAAATCTCCGAGGATGACGAATTTCTGAATAATGTGATAGTGCTCCTTGGTGGCTTCCAGAACTCTCTGTCCGACACACACATTCATGATTAGAATTTACACGCACACACTTGAAAAATTCTTGAGAATCAATCTACTGTGAGACTGACCTTTGACTCGGTTGCTTGGAGCTCCTCAAAAACTTTTTCCATCGTCCAACTGAAAGAGGAAAAAAAAAAAAAAAAATTGTGTTAAACTCTACATATCCAGGGCTTTCCTGCAAGAGACGATGGGGGTCGCCATGACACCCACCTCTCCCAGATGCCAGTCTTTGATTTCCGGTTTATCCAAGCAGTCAGAGGATAACGTCTTTTTTAACATCATGTCTTTTTCCCTGTTCACCTTGCGCCGTCGTCGGGTGCACCAGCAACTCGCGAAAGCTTAAAGATTTTATGAATGGAATCAACATAGCTGACATCGGGCCACAACTTCATGTCGTCCAGCCCTTCCGTGAGGGGAAGGGATAGGGCACTTTGATCATATTCTCCCCAGAGCACGTCAGAAAATTGGACCCGTGTAACCATCTTTTAGTCGTCGTCTTTGATCTTAGCTACCTAGCAGTTAGCATTAGCTACACAGTGGAGCGGAGGAAAGATCCCGGCTTCCGCTATGACGCAGCAGTGAATCATGGGAAAGGTCAGAGTTTGGGAAAGTTGTGGATAGTACAGACATACGAACAAGAAAATCCTAGCAGGCATGTTGGTGGATGGGACAATCCATCCCTCTCGATGATTCAAGGCATGGTGCGCAAAAAAAAAAAAAAATCAAATCAATCTCGCATGCTAAAATCAGCAGTTTGTCCTCTACCATCTAATCCATGGTTTCCTTAAACATGGCGCCCATGGAATCATGGCGCCCCTTGAGGCAGAGGTGTTTGCTCGCTCCGCTCTTGAATGCCGGCTTTTTCTTCTTTTTTGTCCTTTCTGCAGTGCACAAATGTCATGCACTGCTAACATATAACAGACAGGCACTGCTGGACATCGCTAACACACACAGCCATTTGGAATTTACCGGTTTAATTCCACCAGAGCTACAACTCATTGTTCACTCCCGCAGCCACCACCAGCCCCAGGAAGGCCCTGAAGCACCGGGCCCGAGTGAGCATGCTGACCCCAGGAGAGTGCTCTGGGGACAGCGATGCAAGCGGGCTCCATGCTAGGCTAAAAGCTCGCGCTAGCCAACCACCGCTACCCAGCCTCCAGCTAGCCAACTTGTGGTCTCTGGAAAACAAACTGGACGAGCTAAGAGCCAGAATCACAGCTCAGCAGGAAGTAAGAGAGTGCTGCGCTCTAATTTTCACCGAGACCTGGCTCTCAGACAAAATCCCAGAATGCGCCATTCAGCTACAGACTCACTCTGTACACCAAGGAGACCGGACCGCAGCCTCCGGTAAGGCTAAAGGGGGAGAGGTGTGTGTGTGTGTGTGTGTGTGTGTGTGTGTTTATTAACAACTCTTGGTGTGGAGATATACAGACTGTTTATAAGCACTGTTCGCCAGATATGGAGCCGTTATTGCTGAAATGCTGCCCCTATTATCTACCAAGGGAATTCACTGCTCTGTTTTTGGCCGCTGTTTACATCCCCCGCGAGCTAACTCCACGATGACCTCAGCGTGTTAGAGACAGCTCATCCCGACGCTGTTATCATCATCGCCGGCAACTTTAATCAGTGCAATTTACGGACTGTATTCCCTAAATATTATCAACATGTGGACATCCCCACCCGTGATAAGAACACACTGGACCATATTTACAGCAACATACGTGGTGCATACAGGGCTGCACCCCGCCCCCACTTCGGACACTCGGACCACCTCTCTTTGTTCCTGTATCCAGCCGACAGATAAAGACTAAAACAAACCCGGTCACCAAACAAGTCAAACTCTGGAGCCCAGAGACTGAGAGCACCCTTCAGGACTGTTTTGCTCAGACAGACTGGGATGTGTTTAAAGCTGCAGCCACTTTGGAGGACTCTTCTGTCAGTATACAGGACTATGCTGAGTATGTGACTGGGTACATCAGCACATGTATCTGCAAAATCATGCCCACCATACAAATCAGGAAGTTCCCCAACCAAAAGCCCTGGGTAAACCGTCAGGTACGACGCACGCTGCATGCTTGCCCTCTTGCATTTAGATCAGGCAATGAAATGGAGTACAAAGTGGCCAAGTATGGACTAAGGCAAGTCATTACAGCGGCCAAGAGGCAGTACAGAGAGCAGCTGGACAATGTCTATTCTACTGCTGACCCCAGGCGGATATGGCAAGGCCTGCAGCACATCACAGACTGCAGGACCACCACCAGCACCACAGACAGCCTGCCGGATGACCTCAATACTTTCTACACCCGCTTTGAGACCTCCAACTATAGTACAGACAGGAGGCATACACCCAGACCACCCAACCCCCTTCCCCCCCACCAACAGTCTCCTCAGGCCAGGTACACAAAGCTCTGAGGAAGATCAACCCCAGGAAGGCAGCAGAACCAGACAACATCCCTGGGCGGGCCCTCAGAGTACGTGCCAATGTGCTGGCTGATGTTTTTACTGCTAACTTCAACCTTTCCCTCAGCCAGAGCACCGGTCCCCTCCTGCTTCAAAATCACAACCATCGTCCCGCTTCCCAAGAAGAGCCACCCACCTGCCTGAATGATTACAGGCAGATAGCACTCACTCCAATCATCTCAAAGTGCTTTGAGAGAGTGGTACTGGCCCACATCAGAGCAGTATACTGGACCCCCTGGAGTACGCCTACAGGCCCAACAGGTCCACCTCAGACGCCATCGCTGCTGCCTTCCATTATGCCCTCTCCCACGTGGAAAACAAAGACTCTTACATCAGGATGCTCTTTGTTGACTACAGCTCTGCCATCCCCCACAAACTCACTCAAACTGTCCACACTTGGTTTGCACCCCACCCTCTGTGACTGGCTCCTCGACATCCTGACTGGCAGGCCCCAGACTGTCAGGATTGGTAATAGGACTTCAACCAGCATCACCACAAACACTAGCACCCCACAGGGATACATCCTCAGCCCCATCCTCTACACCCACGACTGTGTCGCCTCCCACAAGGACATCATCCTGAAGTTCGCGGACGACACTGCAGTGATAGGACACATCACTGGCGGAGACGAAACGGCCTACAGGAGGGAGGTGGCCAGTCTGGTGTCATGGTGTGCGGACAAGAACCTCACCCTCAACACGGACAAGACGAAGGAAATGATCGTGGACATGAGGAAGGAGAGGAGACCTCATTGGCCACTGTTCATCCGAGAGCTTGAGCAGCTTCAAATACCTGGGTGTTCACATTAGTGAGGACCTCACATGGACACCTAACACCACACAGCTGGTAAGGAAGGCTCAACAACAGCGACTGTACTTTCTGAGGAAGTTTGGTATGTCACCCAAGATCCTCAGCAACTTCTACAGCTGCATGATTGAGAGCATCCTGACCAAATGCATCACCGTGTGGTACGGCAACGCTACAGCTATGGACTGCAAACACCTGCAGAGGGTGGTGAAGACTGCTGAGAGGATCACCGAAACTCCACTGCCCTCTCTGCACAGAGTCCACAGGAGAGCTGCCTCCATCCTCAAAGACCCCACCCACCCCCAGCACGGACTGTTCACACCTCTACCCTCAGGCCAGAGGTAAAGAAGCGTGAAACGTAAGACTGTCAGACTAAAGAACTCTTTCTTTCCCACTGCCATCAGACTCCTGAATAGCTGACAGGAGTCTATACCCGTGGACTACCTCCCTGTAAACTGTCCACATCTGTTTGCACATAACTGCCCTTTTTTGCTGCTACATCCAATCATTGCCTTATTTTTGTATTATACTACCTATTTTGCACTACATTGCCTTTATTTTGTATAATTTCTTCCACCTATTTGTTTATTTGTATTTGGCATTCATGGTGGACAGCAAACTAAGAATTTCATTGTGCAAGAGGACATGTCCTTACTGTGCATATGACAAGAAACACTTTGAATTTGAACTTAAAATAATTTTCCCAAAACAAAACAAAAAACAAGCAAAACAAGCTGAACGTGATTTCTTTGACAGCAAGTGCTCACCTGGCCTCCAGGTATTCTCTGGGCAGCTCCTCCAGCTCCTCATGACTCAGCCCTGAAGAACGCAGCTCCTGCTCGAGCAACGAGTCGACCAGCACACGAAAATATGCCCATACCGTATCTTCCCATGACTCGCACACAGGCAACAACTACACGAGAGAGACAGAGGAGAGAGAAGAAGGAGAGAGAGAAATAGAGAGAGAAGAAAGGAGTGAAACCAGTTTTTAGTGTTTTTAAAAGAAAAAAAATTAAAGCAAATAAAAAAAAAAATCCTGACCAAAGAAGATAAACTAAAGGATTATTTCCTCGGACAACATTTCAAGGAGGAAAACGAAAAATCTTTTCGGACTAAACAATCAGGAGAGGAGCAGGAAGAGTTAAACTCAGGACGGAGTCACAGCTGATAAAGAAAACAACAAATGATTTCGGACTTCAAGGATAACTTTTAGCTTAAATAAGCCACCTGTGATATAAACTGAGGTAAGAACCTCCAACTCTATATAATACTTGTAGAACAAGTTTGGCTTCTCTGCTAACATCACTCCAAACAGGGTACGAGTAATGGCTGACGCAATAGAAAAAAATCTCCATCCTCTTCTTATATCCTATCCACCAAACCTGCAAGAACATGCTAAGAAAGCTTACAAAGACAAGCTACTGAGAGATTACCCAGAAACTCTCAGAGCAGACTGTTTGACAAACGAAGCCAGAATCACAAATCTCCTGCTATACACAGCCGACATCGAGGCTTGGCACAAGGCTCTCTGTAGCCACTACACAAACCATACAACAAGGCCCATATATACTAATGGCAGACAGATAAAAATAGAAGGAACTGGCAATGACGGTGATCTCACTGTGAATATCTACAACAGTGGAACAATCATGTTCCAGGGTAAAGAAGCCAGGCTCAGTTCTGTTCTAGAGGACTTTAATATCTTAAAGGCCCTGAGAAAGAGATACGCTGAGGCAAGGGAGGAAGGGGGCAAGACAGGAACACACAGGGAGGAGGAGGAGGGGTTGAGAGAAAAAGGGCCAAAGCTTCACCAAGATGATGACACTCCAAGGACTGAGCGTAATGCAGTGGGAGAAGTAGTAGTACACCTCGGAGACCAGACAATAAACAGCCTGAACGAGCAGAGACAGACCCGCCAAACCAGTCAGTCATCACCCCAGTTTGAAGAGGAAAGTCGACCTCCCGCTCAGCAACCAAGCCCCAAGGCAGGACCACCAAAGCCTCAGCAAGATCCACCAAGCACGCACTGAGGGCTACCAAGCCCAGAGTGAGGACCAATGAGCCTGTAGCCAGAGACACCAAGACCTCATCCACAGCCACCAAGCCTGCAGCGAGGACCACCAAGACCCCAGTTGGATCCAACAAATCCCCATCCACAGCCAAAAAGCCTGCAGCAAGGACCACCAGGCCCACAGTGAAAGTCACCAAGACACCAAGCAAAGCCTCCAAACTCCCCAGTTAGAGCCAACAAATCCCGAGCCAGAGCCACCAAGCATGCACAAAAGGACCACCAAGGACTATCTACCAGCAAGGGCCACCAAGCCCACAGCAAAGACCACCAAACCCAAAGCAAGAGCCACCAAGTCCGCAGCCCCAGTGAGGGCCACCCAAGCTGCTGCCCATCCAAGCAGAGCCACGGCCCTGCAAGCCTCAGAGTTCTGATGCGACACCCCACCCCCAGTCTCAGAGAGACAAGCTGTAAAAATCGACTACACCCACAGAGATCTTGTGATCTTACTTGACTTGAGTGGAAAGTTCTTAAACAGCAGTTCCTTCCTGGACACAAAGTCAGTAAACTTTGAGGTCCCAAGACCAGCACTGCACTTGAACTCATCACTAAGACCACCTCCAGTGAGCCAAGCCACATCATTACTCACACTGGCACTAACAACTTGAGAAGACAAAAGGAGAGAGTGGCCACGTCTTTAAACAGAGTGGCACAGAGAGACAACCAAATCTCCCTCCACCA
This sequence comes from Neoarius graeffei, assembly GCF_027579695.1. NCBI lineage: Eukaryota > Metazoa > Chordata > Actinopteri > Siluriformes > Ariidae > Neoarius > Neoarius graeffei. The sequence continues at coordinate 6,259,308 of NC_083589.1, read as the reverse complement.
ACCGCCAAGGCCACTATCCAGCTGGTAAATGCAGAAGTCACCTGCGGATGTGCATTAAGGACTAAGGACACGGAAGGTTCATTTGGCAAGAACCTAGAGGATGCTGCTCTTGGATGCAACCGCCAGAGGAGCAACGGACGACTCTGCAGATCACCACCGAGGAAGACTGGAGCACAAATACTGGACCATCACTGCTATCCACTTCCTTGTCACCACCCACACCCAGAGCAGTCCCAGCACAATGGACCAGACCCTCAGCCAGGTATCCCAGAACCAGCCCAGTGACTCTGCCACCCAACAGGCAACTCCGGTCTGGCAGGCCTGAGAGGAATCAAACACCTGCTCAAGCTCGTATGCACCAGACTGATGCCAAGTGTTGGACACGCCCTTACCCAGACAGGTTTACTGCAGTTTTAAAACTAGTTGTACTTTTAATCTGATTTAAATGCTTCCTGGAGAAGATCAATCACTCACTGTCCCTCAAACTGTAAAGGAATAATCATCCCCAAATGGAGACACTCCAACAGAATGATAATCTGGGACAAATCCGAACTCTGGGATCTCATCCCAGAAAATTAATCTCATATTTAGCTTGAAATTAAAAGATAGTTTAAACACGACAAAATGATGTGCTTCTATGTGTAGTATATCCCTAACAGTGACTTATTATTATGATGAGGAAATGAAATAGATTTTAAAATTATTGCTCATAATGTTAATTTCTGTTCTCTAATCTCAATTTCCTGATACGGGTACTTATAGATATTTTTTCTATGATGCTTTGGCATTACTGTAAATGTATGCAGTCATATCTATAAAGTTTACTGAACTGGATTAAATCGAAAGTGTGTGTACTGTGCTTCCTGTGCTGCCAAACCACCACCCTGGATGCTTTGTGAGACAAAAGTAACTTAATAGCCACTAGTCACGCGTCATAAAAAAATCTAAGCGTTAAAGATGAAACAGAAAGACTCATAATTCGGATGTGATGTTACCTGTCGGAGATTTCCACTCAGCACAGCGTAGATGGCTCGCTCATACCTGTTGAACTGCTCCTGCGCACACACCATTCAAACGATGCACGTCACTCACTACAGCACAAGTCAGTTACTTAAAAACCAGACACACTGACAGTGTGTGTTACTGTTTAATAAATACTTTACTGTCGATATTAAATCTTTTCACTCTGTTCATAATTATTTTTATTTTTTTCGCGGTCCAAATCCCGCGCTCCGATTGGCTGGCAAGCGGGTCCGTATCCTATGGTACGGAACCCCGTTACGGACCTCTGGCGACTCGCTCGTTCACAACAACAAACATAGTAGCATTTTTCGTCAACATTTATAAAGATTATCAAAATTTATAAGATTTTTTGCCTGCATTTCTCAGGAGAATAGCATTAATTTTGCAGCATGGATAGCGATAACGACAGTGTTCACAGCGAAAGAGAGTTTTACTACCCTGAGGAAGGCAAAATAAAAGAAAACATTTCAGGAGAAAGCTAAAAACCTCTAACTTGCTAACAGTTTGAACTCATTAGTTAATGAGGCCCATTTTGGACCATGTTATCCTCATACATAATATTACGTTCGGTAAAAACTTTAAACCAGTACAATCTCTTCTTCAAAAGTTTCACCAAATGGCTTTCAATATAAAGGTCATAATACTGGATAACTTTGGTCGAGCAAAAACATGGCTGAATCCTGAATGACTCCTATTTGTATAAATAGGGCACTACATAGGCGGCAAAATGTAATTTTTTTTCCTGCCATGGAAGTGCACTTGTATACCGAGGAGGAAGCCATTTGCATTACAGCCGTGAATGAGGATTCAAAATAGCATTAATTTTACATCATGGATAGTGATAACGACAGTGTTCACAGCGAAGGCGAGTTTTACTACCCTGAGGAAGACAAAATAAAAGAAAACATTTCAGGAGAAAGCTAAAAACTTCTAACTTGCTAACGCCGAGCAAAAACATGGCTGAATCCTGAATGATTCAATTTTGTATACATAGGGGACTACATAGGCGGCAAAATGTAGTTTTTTTTTTTCCTGCCATGGAAGTGCACTTGTATACTGAGGAGGAAGAAATTTGCATTACAGCCGTGAATGAGGATTCAAAATGGCAGCTCGGCTCGGTTTTCCCTTTCGGGCGCTCTCGTTTTCTGTTAGAATTTGGTAAAGAAAAAAATATATATATTATTTACCAGCTTAAGGTCGGTCCGTATGTTGAAATACCGTGACCTCGGCCTTAAATACTGACCTCGGCCCAGAGGGCCTCGCTCAGTACTTTCAAGACCTCGGTCACGGTATTTCACCATACGGACCTCCCAGCTGGGAAATAACATATATGTATTCTCTTCTTATTAACCTGACGCTATCCCTGCGAGATCTGCTTCGGAAATGTAATCGAACATTTGTGAAGGATTGTTGCACGTGAGGAAACAGACAGACACTGAGCAGGGTTCTCCACGGATTGAAAATACAGGGGGGTGGGGGTCAATCGGATGACCTTGAAACAAATTTGCATAAATTTACATGTGTCATTTGCATAAAATAGTCTCAAATAATAATCATTTAGAATAGAGGAATCAATTGGACTGGTACAAAACACATCATACATCAAACATTACACACTTACACATCATATTCAGACACATTGTTTGAAATGGAACTGGAAAAAAAAAAATTATTTAGCAAACTACAAAAAAAAGAACAGAAAAGTTTTTGTATTAACTATATTCACACTGCTCCACAAAAGCTGACATTGTTTGAAATGGAAATGTAATTGCAGGCACCACTGGAAAAAATAATTTTTTTTTTAGAGAGTAAAGTACATTGAAAAGATGTTGTTTTAACTATAGACCCCTTTCACATGACGTCACCGCGCCGCGAGATTTTGTTAGGCGCCATATTGGAAGACCAAGTACATGCACTCACAATATAAAACAAAGTACGAGTGAGAGTAAAGTGACACGATGGATGATAATTCTGGTTATGTGAGTACATTACCAGCTGCAGAAAGGGCACGGTATGTGGAGAAACTGGCTGTGATTGATCCCATATGATAAGACTCGCAGCAAGGGAGAATGGAAACATAAGGAGGACCGGACACCAATTCTGCCATCTGTTTGCTACCCAGACATTGTAAACTATTTGTTGTTTACACCCAGTGCCTACACTCAGTGTTCGGACTATGCCGATATTTTCGGGGGGTCCCTTTTTTTCCCTTGGGGGTGTGCGCTTGCGCTTGTCTCGGAGCGCGGATCTCCAAACACATGAGAAGCCTATCTTACGCACATATCACGCGGACTCCACACACGCATCGCGTCTGAAGTCATAACTCATCAGGGGAAATCGTGTCCGCATTGGCATGTTCAAAAAACAACCTCGCGTCAACAATAATACCACACGCAAGAAAAAAAAAACCGTCAGGCTACTCAACAACCAACCTGGCAGCAGCGAGCAAGCCCCAAACCATCCTAAATTATTATTATTATTAAATTGTAGAAGTCTGGGAGGCTTGCTCCTCATACAGTTATCAACTTGGGGCCACTTTAGCATGTTTTAAATCTGAATTTCTTGCGTTTGCTTACCTCAAAGTGTCCGCAGATCATGCACAGACTTATCCATTATATCCACAGTTTTTTGCCAAGTCTCACACAGGTTTCTTTCAAGTCTACTGTTGGGCCAATAAATCATAAATAAAACAGCTCAGATTTGTTTAAGTCGTTTGCCACTCCACTTTATTCTCGTGGGTTCACATACCGCTGCCGTTATTATCCCCTTATCACGAGTTTGGTGGTCTTCCAAAATGGCGCAGGGTCTGTTTACTTCCGGTTTCGGGTGACGTCAGTGAAAGGGGTCTATATTTGGAACGCTTACGCGTAAAACCGAATCGCTCGAGAGACATTTCGACAGAGTGTACGCACTTCAAGAGCTACAGTAACACTGACAGCCAGGTTATATCCTCACGGTTTTATAGGCAAGATCACGCTTGCCGCACCAACTTTGAACTGTTTGTTTTTATCCTTTATTTCTCTGCCGACAATAACAATCAGTTATCTCGAACTTGGTGTCGATTCACACGTTATAATAAAGGCGTGTTATTTCCCGGCGCAAGAACAATGTGTCAAAAACGCCGAAGTGTGAAATGCTTTTCTTAGACTATAATCGTCAGACTGACGAAACTAATTGCTGGTAAATGAGTTTCACATTCGGGTGTTGTCGCGTTGTCGGTACTCCAACAGAGAAAGGCTATCTGTCACAAAGAAAACAAAGGGACGTCTCTTCCTTTTGTAAAGGGGTGGCGGAAATTAAACGGGGGCGGGAATCACAGAAAGGGGGGCGGCCCGCACTTCTAAAACCCCTCGTGGAGAACCCTGCTGAGGAGTTTGTTGGCGTTGTTACGACAGAGACAGATCAGGGTGAAATTCTCACCTCCTCAGCCATCCTCCAACAGCACACCTTCCACACACACCTCTGAGGGTTCCCCTCCACCGGCTGCAGCTCCGCCCCTCCTACACACACACACACACTTGGTTTATGTGATCATGAAATTGAACACATTCAGTTTTCACCTGTGTGTGTGTGTGTGTGTGTGTGTGTGTGTGTGTTCGTGTTCCCTGACCTTCACTGTAGTTGGGGTCATGATAAAGTTTCCAACCTTCCAGGGTGGCAGCACGCCAGGCCTGACCACATCTCTTACACAGCCTCTGAGCCTACACACACACACACACACACACACACACACACACACACACACAATGGGAGGAATAAACATGAGAGTTGAACGTGATCTTTCTGAGCTGTAGAAGTGTGCGCGTGCGTGCGCACGTAACACAGAGAAAGTCATTTAATAAAACTAACACACTGAAAGAAAAAAATACGTTCTACATCAAAAATGTTCTGTCTGTCGCTGTCTTACTGTCGTTCAATCTGTCTCTGTCCCTTTTCTCCATCTCAATCTGTGTCTCTCTCCCTCTCACACTTTCTCTTTCACTTTGTCTTTCCTTCTCTCTCACTTTCACTTTGTCTGAGTAATCGGCTCCCCCTAGTGTTGACCGTGTAGAACATCTGAAAACCGATTTGCAGGAACGGTTGTGCGGAGCCTCGGGAGAAATCTGATCTGACTCTCGGGAGGAGTCGGTCAGGAGAACATAAACATGGTTGATCGAAGGTGTAATAAATACATCAGAGAGAAACACACACACACCTCATCGGTCATGCCGGCGCGGACGAGTGTGTAGATGTATCGGAGCAGACGGGCGTCGTCCTCTCGGTCCAGGTCTGCCAGCGGGCGTTTCTGTCTGATGGGGGCGTCGGGGTCCAGCTCGGTCACCAGGGGTCTGCTGAAGGGCGCACTCGCCTGATCCCTCCTCAACTTCAGAGTGTGCAGAGTGTTCTCCCTACACACACACACACAGTGTAAGAAACACATCATAATAAAGCACTCGCGTTCGGTTGTAGTAAATTAATCAGTAGCTTCGTGTCATGTCCTCACCAGTACACAGATTTAGCGTAGTATTCAATATTATCGGAGAAATCGCCGATCTCATCTTTGGCGATGCTCTCGAGCCAGTCCACGACCAGCTACTCTCACACACACACACAGAGTCAGGTGAAGATCTGTCAACTAGGAGTTAAATTAGTATCTGTTCGTGACACTGTGTGTATACAGTGTGTGTGTGTGTGTGTGTACCTGGCTCTGTCGCACCATGCTGTCCCTCTGAAAAAACTGCTCCATTATCGACTTTTCACTTTCACTGGGAGACTGATACAAAACACATCATTATTCTCTCTCTCACACACACAGCTGTTTCATACTGATATGAAAGTCAGACAGACAGACAGAGTGTCTCACCACACATCACTTACAGTTATATCCATCATCAGACCGTCCTCCATAGCTGTCTGAATCCTGTCCCTGTGTGTGTGTGTGTGTGTGTGTGTGTGGGGGGGGGGGGGGGGGGGGGGGGGGGGGTAGACAGACAGACAGACAGAGATAGAGAGACGGGGGGGACAGACAGACAGAAATTATTGAATCTGATTGGCTCTGCAATCCCAATACCATCAGCAATCTTCTTAATCCTGAACCACAGCTTTGGAATATTTTATTTTTATTTAATTATCTCTGTGTGTGTGTGTGTGTGTGTGTGTGTGTGTGTGTGTGTGTACCTGTAGAGTGAGTTGATGAGTCTCCAGGTGACGGTTTCCTGCTGCAGGAGCCAGGTGATACTGGCCGTTTTCGAGGATTTCTGCTGACTGGAGGACGAGCGCAGGACCAGCTTCTGTAGTGTGCTCACCTGAAACACACACACAGGCTGTACAGCGCTCCTCAGAGTTTAACAGTGAACAGAAAGGGGCGTGTGCGCACGTGTGTCTACCTTATCCTGACAGATCGCCTCATAGTTGTCCAGCAGGTCAAACACAGCGGTGGAGGAGTGACGCAGATACGACTGCAGAAACTCCGGGAACAGACTGACTGACGCTGAGAGAGAGAGAGAGAGAGAGAGAAGGGGGGGATTGAAGGACTGAGAATGATGCATGGTCACCCGGGCCACTTTTAATTTTATTTTTCACAGTTACAGCAAAAGTTTAGTCGCAAAAACGAGTCCGCCCTCCTCGCTGCATTTACCCAACCAGGTGGGAGTTTGTGCTTACATCATCCAATCAGGACGATCTCATTGGCTTCGAAACAAGATTTCACAGAGCACCACGTTCTCACTGGCTGACTGATAGAGGTGCGTGTTAGATTGTTATAATGAGTATTAACGATACAGTTTGACATTAATATCCATTAAAATATCTCTCCTGTGTCTCGATGTGCTTTATGTCTCTTACACGGCTTTTCTTGTGTGTATTAGTGTGCATCCGGCTCTTTATGCGAAACATCTAAATTACTCTAATGAACAGAGGTGAAAGTGGAGCAAAGAAAAAAATCCGGAACTTTTGAAAGTCAAACTAAAAATTTTAAATCACATAACACGCAAAACCCTGCATTCTAGTGCATTTCAGTACTTATTTTCTCAAAAACTGATATTGTATTCACAATAGAACAGACAACATATCAAATGTCGAAAGTGAGACATTTTGAAATTTCATGCCAAATATTGGCTCATTTGAAATTTCATGACAGCAACACATCTCAAAAGAGTTGGGACAGGGCAATAAGAGGCTGGAAAAGTTAAAGGTACAAAAAAGGAACAGCTGGAGGACCAAATTGCAACTCATTAGGTCAATTGGCAATAGGTCATTAACATGACTGGGTATAAAAAGAGCATCTCGGAGTGGCAGCGGCTCTCAGAAGTAAAGATGGGAAGAGGATCACCAATCCCCCTAATTCTGCGCCGACAAATAGTGGAGCAATATCAGAAAGGAGTTCGACAGTGTAAAATTGCAAAGAGTTTGAACATATCATCATCTACAGTGCATAATATCATCAAAAGGTTCAGAGAATCTGGAAGAATCTCTGTGCGTAAGGGTCAAGGCCGGAAAACCATACTGGGTGCCCGTGATCGTCGGGCCCTTAGACGGCACTGCATCACATACAGGCATGCTTCTGTATTGGAAATCACAAAATGGGCTCAGGAATATTTCCAGAGAACATTATCTGTGAACACAATTCACCGTGCCATCCGCCGTTGCCAGCTAAAACTCTATAGTTCAAAGAAGAAGCCGTATCTAAACATGATCCAGAAGCGCAGACGTCTTCTCTGGGCCAAGGCTCATTTAAAATGGACTGTGGCAAAGTGGAAAACTGTTCTGTGGTCAGACGAATCAAAATGTGAAGTTCTTTATGGAAATCAGGGACGCCGTGTCATTCGGACTAAAGAGGAGAAGGACGACCCAAGTTGTTATCAGCGCTCAGTTCAGAAGCCTGCATCTCTGATGGTATGGGGTTGCATTAGTGCATGTGGCATGGGCAGCTTACACATCTGGAAAGACACCATCAATGCTGAAAGGTATATCCAGGTTCTAGAGCAACATATGCTCCCATCCAGACGACGTCTCTTTCAGGGAAGACCTTGCATTTTCCAACATGACAATGCCAAACCACATACTGCATCAATTACAGCATCATGGCTGCGTAGAAGAAGGGTCCGGGTACTGAACTGGCCAGCCTGCAGTCCAGATCTTTCACCCATAGAAAACATTTGGCGCATCATAAAACGGAAGATACGACAAAAAAGACCTAAGACAGTTGGGCAACTAGAATCCTACATTAGACAAGAATGGGTTAACATTCCTATCCCTAAACTTGAGCAACTTGTCTCCTCAGTCCCCAGACGTTTACAGACTGTTGTAAAGAGAAAAGGGGATGTCTCACAGTGGTAAACATGGCCTTGTCCCAACTTTTTTGAGATGTGTTGTTGTCATGAAATTTAAAAATCCCCTAATTTTTCTCTTTAAATGATACATTTTCTCAGTTTAAACATTTGATATGTCATCTATGTTCTATTCTGAATAAAATATGGAATTTTGAAACTTCCACGTCATTGCATTCCGTTTTTATTTACAATTTGTACTTTGTCCCAACTTTTTTGGAATCGGGGTTGTACATTAATGATTAACATGTCAAAAATATCAAATTTAATTCCCCTAGTTAAATGAGTAATTTTCAGGAGTGCATTGTTCTAAATTCAGAATTTTCACTCTCGGATGTCAAAACTTCTATAAAGTGATGCTGTCACATCTTATGTGCAATACTGCATATATATATATATATATATATATATATATATATATATATATATATATGTTTAGAAAATAATAATTCAACTGATATTAAATAATTACACAAAGGAAAGACCGCGTTTTCTAAAGCACGATATCGCGATAAAATCTCGTTCACGTGACATGAGGTATGGATATAAGCACAGGGTTTTTTCTAGAAAAATTTAGTACGAGGGAACGAAGCGGGGGGGTGGGGGTGCTGGTTGTCCGTCCCCCCCCTCCGCCGTGCGAAGCCTTTGAATTGAAATTGAGGCTCCAATGGGACATTCTGAGGCTACCTGAGAGGGAAATTGTAACAAATTGTCTGTCAACATTGAAAAAGAAAGAAGTAATCTTCTTCTGCCCCGGACAGTCTTTGGCTTTCTTCCGTTTGGTGCCGCGGGATGACATCTTTAAATGCCCAAGTGTCAACAAAAACAACTCGCGAACTACTTCTGTCAAAAGCTCCCGTGCCGGTGGGTGAAAGGTCATTCAGTCTCGAGAAATCTCGCTCTACAAGTCAGCTGACCTTGTATGTAACCCATGTCAAATCTCGCGAGAGCAGCCGCGACAAGTAAACAACTAAACAACATGGCGCCTCAGTCTGGAAAACGCCAATTCGGATTGTTTTTGCACCGTCTGGCGGTGTATCTACTATGATTGGAATATTTTTGGAGCAATTATAACGTATTTGATGATCAGACACATTGTCACGTGGCGTTGCTGGGATGTTTTCACGGAGAAAAGATCGTTTTGAGAAAGACTGCATGTTGTGCAGTAGCATATAAGTGCATGGCCTAAGTGTGACTTGGGGTTCAATCGGCATTTCAGTAAGAGAGCGCACGCCGAGAGTAAGAGGGCGCAGCGCCCCTGTTCCCCGGTTTAGACGAAAGCCTGAAGCATATAAGGTCTTGTACACACCAGCAAGCATTGCGAGACTACAAAAATGGCGGCGCCGTCACCGAACGTAAACAAGCCGCGCGATCGCAAAACCGAATTTCTATGAAACGGAACGCGAAAAATCCAAAAAAATAAAATTTCTCCATTCGGAAAACCGGAGATTTTCAAGAGTTGTCAAATATCCAGAAGACTGTCATCTATAAATGAAGTCGCCGTGGTGCTCTGAAGAGGCCTAAAACATAAGGACCTGTGTGTGTGTGTGTGTGTGTGTGTGTGTGTACCAGCCTCTCCTGGATCCTCCTCCTTCAGCATAACGGCGCTCATGTTCATGTCTTCTGTGAAGCTGCCGTCTCCCAGCACAGACAGAGGACTCGGGTACAGACTGTTCGTCCAGTCACTGTCGTCCAGGTTCTGCAATTTCACACACACACACACGTCTTGTTTCAATCATCACTACACCCACCTGCAGTGATCTTTTATGTTATTAAATGATCAGAGCGTTAGTGTGTGTGTCTCTCTCTCTCACCATGCTGAGGCTGCCTTTGGGCCGCGGCGTGTGCACAAAGCGAGCCGACCTGCCCCCTGTACCCAAGATGGCCGACACGTCTGGGTTCTTAAGCGCACTTCTCGGGGTGACTGCGGACACAAACACATAGGATAAGACACTGTTTCATTTGACGCGAACCCAGTTCCTCCTTTATAACACTCGCTTCTCTTACACGCGTGTTTGAGGAGAGAGCCGGGAGTCTGACGCAGCAGCGGTCGCGCCGGGGTCGTGGTCTCGGTAAAGGCAGCTGTAGGAGACTCATCCTGCGCAAGAGGAACTGGAGGAAGTGGTTAAGGGGCAAAACACAGGACGGTGCAGCTGAGAGCCCCGCTCTATTAACTATTCTTTACTCAAAGACAAGAACACAGGACTATTGAAGAACACTGAGGGGAACTCTGATCACACTGCTCCATCAAAGAAAAACTAAACCACGTGGTGTTCTTGTGTAAACGTTCGAATATATTTGTTCGTGATAGTTATGATGTTGGACTTTAAAAAGGATGTAGGACCCTCGGGGACACTCGAATCTGGGTCAGAGAGCATGGTAAGGATACACGCCACCTTCTTGTGTGAGCTTTTCCTTCGGGCAGCTCGCGTCACTTCTGAATCTCGAACCACTGGAGAGTTCAGCCAGTTCTGACTCCTACACACACACACACACACACACACACACACACACACACAGAGCAGGTTACAAACAGTCTTTTAACATGCCTCCATTATTTCTCTGCCTGAGCTGATCAACAGAAGCGTGCACAGTCACCCGTTTACTGTCAATTAATTTGACTCAATTCACCAATGAGAGTCGATTCTTTCCTCTCCAGAATGACTCCTTGGGTTTTTTTGGTCGAATATATTTTTTAAAGTAATCCTCATTACAGAGCAAAAAGTCCAGGGGGTGGAGTCAGACCCGATCAAGCTCCTCCTACCCAGAAGGATCAATGAATTTCAGCAAAAAAGTCCTTGGAGGTGGAGTCAGACCTGGTCCAGCTCCTCTTACCCAGAAGGATCTGAGTTTGAGCAAAAATTCCAGAGAGGGGTGGAGTAAAGACCTGATCAAGCTCCTCCTACCCAGAAAGATCAGCTTGAATTTGAGGGGAAAAAAAAAAAAAAAAAAAAGTCCAGAGGGGTCAGACCTGATCCAGCTCCTCTTACCGAGAAGGATCGGAGTGAACGTGAGCAAAAAAAAAAAAAGTCCAGAGGGGTGGAGTCAGACCTGGTCCAGCTCTTCCTACCCAGAAGGATCAGAGTAAACGTGAGCAAAAAGTCCAGGGGGTGGAGTCAGACCCGATCCAGCTCCTCCTACCCAGAAGGATCGGAGTGAACATGAGCGCAAAAAAAAAAAAAAAAAAAAAGTCCATGGGGGTGGAGTCAGACCTGGTCCAGCTCTTCCTACCCAGAAGGATCAAAGTAAACGTGAGCAAAAAATCCAGACGGGTGGAGTCAGACGTGGTCCAGCTCCTCCGACCCAGAAGGATCAGAGTAAATGTGAGCAAAAAATCCAGAGGGGTGGAGTCAGACCTGGTCCAGCTCCTCCTACCCAGAAGGATCAGAGTAAATGTGAGCAAAAAATCCAGAGGGGTGGAGTCAGACCTGGTCCAGCTCTTCCTACCCAGAAGGATCAGAGTAAATGTGAGCAAAAAGTCCATTGGGGTGGAGTCAGACCTGGTCCAGCTCTTCCTACCCAGAAGGATCAAAGTAAACGTGAGCAAAAAATCCAGAGGGGTGGAGTCAGACGTGGTCCAGCTCCTCCGACCCAGAAGGATCAGAGTAAACGTGAGCAAAAAATCCAGAGGGGTGGAGTCAGACCTGGTCCAGCTCCTCCTACCCAGAAGGATCAGAGTAAATGTGAGCAAAAAATCCAGAGGGGTGGAGTCAGACCTGGTCCAGCTCTTCCTACCCAGAAGGATCAGAGTAAATGTGAGCAAAAAATCCAGAGGGGTGGAGTCAGACCTGGTCCAGCTCCTCCTACCCAGAAGGATCAGAGTAAATGTGAGCAAAAAATCCAGAGGGGTGGAGTCAGACCTGGTCCAGCTCTTCCTACCCAGAAGGATCAGAGTAAATGTGAGCAAAAAGTCCAGACGGGTGGAGTCAGACCTGGTCCAGCTCCTCCTACCCAGAAGGATCAGAGTAAATGTGAGCAAAAAATCCAGAGGGGTGGAGTCAGACCTGGTCCAGCTCCTCCTACCCAGAAGGATCAGAGTAAATGTGAGCAAAAAATCCAGAGGGGTGGAGTCAGACCTGGTCCAGCTCCTCCTACCCAGAAGGATCAGAGTAAATGTGAGCAAAAAATCCAGAGGGGTGGAGTCAGACCTGGTCCAGCTCCTCCTACCCAGAAGGATCAGAGTAAATGTGAGCAAAAAATCCAGAGGGGTGGAGTCAGACCTGGTCCAGCTCCTCCTACCCAGAAGGATCAAAGTAAACGTGAGCAAAAAATCCAGATGGGTGGAGTCAGACGTGGTCCAGCTCCTCCGACCCAGAAGGATCAGAGTAAACGTGAGCAAAAAGTCCAGGGGGTGGAGTCAGACCTGGTCCGGCTCCTCCTACCCAGAAGGATCAGAGTAAATGTGAGCAAAAAATCCAGAGGGGTGGAGTCAGACCTGGTCCAGCTCTTCCTACCCAGAAGGATCAGAGTAAATGTGAGCAAAAAGTCCATGGGGGTGGAGTCAGACCCGATCCAGCTCCTCCTACCCAGAAGGATCAGAGTAAATGTGAGCAAAAAATCCAGAGGGGTGGAGTCAGACCTGGTCCAGCTCTTCCTACCCAGAAGGATCAGAGTAAATGTGAGCAAAAAGTCCATGGGGGTGGAGTCAGACCCGATCCAGCTCCTCCTACCCAGAAGGATCAGAGTAAATGTGAGCAAAAAATCCAGAGGGGTGGAGTCAGACCTGGTCCAGCTCTTCCTACCCAGAAGGATCAGAGTAAATGTGAGCAAAAAGTCCATTGGGGTGGAGTCAGACCTGGTCCAGCTCCTCCTACCCAGAAGGATCAGAGTAAAATGTGAGCAAAAAGTCCAGGGGGTGGAGTCAGACCTCATCCAGCTCCTCCTACCCAGAAGGATCAGAGTTTGAGCAAAAATTCCAGAAAGGGGTGGAGTCAGACCCGATCCAGCTCCTCCTATCTGGATGAGTGGCGGATCAGTGTGTTTGTGTTGTCTCGTTATAATACAGCGGTGTGTAGGTTAGGGGCGGGGCTTTTTTTTGCTCACATTTACTCTGATCCTTCTGGGTAGGAGGAGCTGGACCAGGTCTGACTCCACCCCTCTGGATTTTTTGCTCACATTTATGCCGCTTTTCCACTACAAACGCGGCTGAGCCGTGCCGTGCCGAGTCGAGCTGAGCGGGGCTGTTGGAGTTGCATTTCGACTACAACCGCGCTGAACCGTGCTGGCTGGAAGTGGGTGGACACATTGGGTGGAGTTAGCGAAAGTGGGTGGACGTCACGTGATGTCGTTAAGCAGCGCAAACAGTGACATCAGTGACAGTGGCGGAACAAGTCAGAGCCGGGCCGGGGGCGGGGCAAATGACCGGGCACTTTATTAAAGCTTATCATAACATCATTTTAGGCTACAAAATGTCCGCAACTGCGGTGTTTACCAATTTCAACACTACCGGGTGCAACTATGTTATTTAGTACATCAAGTCCTTCAAACGAACATGTAACTCAGAAACAAAAAACATTAGGATACTGTACATGGCTCATAATAAAACATCAATAGCCTACTGCGCACATTATTTGAAGGGCATACGAATGAGCGCTCAGAGGTTGCAACGGTGACAGGAAGAGTCAGAAATAAAAGGAGGGCGGTGCAAACCTCACTGAATGCACTGTGTTTACCAATTTCAACACTACGGGGTGCAACTATGTTATTTAGTACATCAAGTCCTTCAAACGAACATGTAACTCAGAAACAAAAAACATTAGGATACTGTACATGGCTCATAATAAAACATCAATAGCCTACTGCGCGCATTATTTGAAGGGCATACGAATGAGCGCTCAGAGGTTGCAACGCTGACAGGAAGAGTCAGAAATAAAAGGAGGGCGGTGAATGCACTGTGTTTACCAATTTCAACACTCCGGGGTGCAACTATGTTATTTTGTACATTAAGTCCTTCAAACGAACATGTAACTCAGAAACAAAAAACATTAGGTGACATACTGTACATGGCTCATAATAAAACATCAATAGCCTACTGCGCGCATTATTTGAAGGGCATACGGCGAGCCTTGCGCTCCGCGAACTCGTCCACGATGCTCTGTATGTCACTGATTCAGTGAGCTTTTAAGCGGTAGTCTCACGACCCGGATAGTAAACAATAAACATGGAGGACATGGAGTCGTTAGTGTTGCTGGTCTTGGTGCTGTGGCTTGTTGTCACCGACAACGCCAACAGATATTGGCAAGAGCGTATAGATGAGGCGAGGCGCATAAGGCTCCAGAAATTCTCGTAATTCGTAATTATTCTTCTTCCGGGTTTGCGGTGTTTACAGATCCCAGCGCGCTCGCGGGGCGTGTGTGGGCATGTGAGGACACTCCTCCTCACCAATCAGTGCACAGGGGAGTGTCTGCTCACGCCCCCAACCTCACTCGGCACGGCTTGGCTCGCTTCAGCCCCACTCCAAAACGGTGCGAGTTTTAGGGGCTAAGCAGGGCTGAAACGAGCTGAGTCGTGCTGGTTTTTGGTAGTCGAAACGCGAGCCGTGTCGGGCTGAAGTGAGCTGAAAAAGGGTAGTGGAAAAGGGCCATTACTCTGATCCTTCTGGGTAGGAGGAGCTGGACCAGGTCTGACCCCAGACTTTCGGTTCTGCACAAAACATCCATCTCAATATTCTGACCAATAACAGGTTTTCCCCCCCTTTAATCAATAAATAAATATCATACCGGATGTAGGTGACATGTTTCAGCGCCTGATCTACTCCGACAAACAAAGACACAAAAGTTTTCAATGATTAATTTAAAATCTCAGCACGACTCAGAGCCGGATCCAGCAAGATGATGAATCGGTTCACTCGAGCAAACAACTCAGAGATCTGTCTTGACTAAACAGTGCGATTAAAACTACAGTATAGGAATATAAGACAATAATATGCAGGGAAAAAAAGTTTAATAAATAAATAAATACATAAATAAATAAATGGTTCATTGGTGCGAGTCGACTCTCCAGCTTCACTCGGTTCAAAGAGCCGACTCGTTCGAGAACCACACTTCGCTGGGGATTATCCAGGTTTTCAACCAAAACACAAGACACAAAGCTCTACAATTGGAAAAACTGGATCAGGATGTTTCTAATTTCTAAACACGTGTATACAAAGGGTTTAATATTCACTAAACAGTTTAATAAATAACAATCTCAATTTTCACTTTCATCCCAGCTCTCCAAATTATACTTATCGAACATACAGGATGCGCTTTATTCCCTAAATATCTTGGATGCTATTTACTCGATTTATTTTTTCATTCTAACAACAAACTTTTATAAACTAACATGAAATTCCTGTTAATTTTGACATGTGCTAATGATATGATAGCTAGCTATCACATTAGCAAGCTAACAAATCTGCTACCTTACTCAGTTAACCGCTCTGAGCTTCCCTTTAAAGCGGCTAAACAAGACAAAATACTAAACATCACAAAAAAACGTTAAATTAAAATATTTACCAGTCCATGTTGACTGTAATTAACTCTTAACTCTGATTAGCCAACGTTTTATAACTCGGCTAGTTTTGCGCCTTCGCGTCCTCCCGGCGGTTCCGTCCCAAACCGCGCAGAATTGTACTCCTAGTGGCCTACGTAGGGCGTACATGCCGCCGTTTGAAAGATTAAAGAGAGCACACGGATATAGAAAGCACATAGCCGTTTGGAACACAACCCGCTTCTTCGTTGTTTTTGAAGAATACTGAGGAGTATTAATGGTTACGCTGAAGGCATCGCCATCTAAAGGCGAGGATGAACAACAAGATATGTATCAACAGAAAAATAAATAACCCAATCGTGTATATCAATAAAAGTTGAAAAGGTAACCTATTTAGATACCTAAACAAAATAATGTCAGCCTTGTTAACCTTTTCAGCTGCAAAATATTGCGGAATGACCCTGAAAATAAATGGCAATATGCTCTAAAGCAGTTTGAATATATATATATATATATATATATATATATATATATATATATATATATAATCTCATCATCTCTAGCCACTTTATCCTTCTACAGGGTCGCAGGCGAGCTGGAGCCTATCCCAGCTGACTACAGGCGAAAGGCGGGGTACACCCTGGACAAGTCGCCAGGTCATCACAGGGCTGACACATAGACACAGACAACCATTCACACTCACATTCACACCTACGCTCAATTTAGAGTCACCAGTTAACCTAACCTGCATGTCTTTGGACTGTGGGGGAAACCGGAGCACCCAGAGGAAACCCACGCGGACACGGGGAGAACATGCAAACTCCGCACAGAAAGGCCCTCGCCGGCCCCGGGGCTCGAACCCGGACCTTCTTGCTGTGAGGCGACAGCGCTAACCACTACACCACCGTGCCGCCATATATACAGAACCATGCAAAAGTATTTGCCCCTATACAAGCTTTATTTCTATTTTATGACTTCTACACTATGAATGAATGAAGGCTTTATTTCAAACATGTCAAAGTAGTACAAAACAGAAGAGAAAAAAAACAAAGACAAAAAACAAAAACAAAAGAACAAATAAAAACACTTAAATCAATTTAAAACAATGGAAACAATATTAACTTAACATGTTTGGAAAGGAGTAAGAAGAAGCATTAGCTTATTTAATCCTACCCCCTTTCCAACTAATTAATAATACTATTTACTATTTACTTCCTGTGTGTGTGTGTGTGTGTGTGTGTGTGTGTGTGTGTGTGTATACAGTGGGGCAAAAAAGTATTTAGTCAGTCACCAATTGTGCAAGTTCTCCCACTTAAAAAGATGAGAGAGGCCTGTAATTTTCATCATAGGTACACTTCAACTATGAGAGACAGAATGGGGGGAAAGAATCCAGGAAATCACATTGTAGGATTTTTAA
This sequence comes from Neoarius graeffei, assembly GCF_027579695.1. Classification (NCBI taxonomy): domain Eukaryota; kingdom Metazoa; phylum Chordata; class Actinopteri; order Siluriformes; family Ariidae; genus Neoarius; species Neoarius graeffei. Next base: position 6,242,091 of record NC_083589.1, on the reverse strand, counting down.
TGAATTAATTGGTAAATTCCTCGGTAAAATAAGTATTTGGTCGCCTACGAACAAGCAAGATTTCTGGCTCTCACAGACCCGTAACTTCTTCTTTAAGAGGCTCCTGTATTAATGGCACCTGTCCACAACCTCAAACAGTCACACTCCAAACTCCACTATGGCCAAGACCAAAGAGCTGTCAAAGGACACCAGAAACAAAATTGTAGACCTGCACCAGGCTGGGAAGACTGAATCTGCAATAGGTAAGCAGCTTGGTGTGAAGAAAACAACTGTGGGAGCAATTATTAGAAAATGAAAGACATACAAGACCACTGATAATCTCCCTCGATCTGGGGCTCCACGCAAGATCTCACCCGGTGGGATCAAAATGATCACAAGAACGGTGAGCAAAAATCCCAGAACCACACGGGGGGACCTAGTGAATGACCTGCAGAGAGCTGGGACCAAAGTAACAAAGGCTACCATCAGTAACACACTACACCGCCAGGGACTCAAATCCTGCAGTGCCAGACGTGTCCCCCTGCTTAAGCCAGTACATGTCCAGGCCCGTCTAAAGTTTGCTAGAGAGCATTTGGATGATCCAGAAGAGGATTGGGAGAATGTCATATGGTCAGATGAAACCAAAATAGAACTTTTTGGTAAAAACTCAACTTGTCGTGTTTGGAGGAGAAAGAATGCTGAGTTGCATCCAAAGAACACCATACCTACTGTGAAGCATGGGGGTGGAAACATCATGCTTTGGGGCTGTTTTTCTGCAAAGGGACCAGGACGACTGATCCATGTAAAGGAAAGAATGAATGGGGCCATGTATTGTGAGATTTTGAGTGAAAACCTCCTTCCATCAGCAAGGGCATTGAAGATGAAACATGGCTGGGTCTTTCAGCATGACAATGATCCCAAACACACCACCCGGGCAACGAAGGAGTGGCTTCATAAGAAGCATTTCAAGGTCCTGGAGTGGCCTAGCCAGTCTCCAGATCTCAACCCCATAGAAAATCTTTGGAGGGAGTTGAAAGTCCGTGTTGCCCAGCGACAGCCCCAAAACATCACTGCTCTAGAGGAGATCTGCATGGAGGAATGGGCCAAAATACCAGCAACAGTGTGTGAAAACCTTGTGAAGACTTACAGAAAACATTTGACCTCTGTCATTGCCAACAAAGGGTATATAACAAAGTATTGAGATGAACTTTTGTTATTGACCAAATACTTATTTTCCACCATAATTTGCAAATAAATTCTTTAAAAATCAGACAATGTGATTTTCTGGATTTTTTTTTTCTCATTCTGTCTCTCATAGTTGAAGTGTACCTATGATGAAAATTACAGGCCTCTCTCGTCTTTTTAAGTGGGAGAACTTGTACAATTGGTGACTGACTAAATACTTTTTTGCTCCGTGTGTGTGTGTGTGTGTGTATTTTTTATATATAATCTTTATTGTTATTATTTTTATTTACTATTTTTAAATCACATACTCCTGAACACAAGTAATTAAACATATTTGCCTGTACCAACAAAATAGAAAATAAACAAAGTAAATAAAAATGTGCAAAAAAACCCCTAGTGCTCGTCCCACCCTTCTTCCTCCCTGTACCTCGTGAATACCATGTGTTTGTACCGCTGTTTGAATATACTCATGCTTGGACATTGCTTCAGCCCCCCCGACAGTCTGTTCCACAATTTCACTCCACATACTGAGATGCAATGTGTTTTTAAGGTTGTGCGAGCAAAAAGATGTTTAAAGTTCATTTCCCCCCTCAAATTATACCCCCCCCTTCTGAAAAAAGTTTTTGAATGTTGACTGGAAGTAGGTTGTTTATTGTTCTATACATGATTTGTGCTGTTTGAAAATGAACCAGATCTGTAAGTTTTAGTATTTTTGATTTTAAGAATAAAGGATTGGTATGTTCTCTGTAACCAGTGTTATGAATTGTCCTTATGGCTCTTTTCTGCAGTACAGTCAGTGGTTGTAATGTACATTTATAAGTATTACCCCAAATCTCTACACAGTAATTTAAGCATGGTAATATTAGTGAGCTGTAAAGAAAGTGGAGTGATTTGTAGTACAGAAAGTGTTTTGCCTTACTCAGTACTGAAATGCTCCGTGACAGTTTGGTTTGTACGTGTTTTATGTGAGATTTCCATGTTATTTTATCGTCCGCAATTACACCAAGAACTTTATTTTCATGTACCCTTACAATATCAACCCCATCTACCTGTATTAGTGCTTGAGTATTCCTTTTACAATTCCCGAATAACATGAATTTAGTTTTATTAAGGTTTAAAGATAATTTGTTCCTGTCAAACCACTTCTTTAATTTAGACAGTTCTGCAGTGATCATCCCCAGAAGATCCTATAAATTCCCCCCTGAACAAAAAATATTTGTGTCATCTGCAAATAAAACTAATTTTAATAACTTGGAAACTTTGCAGATATCATTTATGTAGAGAATGAACAGTTTTGGACCCAGTACTGACCCCTGGGGGACACCACAAGCAATGTCCAAGCATGAGGAAGTGTAATCTCCCCACTTCACAAACTGTCTCCTGTCCCTTAAATAACTTTTCACCCAGTGCAAAACTATCCCCCTGATCCCATACTGTTCCAGTTTATTGATTAATATGTCATGATTGATTGTGTCGAAAGCTTTCTTATATTCCAATTGCGTACTGTTTATGATCTATCTTACATCAGTTTTTTTGAGGATATGTGCGTGCCCACCAAGACCTTCCGCACATACAATAACAACAAACCCTGGTTCACCACAAAACTCAGACAGCTTCGCCAGGCCAAGGAGGAGGCCTACAGAAGTGGGGACAGAGTCCTGTACAAACAGGCCAGAAACACAATGACTACGTTTACATGCACATCCAAATCGAGCTACTGTCGGTAATCGAGCTGAAGGTCCCAGCAGGGTGCCAGAGAAATCCAATCCTACATGCACACAACTGAAATCGGGCTATTGTGTGAGGTGCATTGTGCACCCGAGCCACAGGTGGCGCAACACGCCCCATCGTGTTGGTACACTTCCGGTTGTCGTCATGAAGAAGAGCTATTCAAGAGTGTAAACAAAGTTATCAGTTCCGTGTTCTCCATTGCGCGTTTTTCTCCCGTCCATGAATTTTAATATATTCAACTCCTTAAGCTGAATGAGCATGAACTCTGTCTCCTCATTGCTCCAGAAGTGCACGTTTCTGCTTGCCTGTGGCAGTGGGGGCGTGGTCAAGCGCCGGTCTGTGACAGGAGGGCGGAGCCAGGGAAGGTGAGTGGCAGAACGACGGTACACCTGACGGTAATTAACCTGTGTTTGTGTGTCCTCCCAGTAACCGCGCCCTATTTAAGGAGGCAGAGGGGAGCTCATCCCGGGACTAGAACACAGCGCGCGCGTGCGTGTGTGTGTGTGTGTGTGTGTGTGTGTGTGTGCGTGCGTGCGTGCGTGCGCTTCTCTCAAGAATAAAAGTAGGCTGTTAAACTGAAAAGTCTGACAATAAAAAGCCTATTAGTACCAGAAGCTTTGTCCTGCCGTCCTCTGTGCTCCACCCACACTTCAGAGAGCTCTACATACACATTTTCTCTTCTTCGTTTGTTCCTCCTGACCTCTTCTGCTGCTCGCTACTACTGTTGTCATGCCGACCAAGGCTGTTGTGTTTCCCGCTTGTGGTCTCGTCACTCGTCACTTCCGGAAGTAGCTCGACAACTAGCTCGATAGGGTATACATGCACAAAGTAGCTCGGCAGAAATCGCATAAACTAGGTCGTGTAGCTCAATTCCGAGAAATCAAGTTCGGTTCAATTTCAGCCGAATTAAGGTGTATACATGGCATTTTGAACTTCGATTTCAGTCGAGCAACGGCAGAAATTCGATTCTCTCTATGTGCATGTAAACGTAGTGACTGACGAAAGAGGTGAAATCAGCTAAGGCTACGTTTACATTACGTCGAATCAGCGGATCATCAGATTAATGTTCTTAAAACGATTCGCGTTTACACTAAAACCGTTAGCCGTGCACACAGCAATACCAATACACGGATACGCTCGGCTCCGCAGGCATCCTGCGCTCCAAATCACGCCACCCTGAACAGCGAGTGCCCTCTGGAGGGTGCGCACTCTGGCCCTGCGCAGCTCACACAGCGCGCGAGTGAAGTGCACAAGCCACGATTCGGGACTGAGCCGCTGTGTGTGTGATCCCAGCGCATATCACTTACTACTTGCAAGTGGAAGGATGGCAAGCCTAAAGACAATCATAACTACACAATGGGCAGTATTTGCATCAGTATTTGCAGTATTTTCATACTTTTATACTCTTTAATGAAAGGTGATACAAGGCGGAAGTCCGCGCCGTTTTTCAACAGTCGCGTCACATGACCAACGCCAGCGAATCAGGAAGGTGGATGTCACAGTGACGTTGTCCAGTGAGACGCCAGCTAGAGCTCAGCACAGCGTATTCGCGTATTCTCAATGTTTACACAGCACCGGACCAGATACGATCTAGATTGAATACGTGGACGCTGGCGGATTCCCGTTTCCCGGCTTTTCCAGGTGGTTTAATGTAAACGGACAGTGCATCCGCGAAGAAAACGAGACAGATACAGTCTAATGTAAACGTAGCCTAAGAGGAGCTACGCTGAAAGGATTAAAAACAGCCTTTCAGCCAACGATCCGGCGTCAGTGTGGACAGGCCTGAAGAATATCACTAACTACAGGAGACCATCCCCCAACACTGCAATGAACCATCAACTGTCTGACGAGTTGAATGTGTTCTACTCCAGATTCGATAAATTCACACCTCTCCACCCCTCAGACATTAAAGACCCATTCACACCCCCTGCTATTCTGCCTCCTCTCGCCTCTGACCCCACACCAGCACTCAAGATCTGTGAAGAGGATGTTTGTCAGCTTTTTCGCAGAAAGAAGATCAGGAAGGCACCTGGCCCAGATGGTGTGTCACCCTCCTGTCTGAAGATCTGTGCTGATCAGCTGGCTCCCATCTTCACCCAGATCTTCAATAGATCCCTGGAGCTGTGTGAAGTCCCCTCATGCTTCAAACGCTCCACAATAATACCGGTTCCCAAGAAAACCACCATCACAGGACTGAATGACTACAGGCCTGTAGCTCTCACATCTGTAGTCATGAAGTCCTTTGAGAGACTGGTGTTGTCACACCTGAAGGACATCACAGACCCCCTGCTGGACCCCCTGCAGTTTGCCTACCGGGCAAACAGGTCAGCGGATGATGCAATCAATATGGGACTGCACTACATCCTGCAACACCTTGACTCTGCAGGGACGTACGCCAGGATTCTGTTCGTGGACTTCAGTTCGGCATTCAACACCATTGTTCCAGACATCCTCCATACCAAGCTCACCCAGCTCACTGTGCCCTCCTCCACCTGTCAGTGGATTACAAACTTCCTGACTGACAGGAAGCAGCAGGTGAGGATGGGGAGCATCATATCCAGCACTCGGACTGTCAGCACTGGCGCCCCCCAAGGGTGTGTGCTCTCCCCACTGCTTTTCTCCCTTTATACCAATGACTGCACCTCAAGAGACCCGTCTGTTAAACTCCTGAAATTTGCAGACGACACAACGGTCATCGGCCTCATCCGGGACGGTGACGAGTCTGCATACAGACGGGAGGTTGAACGGCTGGTCTGGTGGTGCGGTCAGAACAATCTGGAGCTGAACACGCTCAAAACTGTGGAGATGACAGTGGACTTTAGGAGGAGCCCCCCCACTCTGCTGCCCATCACCATCACCAACAACACTGTGACTGCCGTTGAAAGCTTCAGGTTTCTGGGTTCCACAATCTCTCAGGACTTGAAGTGGGAGACAAACACAGTCACTATCATCAAAAAGGCTCAGCAGAGGTTGTACTTTCTGCGCCAGCTCAGGAAGCTCAACCTGCCTACGGAGCTGCTGACACAATTCTACTCTGCCATCATTCAGTCTGTTCTTTGCTCTTCCATCACTGTTTGGTTTAGATCGGTCACCAAACAGGAGAAGAACAGACTGCAACGGACAATAAGGTCTGCAGAGAAAATTATTGGTGTCAACCTGCCCTCCATTCAAGACTTATACTTGTCCAGAGTCAGGAAATGGGCAGGTAACATCTCTGCGGACCCATCACACCCTGGTCACAATCTGTTTAATCTTCTCCCCTCAGGGAGGCGATATAGATCACTGTATGCAAAAACAACCAGACACAAGAACAGTTTCTTCCTTCAGGCTGTCTCTGTGATGAACAGCTAAAATCCACATGAATATCACTTGCAAAATATCTGCACACTCATACTGTCATTCTGTGCATATATATATATATATATATATATATTTTTTAACTTATTTAAATCTACTATTCATCTTTGCACTATACACCATATTGCACCAAAAGGGAAATCCTTTCTGTGATGAACAGCTAAAATCCAGATTCATATATCAGTAATATCACTTGTAACATATCTGAACACTTATACCGTCATTCTGTGCACACTGTATACTTTATATTTATTTAACTATTCCATACTTGACTTACCTGGATTACTTTGCACTATGCACCTATTTTTGTTGTTGTTGTTTGCTTGTTTGTTTGTTTTGTGTCTACGCTTTTTTATCTGTTTTGTACTATGAGAGCTAAGTGAACTGGAGTCATTCCTCGTGTGTGTCCACATACCTGGCAATAAAAGTGCTTCTGATTCTGATTCTGATCTATAGCGTTAGTGATTTCCTCAACTGATTCCATTAATGCCAGTGCTGTTGAACTGTTTGATCTAAATCCGTATTGACCGTCAGAGAGTAATTTATGCTTCTCCAGGAATTTGTCTAATCTGTTGTTGAATATTTTTTCTAGAATTTTTGAGAATTGTGGTCATAAAGAAACAGGCCTGTAGTTTGTGAAGTGGTGTCTATCCCCAGTTTTATACAGCGGCACAACTTCAGCTATTTTCATTTTGTTTGGAAATTTGCCGGTTTGGAATGATAAGTTACAGATGAAAGTTAATGGTTTTGAAATTCCCTCAATGACCCTTTTCACAATTTTCATATCAATGTTATCACAGTCAGTAGATGTTTTATGTTTAGAGTTTTTTACAATATCAATTATGTCTTTTTCTTCCACTGCTGTGAGAAACATTGAGCTTTGATTTCTATCTATAAGGTTATCATTCCGATCCTGCGATGACGATGGATCAGGGATTTTTTCTGCCAGGTTTGGTCCAACACTTACAAAAAAATTATTAAAACTAATAACTATATCATCTATATTGTCTTTCTTAATGTTGTTATCTATAAAGTACTGAGGGTAACATTGTCTAGAGCCATTTTTGATTATATTATTTAATAAATCCCATATTCCTTTAATATTGTTTTTATTTAATATTTCATGATAGTATTCCTTTCTGCTAGCTCTAATAATATTGATTAACTTATTTTTATATTTTTTATATTTATTCTTTGCCTCTTTAGTTTTCTGTTTTATGAATTCTCTATACAGCGTATTTTTCTTTTTACAGGCATTTTGTAATCCCTTGGTGATCCATGGTCGAGCCGTGTATTTATGTTTCCTGCTATATTGTTTAATTGGACAATTTTTGTTATATAGTGATGTAAATATCCTCAGAAATGTTTCATACGCATTGTCAATATCATTATTCTTGTATATAACGTCCTAGTTTTGCACTAGCAAGTCATTCTTAAATGCATTCATGTTTTCCTCTGTCCTCAATCGTCTATATATTGGTCTTGTATCTGGATGATTTCCTTTAAAATTGCCGTCATAAACTGTAAAAACTGGTAGGTGGTCACTGATGTCAATGATAAATAATCCGCTCACAGGATTGTTTTCAATGTCATTAGTGAATATGTTGTCGATTAATGTGGAACTGTATGATGTGATTCTGCTGGGTTTGGTGATTTTTGGATAAAGACTCATACTATACATTGTATTAATGAATTCGACAGTCATTTTATGCTTCTTAGGATTTAAAAAATCAATATTAAAATCACCACAGATGAAAATAACTTTCTGATTCATCCTTGAAAAAGATGCCTCGATCCAGTCCTTAAATAAGTCCATACTAGAACCTGGTGTTCTATATATACAGCTGATTATTACATTTTTGTTTTTTTTCTGTACAGATTTCAATAGTTATACATTCTAACAGATTGTCAATTGCAGTTGACATATTTTCCAATATCCTATAATCTAAATTTTTGTCCACATATACAGCCACACCTCCTCCGCCTTTGCTCTTCCTGTCTAGTCGTGATCCCCATAGGCCCAATAGTAAACCCAGAAATGTTGAGTACCCTAAAGTTTTATTGCATAAATGTCATCTATAGGCCTATTGGATGGAATTTACTTTGGTTGCCCAAAGTTGCACTTTGATCAGTTTGCGTAATTAGCATAAATAGGCGATTAATGTGAGATTATTACAGGTGAATAGGCAAAAAAAATAAATAATAGATATCACCATGAAACTCTCTCAGTTGATTACTCATATTAAGATGAGAAAAAAAATGTATTGCATGTTTTTGTAATTTGATGTTTAAATATGCAAATGAGGCCATAAATCAACAAAAATATGCTAATTAGCATACAAACAAAACTAAATTCGTTTGATAAAGCCAGGGTCAAAAAAGGTTTCTAAGGGTAAATATGTGTACTTGGGGGGTCTGAGTTGGTGAAAACCTTTTGAGGAATCTAGGCTACGTTTACATTAGACCGTATCTGTCTCGTTTTCTTCGCGGATGCACTGTCCATTTACATTAAACCCCCTGGAAACGCCGGGAAACGGGAATCCGCCAGCGTCCACGTATTCAATCCAGATCGTGTCAGCTCCGGTGCTGTGTAAACATTCAGAATACGCGAATACGCTGTGCTGAGCTCTAGCTGGCGTCTCATTGGACAACGTCACTGTGACATCCACCTTCCTGATTCGCTGGCGTTGGTCATGTGACGCGACTGCTGAAAAACGGTGCGGACTTCCGCCTTGTATCACCTTTCATTAAAATTATAATATAATTTTCATTATAAAAGTATGAAAATACTGCAAATACTGATGCAAATACTGCCCATTGTGTAGTTATGATTGTCTTTAGGCTTGCCATCCTTCCACTTGCAAGTAGTAAGTGATATGCGCTGGGATCACACACACAGCGGCTCAGTCCCGAATCGTGGCTTGTGCACTTCACTCGCGCGCTGTGTGAGCTGCGCAGGGCCGGAGTGCGCACCCTCCAGAGGGCACTCGCTGTTCAGGGCGGAGTGATTTGGAGCGCAGGATGCCTGCGGAGCCGAGCGTATCCGTGTATTGGCGTTGCTATGTGCACGCAAATCGTGTATTGGTGTTGCTGTGTGCACACTAATCGTTTTAAAAACGTTAATCTGATGATCCGCTGATACGGTCTAATGTAAACATGGGCTAAGTCAGACCAAGAGAACTGCCGAAAGTCGCCAGAAAAAGGATTCTGACAATTCAGCTCCACTTTCCCAGACATCTGTGAAGAACACAGTTCACCAACTACACTTTTTACCACAGCCTACATTCTGTGCTTGTGTCAGTCATCATAAGCATCCATACACATGCATCCACCGAGATCTTGCTAGTGGAAAATAAAGCTCTGACTTGTCAAATTCAGGACATTAATTAAATGTTAAAAACCGAGACTGGGCTGAGAAAGAGAATAAAAGTCTCATTTCACTGACCTCTCCAGACTCTCAATCCTGATTTTCTGCTATGGTATTATACATTTAGCTTTTACTTAGTTATTGTTCTATGGTATTACATAATTAGCTTTTACTTGACAGTAAAATATTTAGTCCAGACACTGACACATTCACTTGCTACTTGACTCTCTACTTGATCACTTTTCTCTCCCATGGTGAATGACTATACCCCTAACATCAACAATTCCATCTGGACTGGATAAAGTAATCTGAGTGTAAAGAATCTACAGTATGTTGGAAAATCTAAATTAATGCCTTACCAGATATACTGTAGTGGATACTGTAAGTGTTTCATTAAAGTGCAAGCAATTGTTTATCATTTGCTTGTATGGATAATATGAATGTCATTCATGCAGTATCTTTAACTTCCCTGATGCAAGGTCATATTTTGTTGGTATAACACCTATCACGCCTTCTGTGCACTTTTGACCTCACCACTAATAACATCTTGTTTGTGAATGACACAGACTGCATTGTGAAGCATGAAGAGGCTGACATCACCCTAGTTAGCTACATGCTCCATGCAGCTGAAGCAGGGGCTCCAATAATACGTATCCTGAGTGATGACACTGATGTATTTGTTCTGTTGGTGTACTGGGCTTGGAAGGCCAATGTCAAATCAACAGTGCAGATGGAGAAGTGGAATGGCACCATCCTGGATATAAATGCCACTGTCAGAGAATTGGGTGACAGGTGTCAAGGTCTCCTGGGGATGCATGCACTATCGGGATGCGACACTGCTTCCTATCCCTGTGGAAAGGGCAAGACATCTGCCCTGAAAGTACTCCTAGGGAATTCTATCCCTGGTCTCAATACAGTGCTTGGTGAACCTGATGCTACTCACAGTGCCCTAAAAGATGTTGGGACTGAGTTCTTTGTCGCACTGTATGGGCAGAAGAAGGCCAAGTCGATGAATAGCACTCGTTACCAGATTTACAGTCGCAGCAAAAAGCCTCCTAAACTTAAAAAGCTTCCTCCTACTGATGCCAACCTGATGCTACACATACTGCGTGCTCATCTTCAGGTCATGTTGTGGAAGGCTGCAGGTCAGAGAGACCCACCTGTAGAAGCAAGAGACATCACTAAGTTTGGATGGGAGGTTGGTGGAAGGGTTATCATGCCTGCTCTTGCCATCCAGGCAGTGGCTCCAGTACAGCTGCTTGATGTCACCAGCTGTAGCTGCAGCACATTGAAGGCCTGTAGTAAAGGAAACTGTAGCTGCCATGTTGCAAGTATCAGTTGCACTGACTACTGCAAGTGTGAAGGGGATGAGGTCGGCTGCTGCAACCCATTCACAGTTCATACAGATGAAGATGATGAGACTGAAGGGAATGAAGAAACAAATTATGAAGATGGTGAAGGCTATTAAGTGGGATGGTGTGGTTGTTCATGCATACTACAGTGGGGCAAAAAAGTATTTAGTCAGCCACCAATTGTGCAAGTTCTCCCACTTAAAAAGATGAGAGAGGCCTGCAATTTTCATCATAGGTACACTTCAACTACGAGAGACAGAATGGGGGAAAGAATCCAGGAGATCACATTGTAGGATTTTTAATGAATTAATTAGTAAATTCCTCGGTAAAATAAGTATTTGGTCACCGACAAACAAGCAAGATTTCTGGCTCTCACAGACCTGTAACTTCTTCTTTAAGAGGCTCCTCTGTCCTCCACTCGTTACCTGTATTAATGGCACCTGTTTGAACTCGTTATCAGTATAAAAGACACCTGTCCACAACCTCAAACAGTCACACTCCAAACTCCACTATGGCCAAGACCAAAGAGCTGTCAAAGGACACCAGAAACAAAATTGTAGACCTGCAGCAGGCTGGGAAGACTGAATCTGCAATAGGTAAGCAGCTTGGTGTGATGAAATCAACTGTGGGAGCAATTATTAGAAAATGGAAGACATACAAGACCACTGATAATCTCCCTCGATCTGGGGCTCCACGCAAGATCTCACCCCGTGGGGTCAAAATGATCACAAGAACGGTGAGCAAAAATCCCAGAACCACACGGGGGGACCTAGTGAATGACCTGCAGAGAGCTGGGACCAAAGTAACAAAGGCTGCCATCAGTAACACACTACGCCGCCAGGGACTCAAATCCTGCAGTGCCAGACGTGTCCCCCTGCTTAAGCCAGTACATGTCCAGGCCCATCTAAAGTTTGCTAGAGAGCATTTGGATGATCCAGAAGAGGATTGGGAGAATGTCATATGTTCAGATGAAACCAAAATAGAACTTTTTGGTAAAAACTCAACTTGTCGTGTTTGGAGGAGAAAGAATGCTGAGTTGCATCCAAAGAACACCATACCTACTGTGAAGCATGGGGGTGGAAACATCATGCTTTGGGGCTGTTTTTCTGCAAAGGGACCAGGACGACTGATCCGTGTAAAGGAAAGAATGAATGGGGCCATGTATCGTGAGATTTTGAGTGAAAACCTCCTTCCATCAGCAAGGGCATTGAAGATGAAACGTCGCTGGGTCTTTCAGCATGACAGTGATCCCAAACACACCGCCCGGGCAACGAAGGAGTGGCTTTGTAAGAAGAATTTCAAGGTCCTGGAGTGGCCTAGCCAGTCTCCAGATCTCAACCCCATAGAAAATCTTTGGAGGGAGTTGAAAGTCCGTGTTGCCCAGCGACAGCCCCAAAACATCACTGCTCTAGAGGAGATCTGCATGGAGGAATGGGCCAAAATACCAGCAACAGTGTGTGAAAACCTTGTGAAGACTTATAGAAAACGTTTGACCTCTGTCATTGCCAACAAAGGGTATATAACAAAGTATTGAGATGAACTTTTGTTATTGACCAAATACTTATTTTCCACCATAATTTGCAAATAAATTCTTTAAAAATCAGACAATGTGATTTTCTGGATTTTTTTTCTCATTTTATCTCTCATAGTTGAAGTGTACCTATGATGAAAATTACAGGCCTCTCTCATCTTTTTAAGTGGGAGAACTTGCACAATTGGTGACTGACTAAATACTTTTTTGCCCCACTGTATATATAGTTATTTTACAGTTTGTTTGCACATTTGCAGTTCATATACATAGTTATTGTGTTATTGTTCTTTTGGGTTAGTTTGGGTGTGTTTGTGAATGCTGGATACTTGTTCTGCATGGAACACTCCTTAATCTATCCATACAGTAGTCCAAACACTGCCACCTGATCAGATTCCTTAAACGTTTTTCACCAAATCATACCCCCAAGTATACATTTTTACCCTAAGTAAAATTATTTTGACTCGGGCTTCATCAATGAATATGATTTTGTGTGTATGCAAATGAGCGCATATTTGATGGTTTATGGCCTCATTTGCATATTTAAACATTAAATTACAAAAACATGCAATACATTTTTTTCTCATGTTAGCATAAGTAATCAACTGAGAAAGTTTGATGGTGATATCTATTATTTTTTTTTTTAGCCTATTCACCTGTAATAATCTCAGTTTAATCGCCTATTTATGCAAATTATGCAAATTGCTCAAAGTGCAACTTTGGGCAACCAAGCTAAATTCTATCCATTAGGCCTATAGATGATATTTCTGCAATAAAACTTTAGGGTACTCAACATTTCCGGGTTCATGAAATCACGACTAGACGATGTACCAATCCCAATTCTAATTTCTACCCCTCCCCCTCCCCCTTCCCCTTGGCCCTTCCCCTTGAAACTGAGCTACAAGGGATAGGGCTTGAAATTCAACCCCTACGTATTGGGATAGCCCTTCAACGATCGCATACGTCATCGCGTACCTCCGTCAGCGTTTACGTTAGCAAAACGCGACCAAATGCGTCATTGGCTGCGACCAGCCGCTACAGTCAGAGCCAGAGGCAGAACCAGAAATCTCTGCTGAAATGCCGTCTGCTGCTGTTGTGATCACTGTGTCCTGGGCTAACTGAAAATCATTTAAATAATACATTCATCCATCTACTAGAACGACATTGCTGCCCACATACCTTATACTTCTTTTTCATGTTCTCCCACTTTTTTGATGCTTGCTGGGAGGTCACCTTTCCCTCCAGGCCAAGCTCCTTGATCAGCGTCCTGTATCATAAATATGAGGAGTGATGTAAACACTGTGAAGAGCAAGCTAATGTAGGGTGTGATTTGTTAACTAACACCACTGAATGGGATATCTTTGGCGCTTCGTGCACCACATCCAACAGAATGAGGTGTCATAACACTCATGTAAACAATAAAAGCGAGAATAACAGAACAAAACGTACGCAGTCAAGCAACCGAAAACAATACTCACTCCCAAAGCTTTTGAGCAGCAGCTTTGGATTTCAGAAATCGCTGCTCATTCTCAGCTCGAAAGCGAATCAAGCGGCGTGTTTCCTCTGAATTCCCTAGTTCAAGTAGGGATGGGAAGCTGGTTAACGTAACGACACAACAGAAAAGCAGATCCTCTGTTGTTTGTAATTACTTGAGCTAACTGCTAAATAACAACTTTGTTCACAATTTTCATTGCATCAACCGATCACACAACGTTAATGTTATAGTACGTTAATGTTAATAGGCTAGTTAACACTATTGACGTAGTAATAGAACGGTTATAACAACTTAAAACACGTAAATAATGGAGAAAATACATTTATGACAATCTTTTGCCGCGGGAACCGCCATCTTTCTGAAATCCGCATGAAATCTCGCTGAAATCTGCATGGCATTGTGGGAAATCACTCAAACCCCTTCGTTCGGAGTCAGCTCCAGGAAAATCTCCGTTTGGAGGGGTACAGAAGCCCTACCCCTTCCCCTACCCCTCCGCGTTAACTGGGATTGGGATACCCCTACCCCTTCACGTGAACGCGCAAAATGGAGGGGAAGGGCCAAGGGGTTGGTCCAAGGGGTGAAATGGGATTCAGCCTAAGTTGAGTTCATATCCATCCATCTCAAAATCCATCCCCTTATCAGCGTTGATCCAAGTTTCTGATATTGCAATAATTTTGAACGGTTTTGTAAGCTGACTTAAGTCGTCCTTAATGTTATTAAAGTTTGCATACATGCTTCTGCTGTTGAAATGGATTACGGATAATTTGTTGTCAGTTCTAACGGTCTGATTGTACTGTTCGTTTGTATAATAATAGCAGTTGTCAAAACATTACAAAAACATTTTAAAGTTCCAAACGTCTGTTTTTGGTCGACAGCATTTCTTTACATGCGCCTAAGGCTTTTACACAGTACTTACAAGTGAGTAAATAAACAAAAAACAACATTAAAACCCCCCTGAAATATCTATCTTTTGCTTCTTTGGCTCGAGTTTTATTAGTTTGGTTTAAATTGAATTGCATTTTCTCATCATTTCATGACAACTTTCCAGTCGTCATGACCTCAAGTTAGCTTTTCCAGTTTGATTTATTTCTTAAATTATTTCTTGAGGCATTGTTGCTTTTGGTATACAGTACGGTGCATAAGTATTCACCCCCTTGGCCTTTCCCCATTTTGTCGTGTTATAACCTGGTAATTAATTAAACAAAGTAAATTGGGATTAAACCCTACAGTACTGTAGAAAAGTCTCAGGAACTCTATTTTATTTTGTACGAATTACTAAAGGAAAGTAACTTATGGCATACCAGAGCCCTTTGCAGGTAAAACCATAATGAAGGCTGCTGTGTAATAAACCCTTCTTGCAGAAACATGAAGCGAGTCTCCAGCACACTCAGGAACACTTCCAGATCATTTCCTTATCAAACTATCACGGCAAAATTACCTTTAATAAACTAAACAACTGCTCTTTACACGATTGCTTTATGTAGAAATACAGTGTGTCAAGAAGCTCCATGGGAAAAATCTCAGATATATTGTTAAGAACAGCCTGAAGATTCCATAAAGCAGATGCTGAAACGCAACCCAGACGACGAAATCCTGTTTAGAGACTCAAGAAATATGTGTGGAAATAAAATGTTCTCTGAAAAAGCTGAATTTTTCGTCTTGGCGCAAAGGCAAAACTCTGAGAACCCCATCCTCACTGTGAAGCACAGTGGTGGGAGCATCGCCTTGTGCTGCTTCTTGGTTGTTTCATACAATGCAGATTTCTGTAACAGTGGAACGTCTGTGCTTTTCTTCATGCAGCTTGCTCATCTCATCTCATTATCTCTAGCCGCTTTATCCTGTCCTACAGGGTCACAGGCAAGCTGGAGCCTATCCCAGCTGACTACGGGCGAAAGGCGGGGTACACCCTGGACAAGTCGCCAGGTCATCACAGGGCTGACACATAGACACAGACAACCATTCACACTCACATTCACACCTACGGTCAATTTAGAGTCACCAGTTAACCTAACCTGCATGTCTTTGGACTGTGGGGGAAACCGGAGCACCCGGAGGAAACCCACGCGGACACGTGGAGAACATGCAAACTCCACACAGAAAGGCCCTCGCCGGCCACGGGGCTCGAACCCGGACCTTCTTGCTGTGAGGCGACAGTGCTAACCACTACACCACCGTGCCGCCCCCCATGTGGCTTGCTGTCTGAAGAAAAAAAAAACACACACCTGCATCACATCTCTGGCATTTTGCTCTGAATTTATAAGCTTCAGTAACTGAGGCCCTGTCCACACGGCAACGGATTCAGGTGAATCTGATAAAATTGTTTATCTTTTAGGCCTGGTGTCCACATGGCACCGGCGTTTTGGGTGCCCCAAAACGAAATCTTTTGAGAACGGGTTCCAGAGTGGAAAAATCTGGCAACGGCGCCGTTGCGAAGTCGTCTGGATGAGTAGAACGGATTTGTTTACGATGACGTCACAACCACATGACTGTCAGTGCTTCACGCCGGGTAGAAGTGTAACGAACTCTATGCGAGTTGTCAACAAATCCTATAACTTGGTTTATGAAACGCGCTTACAAAATATTTTCACTGTGAATATTTATTGTGTAATGGTGCAAAGTGAGAGAGAGAGAGAGAGAGAGAGAGAGTGAGAGAATAGCCCTTAGGGCAGAGTCTTTAGTCCAAACACTGTGGAAGCAGTACCAAACCGCGCACCGCCCGTGCGCTTTCCAAAAACAAAAACAATCCCGCCAGCAAACATAGGAAAAAAAAAGGAGCGATCTCACCTCTTCAGATGTTGGTTTAAGTCCGACAATACATTCCTCAAAAAGGGCACAGAAGAACAAAGTAATCCATCAACGTGTAGCATACAATTTATTCCGGACCATTAAAGAATTCTGGAGGATATCAGAATGTTGGCGTACCAGCTTCCATCTACCCCCATTCATTCCTCTTTCCGCGTCTTTTGTTTTACGCTACTGATTAATAGTCAAAACTTTATGTGGCTGATGCTACAGAAGAAGGGGTTTATACTTCTATTGTTCTGGTGTCTCCGATGGGACCGTCTTACAGCGCACGTAGAGGTGTGGCATGTGTATTACATCGTTTTCAGCAAGCATTGCGTTGCCATATGTACCTGATATTTTACTGATCCGTTGCCCATGTGGACGCGATATTTAAAAAAAAAAATCTCGTTGCCGTTGTCGTGTGGATGTAGCCTGAGTCACCCAAGTCCTGTGATTCAGTGAGTCGACATAAAGAGTCAACTCTTTTTTTGTTTTTCCAAATGAATCACTGGCAAAAATTTTTTTGCGTTTTTCGAACAAATCTTGACATACAGGGTGTAGGTCACATTTCAGTGCTCTATCTGTTTGGACATCAGGAAAAAAAATAAAATAAAATATTTACTGCAGATGAATCAATTCAAACAGCTATGAAGTTCAAAAGAATATTCCATCCATCCATCCATCTTGAGGACGAGCTTTATCCTGTTCAGGCTGGAGGTCAAACCAGAGTCTATTCCAGGAACATTGCGAAATCATGCGCCATCTGCACTGTGAAGCGCGGTGGTGGCAGCATCATGTGGAAAGCTGAAATTCCAGGCTGTAAAACGGTATTGCCTTTTTTTTTATTTCTCCGAGGAGTCTGAATGATCATTATTTCTGAGTGATTAATATCCATGCCATGCAAAATCTGAATTTTATAAATCAGGATTTTATTGATGAATTATATTCAAACGATTTGTTTCTGAAACGCTCCTGAATCAGTAAATAATGAACGAATTCATCAATTAATTACTCCATACACTTAATCTTACTTTTTCCAGACACTGAAACTGAGAATAAACGCAAGAGCTGATCTAAAAGTTTCCTCTCCTGACAGACTCTCTGTAGTTGAGATACAAAACAAAAGAAACAAAATCACAACCGAGACTTTTCGTGAACGTATTTTACACCATAGGGAGGTTTTATTCCACAGCATTTCTCAGGACTGTATTTGTACAATAAACAAGTTGTCCTGCAAAAGTTATTATATCCATAGAGCTGCATTTTATAAAAAATAGGTGATGTACAGTGTGTGTGTGTGTGAGAATAGTACACTGAGTGTGTATAGAGTGTTGTCTAATAATATAGAACATGACACAGTGATTCAGAACCCAGTCCCTGATCATCATCATCATCATCATCCTCGTGGTCCACACACACAGCGTGGTGAACATCAGGTACATTCAAAGCTTCATGTTAATGTTAGTGATGTCATAAAAGCCTGAAAGAACATCTTCTGAAGTAGGAAATAAACACTGTGTGTGTTGTGCTTTTCCAGGAAAATAATCAACTCAAAACACTGGTGTGATGAAGCAAAGTCACTATTACCATCCTGAAGCTCGTTATTTTCTTATAACAGGAAATGTACCATTGAGTACAGTTTTATATTTATTCAAGAACTACGCATTCTAGTTTTATCTGTTTATAGTTACGGTTAATGTCCAATCCTTCACCAGCCTCTTTTTTTTCCTGTCTTGTAAAGTTATTAAGACAAAACACATCTTTTGTTAAACCAGAAACTGAAAAAAGCTGTTGATTGGTTTGAATATGAACGATTTTGTACACAATTTAGTTCAAGAGCTGGAATTAGGCCACAAGGAGGTGCTAAAGCAACAGCATTATGGGTGGAAAATCCTCAAGTACAGTATAACTGGTGAAATATTTTGATTTATAGGTGTGGCGTAATGGTTAGAGAAGCAGCTTTGGAACCAAAAAGTTGCTGGTTTGATTCCCTGGACCAGCAGGACTAGCTGAAGTGCCCTTGAACAAGGTGCCTAACCCCCAACTGCTCCAGCAAGAGCGGTGGCATACCTTGTGTCTGATTAGCCAAAAGAAAAGCTGATGATGAGATTTCGCAAGTAGCGAAAGGTTACTTCGTTTTGTAGCAGATGAAAATATTTTGAATGAGGGGCTGAGAAAGCAAAGTATAGCCAAAGAAGGAATGACCAGATATAGACGACTTGCAACCACGTCATCAAAATGTGCTCCGTCATGAGCATCCGCCATGATGGTGGATATACAAAGCAACTCGGACGGCAGCTGCTGAAAGTGTGTCTGTAAACAATGCTGAATTTTCTCAGTATTACGACGATTTGAACGCTCGAGTGAAGATTTGATACAAAGAGAAGATAGATATGTGTGGGTTTTAACCCATATTATTTATCTGCAGACTTTTCTGAAGATAAGACGCTTCTACCGACCATCGAGTACCCAGATATCGCATTCTATCTTGTTTGGCTGCTGAAGAATCAAGTCCGACCTTGGACGAAACGTAGCCCATTTTCTAAGTGGGTGCCCAGTCTGGATTGTTTCTATCGTATAACTTCACTGGCACTCCGAGAAGCGAAATGGTAATACACATGTTCAAATTATAACAATGACCGAGTGAACCACGACAAGAGAACACTCATTTTATCGCAAACTTCTAGCAACACGAAATAAAATTCTTCCATGATATTATCGAGAAAGATTTTGAATCCCACCTGAGATAAAATGATTACTACAAACACGAGCTGTTTTGGTTTTAGTCTCTGTTAGATCAGCCCAATGTGAGTGTGAATGGTTGTTTGTCTCTGTGTCAGCCCTGTGATGACCTGGCGACTTGTCCAGGGTGTACCCCGCCGCTCACCCATAGTCAGCTGAGACAGGCTCTAGCTTGCCTGCCACCCTGTAGAACAGGATAAGTGGCTACAGATAATGGATGGATGGATGGATGGATGGATCAGCCCTGCCAATGTTGTTCAGCCATGCTTGTCTCCTCTCCGTACGAAGCCTTAGAGTTTCCTCACCCTCTTTCTGAATCGCAGACGGAATTCGAAAAGATCGAAACGTGCCACGATCACGAGTACTGTTGTGACCATGACCATAAACAGCACAAAGATACAGTATGGCATTGCTAAAAGAATGCTTAAAGCAGTGGAAAAACAAAGTGTGTCGCTGTTTTGTACGGAATGTCGCTTGATACCCGCATTTGTATCTCCACCAACATGGCTGACATCCGGGTTTCTATTTTGCTGTGACATCACTTGCAAGTCAAGGATAGAAACAAGACACTGCATGGACAGTTTATGAAAGGAACAGAGGAAGGGAGCATTCCGGATTTGTGGAACTGGTTAAAAAGAGGTACCATAAAGAAAGAAAGAAACAGAAGGACTCTTAACTGTTGCACAAGATCAAGCATTATGAACCAACAGCATCAAGAACAGAGTCGACAAGGAGAATGTGTCCCTGATGTGCCGACTTTGTGAAGAAAGAGAAGAGACGATTAGTCATCTAACAGCAGAATGCAAGAAACTAGTGCAAAAAGAATAAAAACGTGGAGACATAAGAAGGTTGGACAAGCCATTCATTGGAAGCTCTGTCAGAAGTTCAGTCTCCCAAGCAGGGATAAGTGGTACGACCACACTCCGGAAGAGGTTATGGAAAATGATCAAGTAAACCGTAGGTGCTAAAGAAGGCAACTGGACTTCTTGCTTGAAATCCTTGAAGACGTTTCACCTCTCGTCCGAAAGACTTCTTCAGTTCTGTCTGACTAGTGGGGAGTTCCAGGTATTTATCCTCTAATGGAGCAAAAGGAACCCTACAGAGAGTCGTTAAGGTCACCTGGGTCATTGTGGCCAAGTTTACATTAGACCGTATCTGTCTCGTTTTCTTCGCGGATGCACTGTCCGTTTACATTAAAACGCCTGGAAACGCCGGGAAACGGGAATCCGTCAGGGTCCACGTATTTAATCCAGATCGTGTCTGGTCCGGTGCTGTGTAAACATTGAGAATACGCGGATACGCTGTGCTGAGCTTTAGCTGGCGTCGTCATTGGACAACGTCACTGTGACATCCACCTTCCTGATTTGCTGGCGTTGGTCATGTGACGCGACTGCTGAAAAACGTCGTGGACTTCCGCCTTGTATCACCTTTCATTAAAGAGTATAAAAGTATGAAAATACTGCAAATACTGATGCAAATACTGCCCATTGTGTAGTTATGATTGTCTTTAGGCTTGCCATCCTTCCACTTGCAAGTGGTAAGTGACGCGCATGCCCGACATGCACTGAGATCACACACACAGCGGCTCAGTTCCAAATCACTGCTCGTGCACTCCACTCGCGCGCTCTGTGAGCTGCGCAGGGCTGGAGTGGGCACCCTCCAGAGGGCACTCGCTGTTCAGGGCGGAGTGATTTGGAGCGCAGGATGCCTGCAGAGCCGAGCGTATCCGTGTATTGGCGTTGCTGTGTGCACGCAAATTGTGTATTGGCATTGCTGTGTGCACACTAATCGTTTTAAAAACGTTAATCTGATGATCCGCTGATACGGTCTAATGTAAACCCCACCTGAGTCATCCTGTAGGTGTAGGTCACTAGGGCCAGGTGTGAACGGTGTTAGCAGCCTAGAGGGTCGTTAGGGTGATCTGTGGGTCATTGGCTCTCTGAGTCATTGAGGTCAGCTGAATTTTGGTGTGGATGTGTATTCAGTTTTCTGGGAAGTGTGCCAAGGATTGCATTGTAGGCAACCAATAAGTGGTGTCTCAGACTACCTCATCTGTTCAGTGATGGTCATCAAAGATTGACAAAGATGGCTTCTTTTACTCCTCTTTCAAGTCACCAGTCTTCTTTTACTAGAATGCGTGCATCGCAGTCCTGAAACGAGTGCCCTTTGTTATTCAGATGAAGATAGACTGCAGAGTCCTGGCCTGAGGAACTAGCTCTCCTATGATGAGCCATGCGCATTGACTCTCTAGGCTGCTAACACCATTCACACCCAGCCCCAAGTGACCTACACCTACAGGACGACTCACAACCCCGGTGACCTTAACGACTCTCCGTAGGATTGCTTTTGTTCCACTAGAGGATAAATACCTGGAACTCCCCACTAGTCAGGCAGAACCAAAGAAGCTTTTCGGATGAGAAGTGAAACGTCTTCAAGGATTTCAAGCAAGTCCAGTTGCCTTCTTTAGCACCCACGGTTTACTATCACCTGGATGACAGAACCTTCACAGACAAAAATGATGAAGTGAAAGTACTGTGGGACTTCAGGGTTCAAACAGACCATCATCTTGAACATAACAGACCTGATATGGTCGTACTGGAGAAGGAGGGGAGAACATGTCATGTAATCGACATAGCATGCCTGACTGACACGCAAGTGTTGGAAAAGGAACATGAAAAAATTGAAAAATACCAAAACCTTGAAACAGCGATTGGGAAGATCTGGAACTGTAGGAGAGTAAATGTAGTACCAGTTGTTATTGGAGCACTTGGGATGATCACGAAGAACTTCAAGGCATGACAGCACTGCGTTGCTTCAGAAAGCTTGCTTGCTGGGAACCGCAATGATTTTAAGAAAGTCATGAGACACCTAAGGCTATAGCTTGATGTCTAGATTACAAAAACCATATTAACAGCTTACCGAGTGAATTGCTGAAAAAATAATAATAATCTGCGTTTGAGGCATGTTGCCAGATGTACAACACATGCTCAAAACTGTGATAAAAAGTGTGCGATTGTTGTTATGGTGATGTTTACTGGAAGGACGCATTTATTCATTTGTCCTAGCAGCGCTGGCACAAATTGTTATTCTCACTCAGGCTCTTTCTACTTTATTACATCGCCCGGGACGGAGTCCACTAGGGGACGAGGTATTGTTTTCAGTCAGGTTTCTTTGTTTTTTTATTAACGATATTACGGGAAAACGGCTGGACCAATCCTCATGAAACTTTCAGGATAGATGGGCATTGGTTTCAAATAGAACCTCCAACATTTTGGCGGTCATCTGGTCAAGGTCGCCAAAAAGGTCAAGATCTTTTTTGTTGTGGTTACTGCATCATATAGAGGTGCTAGCCACTACGTCATCGTGCTGTAAGAGTGTAAGTGTATCAATCATGCACTGTGCATACACATACACATGTTCTGATTAAAATGGCCGGTGAGTGTATACAATTCGGTTCACCATTCGAAATAAATGGACTAGACTAAAGAAATCGCTTTCAGACATGTTTATGCTTATTACAGAGGGAAAGTGCGTTCCACTGAGCTCTAGCGCCGGGCCATTTCCAGGAAATAAGAGTTTGGGTCATGGCGACAGCGTGTGTATGTCAGCCTCGGTTCGGAGGTTTCAGTTTCGAAAACTGTAAGAAGTAAGATTAGAATAATATAAAGTACAGACACTTGGTATATTTTACTTCTGTGATTTTTAAATTGTTCATTTTTGGTTTACACTTCATTTCTGTGGCTACTGCCTCATAGAGTAAATATATATGCTATATTTACTGTATGGATATGGGATCAGAAAACTATTTTATTTATAAGCAGTAGCCACATGGACTCATAGGGGACTGATTTTTTTCATGATATCTTCATATTCATCATAAGCGCTACCGGGCGAGGTTTGTTTTGCCTGGCAGCACTTAATAATAATAATAATAATAATAATAATAATAATAATAATAATATTATTATTATTCTCCTAACGTTTTTTAGAATGCTATTTCTCCCTCAGTTTTCAACCAATCATCACCAAATTTCACATGAAGAATACGTCTGGGCTGAATTATATTACTATGACTTTTGGTGCTGATCTGGATCGATCCATAGTCCATTTTTATTTTGTTCAGGATGCAACTTTTCCTTGACCTTCAATTGACAAAGATCAGCTCAGGCAAATTACTGTGACTTTAGTCCCAGTCTGGATCTTTTTTTTTTTTCTTTTTTTTTAAAGATATTTTTTTGGGCTTTTTGCACCTTTATTGGATAGGACAGTGTAGAGACAGGAAATGAGCGGGAGAGAGACGGGAAGGGATCGGGAAATGACCTCGGGCCGGAATCGAACCCGGGTCGCCCGCATTCATGGCATGGCGCCTTAACCACCTGAGCCACGACGCCCCCAGTCTGGATCTTTTTACATTTACTGAAGGAGTCTCCAGTGTCAGGCATCTTTTCCGACATCTTCAGGACGGAGTTGTTTAAGAGTTTACGATTTCTCGGTAACAATTAAACAAGATGTAGGGTTTTTTTGTCTTATTAACTGAACAAAAGAGAGACAGAAGAAAGAGATTGTGGTGAAGGGATGGGTGTTTATAGCTGCTATAATGTGAGTGAGAACAGGAACTAAGTTTGAACGTCACAATAAACGGATAAAAAGGAAGTCTGAAGTGTCTTGTTTAATGAATGAAAAGTTGTAATGGTTGGAAAACTGTTGTGGTGGAAGAGGAATAAAACGTGCTGTTCTGAGAAAAGAAAAGGATGAGCTTCGGGGTTTTAACAGTGACTCCGCATCATCACACCACCCTGTGGCTGATGGTTTTCCTGCAACAGCACAACATGCACACAGTGGATTATTCAGTGCGAAGTAAAACTATTAGGAAAGTCTTTGTCGCTGCCATATATATATATATATATATATATATATATATATATATATATATTATATATATATATATATATATATATATATATACACACATACACACACATACATACACTCACCGGCCAGTTTATTAGGAACACCCCTACATCCACCTGTTGTTTTGTTTGGTGCAGTTCTCTAATCAGCCGATCCCTTGATGCATCAAATCATGCAGATACGAATCAAGAGCTTCAGTTAATGTTCACAATGTTCCAACATCAGAATGAGAAAAATTGTGATCTCACAGTGAAGCGTGACTTTCTTTCACTGTGGTACGGGGGTTGGTTTGAGCCAAAAGGAGCAGGAAGGTTTGAGTGTTTCAGAAACTGCTGATCTCCTTCCTGGGGTTTTCACACACAACAGTCTCTGGAGTTTACACAGAATGGTGCGAAAAATAAAAAACATCACCGAGTGAGTGAGCGACAGTTCTGTGGGTGGAAACAAGCAAACGCCTTGTTGATAAGAGAGCTCAGAGAAAATGGACAGATTGGTTCAAGATTTCCTTTTTGACAGGAAGGATATAGTAACTCATATAATCACTCTTTACAACCGTGGTGAGCAGAAAAGCATCTCATCAGAAAAGCAACAGCAGAAAGAACAACACATTGGGTTCCAATCCTGCAGCCAAGAACTGGGATCTTAGAATCAACAACAACAAGAAGTTCCTATTAAAGTGGCCGGGGAGTGTGTATATATATATTTATATATGACATTTCAATCGAAAAGTCTTCCAACTTCAGATTTCTCCAGTATTCATGCATAAAGGCGTGCGTGTGTGTGTGTGTAAGATGATGTGATACACTCTGCTACATTGCACTGATGGTTTTGTAAAAAGCTTTACCTTAAAGAACTCAGAGAAGGATTTCTCTGGAGCATTCAGTCCTTAAAAAATAAAAATAAAAAATACAAATAAAGCAACAGATTTTCAGATGAATCGTTCCAGCTCGAGACACGTTTTTGCACTCTTTATCAGATCGCCTGTTCCAAGTGTTAAACCATCATCTCCTGCTCGAGAGGAAGTAAAAAAAACTGTCGTTTCTGTAATTCTGTAAATTTCCAGATGAATTGCTTTCCCTTCAATTTTCTCTCGATATCTTATTTAAAAAAAAAAAAAAGTACATTTCTCAGACCGGTCATTTCACAGGCACTCTTTATATTTATACACACACAGTATTTCAGTTTATCCATCCATACAATTTATATTTATTTATTCATTCCATTTATTTATTTATTTATTTATTTATTTATTTAAAAACGGTTTTTACCCCACAATCAGAGCCGTCAGGTCATACGACAGTTTGCATATTTAAGACAATAAGTGAAAATAAATTACAACGGGAAAAAATAATGATTATTATATTCTTAAAGTGAATTAACCACACAAACAAACAAACAAACACTCCTTCATTAAGACTTTTATGGAACACACTTTTTAAATGAAAATATTTTTCATATATTTTATTATTATTTCATAATTATTTATTAACTGCAAAATAAAGGTGCGACATCTATTCTTTCATTTTATATATATTTTTAATATTTTATATTTATTGTGCGTGTGTGTGTGTGTGTATATATTATTTCTATACTTTGTGGTTTTTCAGTGTATGAAAATAGAAACTCGGATAATAATAACGTCGTATCCTGTCGTAGCTCTAATTTCAGAAACTCCGCCTTCCTGTGAAAATAAACATCTGTTTATAATAACACACACGCACGCACGCACATACATACACAAGGAATGTTAAAAAGGAAATTTTGGGTGTCAGCGGGAAAAAAATGCACCTTTTTCCTGTTGATTTCCGTAAAAATTGCATGAAAATGATGTGAGGTCTGTTTAAGTTCACAAGAACTGATGGAAAAATCGCTCACAGCCAATCAGAGGTCATTGGGGGCGGGGCTTTTCAAAGAACATCTCCTGTAATTTATCTTAATTGAGTTTCGTTCGTCATGTTGCATACAAACGAATTTATTAGTAAGTCATCTGCAAAAACAAACAAACAAACTAACTAAAATGAAAACACGGTTTGTTTGGAAAAATCGTTTGTATCTTACGTTATTTATTTTATGGAAATTTCCATATTTCCATAGAAGGAAAATCGTTAATGAGAACCTCGATTGATCAATAAGTTACTGCGATTTCATGGACCGATTACTCTATCAAGTTTAAATCCATAATTAAGACAAATAAGATGATCAGGACAAAAGTAATGGCGCCCTATAAAAGGAGGAAGAGATACCGTGGTGCTTCAGCAGTGGAATATTTAGTGCATGTCAAGCTTAGGGGGCGCTCTTTCACCTTGGGGCGCTCTTTCACCTTAGGGGCGCTCTTTCAATTTGGGGGCGCTCTTTCACCTTAGGGGGCGCTCTTTCACCTTAGGGGTGCTCTTTCAATTTGGGGGCGCTCTTTCACCTTAGGGGTGCTCTTTCAATTTGGGGGTGCTCCTTCACCTTAGGGGCGCTCTTTCACCTTAGGGGTGCTCTTTCAATTTGGGGGCACTCTTTCACCTTAGGGGGTACTCTCAATTTGGGGGTGCTCTTTCACCTTAGGGGCACTCTTTCAATTTGGGGGCACTCTTTCACCTTAGGGGCGCTCTTTCACCTTAGGGGCACTCTTTCAATTTGGGGGTGCTCTTTTACCTTAGGGGCGCTCTTTCACCTTGGGGGCGCTCTTTCAATTTGGGGGTGCTCTTTCACCTTAGGAGGCGCTCTTTCACCTTAGGGGGTGCTATTTCGCCTTAGGGGCGCTCTTTCAATTTGGAGGCGCTCTTTCACCTTAGGGGGCGCTCTTTCACCTTAGGGGCACTCTTTCAATTTGGGGGTGCTCTTTCACCTTAGGGGTGCTCTTTCACCTTAGGGGCACTCTTTCAATTTGGGGGTGCTCTTTCAGCTTAGGAGGCGCTCTTTCACCTTAGGGGGTGCTCTTTTGCCTTAGGGGCGCTCTTTCAATTTGGAGGCGCTCTTTCACCTTAGGGGCGCTCTTTCACCTTAGGGGCACTTTCAATTTGGGGGCGCTCTTTCACCTTAGGGGCGCTCTTTCACCTTAGGGGCGCTCTTTCAATTTGGGGGTGCTCTTTCACCTTAGGGGCGCTCTTTCACCTTGGGGGGCGCTCTTTCAATTTGGGGGTGCTCTTTCACCTTAGGAGGCGCTCTTTCACCTTAGGGGGTGCTATTTCGCCTTAGGGGCGCTCTTTCAATTTGGAGGCGCTCTTTCACCTTAGGGGGCGCTCTTTCACCTTAGGGGCACTCTTTCAATTTGGGGGTGCTCTTTCACCTTAGGGGCGCTCTTTCACCTTAGGGGCGCTCTTTCAATTTGGGGGTGCTCTTTCACCTTAGGAGGCGCTCTTTCACCTTAGGGGGTGCTCTTTCGCCTTAGGGGTGCTCTTTCAATTTGGAGGCGCTCTTTCACCTTAGGGGGCGCTCTTTCACCTTAGGGGCGCTCTTTCAATTTGGGGGTGCTCTTTCACCTTGGGGTGCTCTTTCACCTTAGGGGGCGCTCTTTCATTTTGGGGGTGCTCTTTCACCTTGGGGCACTCTTTCACCTTAGGGCCGCTCTTTCACCTTGGGGGCGCTCTTTCACCTTGGGGGGGCTCTCTTTCACTTTGGGGGTGCTCTTTCAATTTGGGGCACTCTTTCACCATGGGGTGCTCTTTCACCTTAGGGGCGCTCTTTCACCTTAGGGGCTGCTCTTTTAAATACTTATGGGGTGCTCTTTTAATTTAGGGGCATTCTTTCACCTTAGGGGGCACTCTTTCAATTTAGGGGCACCCTTTCACCTTATGGGGTGCACTTTCATTTTAGGGGCACTCTTTCACATTAGGGGATGCTCTTTCACCATTTAGTTGCTGTTTCATGCTCTATTTGTCTTTTATGGAATTGTGTAGGTGTGGCTAAATGTAAATGCCTTGAACATGCTTGGTAATGGCGTTTTATCAACATACAGACACAAATATGAAGAAAATCAGCGAAACGCTTGTCAACGTAAATAGAATTTTTAGTTCATTTGAAAAAAACTGACAGTGAACATTACCGAATGACTGATAAATGAGGCCGGACATTATTTGACCCTTTTCAGAGAATCAACCATCTGTTTTTGTAAATAATATATCCTCCGTATACACAAAAAATACGTGACAAATTAACATTCTTGAAAATCAAAAGTGAACTGTTTTTGCTGACATACGGAACCCAGATCCTGAACACGTTTTCTGACAGAAGTTTTTCATTGTGATTTAATTTGTAAATATTAAATTCTCCGATTCTCGTACCTGATGCTTAAAAAAAAAAAAAAAGTCCAAACGGCGTTTTGGTCACCTAAACCTTCTTAAGCCTCTTCTGATTGACGTGGACTGGAGTTGATGGCGAAAGCACCTCGATGCTGATTGACTGAGGGAAAATGGCAGACGGGAGCAGGAGACCAATCAGACGGTTCCGAGGAGGACGTGCAGCCGGGGTTGTGCTGCTGAGAGTGAAACAGCAGTGAGTGTATTTACACTGTGGTATGTCATAGATCTCTTTTTATATTTAATATAATATAATAATAACACGTATTTCTCTAATCATCCGTGTGTTTATTAAACATCTGCAGTTTGGCTGATTTAAGGCAGAACACATGGGAATAAACTCTGGCATCATGTCCTTCATCCTTCATCCTTCAGTAAAATAGAATAAATTCCTTCGTGTGTATAAAAACCCGCCGTGGTTCCGACGCATGTCAGAGTTCGGTTCTGTTGGTTCTTCTCCGAAGTTAAACACATCCATCATCTTCAGTATTTTCTTTTCTTTACCAAGAAAAAAACAAAAACAAAAAAAAACACTTCCAGTTTTTAAGGTGGTGGGTGTCATGTCTCTTTAAAAGAATAATTTAGAAATAAAATAGAACTTAACGAGGCCCGTTAGTGTGTGAAGGCGTGAGAACGAGAGGGTTGTGGGGGATGGATTTGGGATCTCTCCGTGGTCCTGAAATCCAGGATTTCAGAGCAAATCAATTACGATTGAATCAAATTTGTTCATCCACAAGAGGGTGAGGGGGCGGGGCTTCGTATCGATTATCGCTTCAGGGCTGAGTGAGCTAATCGAAGCTAATTGAAGCTAACCATGTGTGTGTGTGTTTTTATCTGCTGATGGTGGATGAGGCTGAACGCAGGCTGCTCGGGAGTTTATCCGATCCGGGGATTTTCCACGGCCCTGGGGACACGGTCGCCTTCCTGCTCGCCATGTTGCTGGTGTTCTTGGATGTCTTTCTCTCCCCCGTCCCTCTGTCTTGCTCTCGTGCCTGACCTTTGACCTGCTGCACCATTCCGACGCCCTCCACAGCGCCCCCGTTGACCTCGGTGTCGCCTCGCAGGGATTTAGGCAGGTCTCGTTTCCGCTCTTTGGATCGGCTCTTGTTGGATTCCGCTTTCGTGTCGTCTGAGCGATTCTGGTGCCCCTTGTTCCCGCCGGCGCTTCTGCGTCTGGCTCTGCTGCCCTCCCGGTGCCGGTTCTGCCCCCTGCTGGACCCCGCGCCTGCCTTCTCCGCCGCTTTAAGACCCTGGCGGCAGCTTTCGGGGGCTTCCGTATCGATCAGCGGCATGTGAGGTGGCTCAGTAGATGGGTTCACATGGGATGACGGCGATGTGTTGGTTAAGCTCTCGAGGGGCGGAGCTACTTCCGACACGCTTGAGGAGGCTGGAGGGTTAGGATCCCAGGGGGTGGAGCTATCTGCTGGGGAAATATGAATGGCAATAAATAATCGCAACACACAACAGTAGATAAAGAATAAAATAAAATTAAAAAAAAAGATTTGAAGCTAATTTATCTTTCAGCTGCACCGGGTTTTAAAGCTCGAGATGATGATTTTTTTTTTTGATTAGAGCTGTGACTGATACTGATCCGACTCCAAACCTGAAGAGGAATCACACCGAGTCTTATATGCATCTCAGATTTGACTAATTTTTTTAGATCATTTGAGGATGAAAAGTTTTAGTACTGCCCCAAATGAATCTAGCTCTCTCATGTTAGTATTAAACACATGTCGAATGTTAGCGAAGTCAAACACACGCTTTAGTTCACAATAACAAACTCAAAACACTCACAATTCACCGTGACAGACAGCGAGAACGCCGCGTCAGCTCATCGTTCAAGCAGGAAAGATGAGAACAAAACAAGATGAATGTGAGATTGGTGGGAGGGGCGGGGCTTAATATATTGTAGTGTTAAAAAAACTCTCACGTCAATCCAGAGTCACGTCAACTGGCTCATATGTTGTTTTTATTGCTGGAAAAAAGGCGACTGCAGCCAAGGTGTGTTTTTGAGTAAATCGTCGCTGCGTCCTTGTGTGAAAAAGCACTAGTGTGACTCGTACGTGTTTGCAAGCTTCGTACGTGTTCATGGAATCGAATATGTTCGCGGATCACATCGAAATACGTGCACGCTTATTTCCGGATGCTGAAACTCAGGATCATAAATAAAGCACTTGTTCAAAAGAAAAGAAAAGAAAAGCTCACCATTTATTTCAGTTTTTTCATAGAACATGTCTTTAAAGGAGCAGCGTGTGATATTTTATTCCCTCTGCTGGCTGAGAAGTGAGTTGCAGTTACAATGAAACTATTTCCAAGCATTCCAATCTCGCCGGAAATACTTCACGAGTTACTTTTTAAGAAGAATAAAACAAGCAGGTACAAGCAGCTCTGATTCAGCTGAAGAGTAATTTCAGGGTCAGAAAGGTTGAATCAGGAGCCTGAGACAGACAAATGAACAAAATCCTTTGTATGTTCCAAATATGAATGAACTGTATGAAAAATAATAAATATTGTTACAGGATTCGGGGGAAAAAAAACATTTCAAACTCTGCAGACTGCAGCTTTAATATTTTATTCATGATTTAATTGCCATAGTTTTGTTTTGTTGAGAAATTTTTGACTGGTAGTGTGTGTGTGTGTGTGTGTGTGTGTGTGTGTGTGTGTGTGTGTAGATTCTCCAAATTTCTGATAACAAAATTACACTCTTCTCTTCTCCTTTCAGTGCACACACACACACACACACACACACACACACACACACACACACACACACACACACACACACACACTTTTATAGACGGAGGCAAACAAATGAGGCCCCGAACAATTCATTCACACTGACAAGCAAACAAATTCCCACAATTCCCGGCATGCTCTGCATTCCAGGAGCGGCTGATTTAGTGCTCCTGCTGCCTTTGGAGTGTGTACGGGACAGAAATATTTTCATGGAGGCACATTTCCTGGATTGATGTGACTCTGGAGGGAAAAGATAGAGCAGGGTCGTAAAGGGATTTGAGCTCATGATATCCCACAATGCACTGCAGCAGGATGTCTTACACCTACATCTATAATAGTAAACGCAGTGCCGTATTCAGAGCGGAGTCATGCGTAAACCACGAGGATCTAATAGTGAAATTAATCAGGCCGTAGGTACATACAAGGGGGCGGAGCTTAAGTCAAACAGCGTCTCAGTTACGCGTCAGCTCCAGCGTTAAGTTTATATTTTGCTGTAAACACACTCAAAACCCTGTGGAATGTCACTCAGGGCTAAATACGACACGATTCGTTCATTCATTAATAATATTGTCCCTCTAAAGGGCTTATCTTTTGTCTCATCTCATCTCATTATCTCTAGCCGCTTTATCCTGTTCTACAGGGTCGCAGGCAAGCTGGAGCCTATCCCAGCTGACTACGGGCGAAAGGCGGGGTACACCCTGGACAAGTCGCCAGGTCATCACAGGGCTGACACATAGACACAGACAACCATTCACACTCACATTCACACCTACGCTCAATTTAGAGTCACCAGTTAACCTAACCTGCATGTCTTTGGACTGTGGGGGAAACCGGAGCACCCGGAGGAAACCCACGCGGACACGGGGAGAACATGCAAACTCCGCACAGAAAGGCCCTCGCCGGCCACGGGGCTCGAACCCAGGACCTTCTTGCTGTGAGGCGACAGCGCTAACCACTACACCACCGTGCCGCCCCTTATCTTGTGTATGATTTAAAAAATAATAATAATAATAATAAAAGGTAAAATTACAGTGCGTGCTGGATCAAGTGCTATTCTACAGGATGAGCTGCTGAATAAGGAGTGTGGAAGCCATTTTGTTGAATTAACCCAGTGATTAAATTGATTATTAGCTCATCCGACCGACAGGTGATGAGTTTATGCCGTCATGTGTTGTCCGGTGTCCATCCGGCGTTGTCCACATTTCACACAAATCGCTTCTTCTCCCTCAATTCTTCACCAATTTTGATTCTTTCTGGCATGAAGGTAGGGGGACCTTGGGTGCATATAACTTCTACTCAGATTTGCTCCATTACAATTATTAAATCAACTTATGGACTAATTAAGCCTTAATGAGCAGTTTAACAAAAATCACTTCTTATTGGACAAGGTGGCCCACTTTAGATCGTTCCTTCTGGACTAGACGGGACCAGAGTGAGCCACGCCCTCATTCACGGTCTCGTTAAAGCTAGATGGCCTTTCGATTTCAAAAAATCAGTGAAATTTGGTTCCGTCTGAAATGTGGTCATTGTGATATATGTTTATTTCTGTAATATCTCACAAAATATCAGGCCATTCTGTGGCCGGGAAGTTATTTAATTTGAGGAGATTAAAACAAATAATGTGCATGAAATCGCGCAGTCAAGCAGACAGAGGAAGTCCGTGTGTGCGCATGCACAGGTTCATCATCATCATCTTCTTCTTTGGGTTTTACAGCAGCTGGCATCCACAGTGTCGCATTACTGCCATCTACAGGTTTACCTTCAACCGTGCACTGATAGTTCCATTATTCTGTCGCTAAACGAACAGCTGATCACACCGAGGTGCTCGCTGACCGCCGATATTTATTAGTTTGATATTTCCTTCGTATATAACGCAACGTCTTTTCTTCTTCTCACTTTCTTTCCGTTACTGTAGTCGGTCTTTCACGTTTCATTCGCACGCTCACGTCCGCCATTTTTCTCTCCTGTCTCAAATTTGTATCCCACAATGCCTTGCGCGAACGGGGAAAGCACACCACGTGATGTGATGTGATGCATGACGTAGTATCTTGTATTGAGTCATGGTGAAACAGGAAAAAATAGCAGAGAATTTAGGGCCACGTGGAGATAAATTCATTAATTGTTCTATTTAAAAAATACTAATAAAACTGGAAGTCTGTGATTTGAATTCAGTAGCTTTCGGTCCAGGGCGGCACGGTGGTGTAGTGGTTAGCGCTGTCACCTCACAGCAAGAAGGTCCGGGTTCGAGCCCCGTGGCCGGCGAGGGCCTTTCTGTGTGGAGTTTGCATGTTCTCCCCGTGTCCGCGTGGGTTTCCTCCGGGTGCTCCGGTTTCCCCCACAGTCCAAAGACATGCAGGTTAGGTTAACTGGTGACTCTAAATTGAGCGTAGGTGTGAATGTGAGTGTGAATGGTTGTCTGTGTCTATGTGTCAGCCCTGTGATGACCTGGCGACTTGTCCAGGGTGTACCCCGCCTTTCACCCGTAGTCAGCTGGGATAGGCTCCAGCTTGCCTGCGACCCTGTAGAACAGGATAAAGCGGCTACAGATAATGAGATGAGATGAGCTTTCGGTCCACTAACGAAAAATAATTGGGTGTCGGGAAAATTCTTTTTACGACCTACACTTGAAAAATCTGAAAGGCAGTGCAGCTTTGATATAACTCAGACTGTTTATGGACGAATGTATTGTTTTAGTGATATACAAGACTGCTGTTAGATTTTTCAACACTCGCAAAATCTCATTCAAATCTCATCAGATCAGGCTTTTTGTCTTTGATTTCTAATTTCTTTCTCGCTTTTGTGTTACTTTATAGAACGTTTCCGACTTCAGTCCACATTTTGTGAACACAGGGTCCCCCCATATGTAAATGTGACATTTATTTTTTTAAGATATTTTTTTGGGCTTTTTTTCACCTTTATTAGATAGGACAGTGTAGAGACAGGACAGGAAACGAGTGGGAGAGAGAGACGGGGAGGGATCGGGAAATGACCTCAGGTCGGAATCGAACCTGGATCCCCGGAATTATGGTATGGCGCCTTAGCCACCTGAGCCACGACCTGAGCCTTTTGAAAAATTCCATCTTGGACAACCTTGGAGGTCTGAACACCACGCAGGTGGTTTTAATAATCTGAATGCGGGAAAATCAGAAGATCCACTTCGGCAGGTGCGCAACCCGAGTCTGAACACCAGGAACTTTCCCAGCGGAGTTATTAACGTGAACATGAATCTGTTCGGTGAGGAATAAAAACACCCCCAAAACACAGGCAGAAAACCAAACCACTGGATTCAGTTAAAGACTTGTTACATACAATAACCTCACTCCAACACACACACACACACACACACACATGGTGAGTCAGTGTTAGAAGGCATGCGCTCTGTTACAAACCGTGTCTTTTGACTGGCCCAGTAGGAAGAAATACGGGGAGCCATGCGTGTCACTTTTCATGCACATGGAGAGGCTGGAAGATACCATTCCTACAAGAGGGGAAGTAACAACCTAGACCAATCATTAGGGTTAGAACAACAGCAGGAGATCAACATGTTATTCTGCAGTTAGACAGGTTAGACAGACTGACAGACACAGTAGACAGGATGTATATATTATAACGTTGCTAATAAGACACACAACATGCATTTGATCAGAAAGAAGACGGACAGATTGAAGAATGAACAGATATAAACACCATGAGGCTCAGAATCAGGATCTAAACATTCTACCTAAAGCATTATATCACATTATATTACATAGGCGCGAGTGTGTTACTGGGAAATGCGCCACTTGACACTGGTATTTTTCATCCGAGTTCCATCCGGGACATGGAGAACCAAAACCATGACAGAAATCTCTATCTGTCACTCGTGAGGAAATCGATGAGTGAGTAGTTTTGATAAATTTGGCCATTTTCCTTGTGATTGTGTCGATATGATAAAACGAAAATCACACGTTGGATCGAAGATATGAAGTTTATCTTCTCGTGCTGAAAAACTCGCATTTTTCATACGAAATACATCATGGATCTGAGAGACATAATTCCTGATATTTCACTCCGATGACATCACTCCGAATGTTTTCCCGCTGTGTTGTCAAAATGGCGAACCGGTTCAGAATTACAACCCCGATTCCAAAAAAGTTGGGACAAGGCCATGTTTCCCACTGTGAGACATCCCCTTTTCTCTTTACAACAGTCTGTAAACGTCTGGGGACTGAGGAGACAAGTTGCTCAAGTTTAGGGATAGGAATGTTAACCCATTCTTGTCTAATGTAGGATTCTAGTTGCTCAACTGTCTTAGGTCTTTTTTGTCGTATCTTCCGTTTTATGATGCGCCAAATGTTTTCTATGGGTGAAAGATCTGGACTGCAGGTTGGCCAGTTCAGTACCCGGACCCTTCTTCTACGCAGCCATGATGCTGTAATTGATGCAGTATGTGGTTTGGCATTGTCATGTTGGAAAATACAAGGTCTTCCCTGAAAGAGACGTCGTCTGGATGGGAGCATATGTTGCTCTAGAACCTGGATATACCTTTCAGCATTGATGGTGTCTTTCCAGATGTGTAAGCTGCCCATGCCACACGCACTAATGCAACCCCATACCAT
This sequence comes from Neoarius graeffei, assembly GCF_027579695.1. Taxonomy (NCBI): domain Eukaryota; kingdom Metazoa; phylum Chordata; class Actinopteri; order Siluriformes; family Ariidae; genus Neoarius; species Neoarius graeffei. Next base: position 6,206,040 of record NC_083589.1, on the reverse strand, counting down.
CAGAGATGCAGGCTTCTGCACTGAGCGCTGATAACAACTTGGGTCGTCCTTCTCCTCTTTAGTCCGAATGACACGGCGTCCCTGATTTCCATAAAGAACTTCACATTTTGATTCGTCTGACCACAGAACAGTTTTCCACTTTGCCACAGTCCATTTTAAATGAGCCTTGGCCCAGAGAAGACGTCTGCGCTTCTGGATCATGTTTAGAAACTGCTTCTTTGAACTATAGAGTTTTAGCTGGCAATGGCAGATGGCACGGTGAATTGTGTTCACAGATAATGTTCTCTGGAAATATTCCTGAGCCCATTTTGTGATTTCCAATACAGAAGCATGCCTGTATGTGATGCAGTGCCATCTAAGGGCCCGAAGATCACGGGCACCCAGTATGGTTTTCCGGCCTTGACCCTTACGCACAGAGATTCTTCCAGATTCTCTGAATCTTTTGATGATATTATGCACTGTAGATGATGAGATGTTCAAACTCTTTGCAATTTTACACTGTCGAACTCCTTTCTGATATTGCTCCACTATTTGTCGGCGCAGAATTAGGGGGATTGGTGATCCTCTTCCCATCTTTACTTCTGAGAGCCGCTGCCACTCCAAGATGCTCTTTTTATACCCAGTCATGTTAATGACCTATTGCCAATTGACCTAATGAGTTGCAATTTGGTCCTCCAGCTGTTCCTTTTTTGTACCTTTAACTTTTCCAGCCTCTTATTGCCCCTGTCCCAACTTTTTTTGAGATGTGTGGCTGTCATGAAATTTCAAATGATCCAATATTTGGCATGAAATTTCAAAATGTCTCACTTTCGACATTTGATATGTTGTCTATGTTCTATTGTGAATACAATATCAGTTTTTGAGATTTGTAAATTATTGCATTGCGTTTTTATTTACAATTTATACTTGTCCCAACATTTTTGGAATCGGGGTTGTAAAATTCGTTTGACAAGTTGTATTTTTTGTAGATGTGTCCATATAATATAAAGAACATTACACTGTGATGCGAAGATATGAAGTTTATCTTCTCGTGCTGTAAATATTTTCACTTGAAGATCAACTTCATATCTTCACACAACAGTGCAATATCATCTCTCTCTCTATTTCTATCCACATTCACTGGATATGAGCAATTGCGTGCTCTGATTGGCTACTCTACTACTAGGATATCAGCTTATATACCATGAGTAGAGAAAAACAAAATGGCGGAGCGTATTGCTGAACCAACCGAGGACGAAATAAAAACGATCCTCGAAAACAAAACCCCAAAAAATACAAAAAACCTCCCCATAAGCAACAAAATATGGAATAAAAGTATTTGATGGTAAGAAAGTATATATTTTTTTACTTTTCAAGAATTATTATTATTAGAGAATTTTTTCACAAATTGCTCCTGTCATTTCGCCGGTTTGTTTACATTCTAAGCGGAAATGATTTTGTCGGATGTTTTGTATAAAGTTTTTATTGGTCAAATCGCACAGAATTGCACAGAAATAAATTTTAAAATGCTCCATTTCTCAAAATCCAGTGAATGTGTATAGAATAAATATATGTTATTTAGCAGCTGGGAGGTCCGTATCGTGAAATACCGTGACTGAGGTCTTGAAAGTACTGAGCGAGGCCCTCTGGGTCGAGGTCAGTATTCAAGGCCGAGGTCACGGTATTTCACCATATGGACAGACCTTAAGCTGGTAAATAATATATTTATTTTTTTCTTTACCAAATTCTAACAGAAAACGAGGGCGCCCAAAAGGGAAAACCGAGCCGAGCCGCCATTTTGAATCCTCGTTGACGGCTGTAATGCAAATTGCTTCCTCCTCGGTATACAAGTGCACTTCCATGGCAGGAAAAAAAAATACATTTTGCCGCCTATGTAGTCCCCTATTTATACAAAATTGAGTCATTCAGGATTCAGCCATGTTTTTGCTCGGTGTTAGCAAGTTACAGGTTTTTAGCTTTCTCCTGAAATGTTTTATTATATTTCTTCTTCCTCAGGGTAGTAAAACTCGCTTTCGCTGTGAACACTGTCGTTATCGCTATCCATGCTGTAAAATCAATGCTATTCTCCTGAGAAATGCTGGCAAAAATTTACAAGATTTTTGATAATCTTATAAATAAATTTTATAAAAAAGATGTTAACAAAAATTGCTACTATGTTGTTTGTTGTTGTGAACGAGCGAGTCACCAGAGGTCCGTAACCGGGGTCCGTAACTGGTGTCCGTACCATAGGATACGGACCACCTCGCCAGCCAATCAGAGCGCAGGATTTGATGGAAACCAGACCACGAAAAAAAATAAAAACAGTTATTCCACTCCATCTCGGTGCTATGTGCCTCGTCGGCTATCAGCTCATGTACGACTCGATTTCATGGAATAACTGTTAAATAAATTCGTGTAAAGTAGCACGAATTGCAGCAGCGGACGCCGTTTTAATCTGATTTATTTTTCTCAAAGTAAGATCTGTGATTTTTTTCAAAAAAATATTTTAATACAGCGGTAAAAATCACAACCCAATATAAAGTAATTTGACTTATTATTGAGTAATAACTGTTTAAGAAGTTGAATGGTCTGTAAATAGCTTCATCTTAAATATAATGATAATTAAGCGCCAATAAATAAATAAATAAATAAATAGAATTCTTAAAAACTCCTAATGAATCACCAAAACATGACTGTACACATTCAAATAATCAGCCTGATCTTTGCATCAATGGATTGTGTGCATGTTTGTTTATTTTTTTCTATCTCATATTCTAAAATATATATTTAATCACTACCTAAAAACAGAGTGTAAAATGTGTGTGTACATAGCACCCAGAGCTGTCACTCATTATTCATGTTGTGGGTGGAGCCATCAGCCCAGGAAGCTGTATTTGTGATGCTCCAGATGCTCGCTGCTGTGTTTATATCCCCCATGTGCCTCCATCAGAAGTTTAGCGAGGTGTGTTCGAAAGCTTTGCTGTCTGTCATCCTGATATTCATTCATGCAAACAGTGTGTGTGCTGTTTATTGAGTGTGTGTTGTTTGTGTTCATTGTACTGGTTGAACTGTGGTTTAGCCTGAGACCTTGAACGCAGAGGCTAATGGGGCACGTTTGGCAAACTTGTAGAGGTTTGGTTGGCTATTGGTTGAGCGGAGCGAGGTGTGTAATGTTTAGATCAGAGTCTGTAAACATTACTCTGCAAAATTGTGGATTTGTTTACAGCCATGTTACGTTAATTATTTTTGTTTTCACAGTGTTTGGTGTTTGATGCTATACTCGTAGTCAAGAGGAATAAAACACATCTGCATCCATCAGCGACTCTCTGCTGTTGTTCTTAATGCTGAGGGCTGCTACAGTGTTAGTAAATAATTTCGGTTAGTAAAAAAAAAAATTTGGCTCCCTGAGACAGCACCGGCCTTGGTTCAGGCCGTTGCTGAGGAAACATTTCCCCCCGAAGGTCACTGCCAGGAGACACTCTTGCATTCCTCCTCTAACTTTCCGCGGTCGCCATTTTTACCCCCAGTGTGACAAGCGGGTGCGTGACCAGCACCTTTATGGCTGCAGGAGCGGACGGCTGCTTGCTTGCACTGGATTACCTCCCCCCCTCCCCCTGATTCCCCCCCTCATGTCCCGTGTTTAAAGTGTACTTGTGTTGTTGTGTGCTTATGGGCAAAGGTTTTTTAAATGTTCCCACACTGTACTCCTGACAGGAGCATAATGGGGGGGTGTTAATTTTTTTCCTTATCTCTCCTCATGTTGTGTTTCCTTTTTATCTTTATCCCTGTCTTCCTGTCCTGTCTACCCTATGTCAATTGTATGTTGTATACAGTGGGGCAAAAAAGTTTTTAGTCAGTCACCAATTGTGCAAGTTCTCCCACTTAAAAAGATGAGAGAGGCCTGTAATTTTCATGATAGGTACACTTCAACTATGAGAGACAAAATGAGAAAAAAAATCCAGAAAATCACATTGATTTTTAAAGAATTTATTTGCAAATTATGGTGGAAAATAAGTATTTGGTCAATAACAAAAGTTCATCTCAATACTTTGTTATATACCCTTTGTTGGCAACGACAGAGGTCAAACGTTTTCTGTAAGTCTTCACAAGGTTTTCACACACTGTTGCTGGTATTTTGGCCCATTCCTCCATGCAGATCTCCTCTAGAGCAGTGATGTTTTGGGGCTGTCACTGGGCAACACGGACTTTCAACTCCCTCCAAAGATTTTCTATGGGGTTGAGATCTGGAGACTGGCTAGGCCACTCCAGGACCTTGAAATGCTTCTTACGAAGCCACTCCTTCGTTGCCCGGGCGGTGTGTTTGGGATCACTGTCATGCTGAAAGACCCAGCCACGTTTCATCTTCAATGCCCTTGCTGATGGAAGGAGGTTTTCACTCAAAATCTCACGATACACGGACCCATTCATTCTTTCCTTTACACGGATCAGTCGTCCTGGTCCCTTTGCAGAAAAACAGCCCCAAAGCATGATGTTTCCACCCCCATGCTTCACAGTAGGTATGGTGTTCTTTGGATGCAACTCAGCATTCTTTCTCCTCCAAACACGACAAGTTGAGTTTTTACCAAAAAGTTCTATTTTAGTTTCATCTGACCATATGACATTCTCCCAATCCTCTTCTGGATCATCCAAATGCTCTCTAGCAAACTTCAGATGGGCCTGGACATGTACTGGCTTAAGCAGGGGGACACGTCTGGCACTGCAGGATTTGAGTCCCTGGCGGCGTAGTGTGTTACTGATGGTAGCCTTTGTTACTTTGGCCCCAGCTCTCTGCAGGTCATTTACTAGGTCCCCCCGTGTGGTTCTGGGATTTTTGCTCACCGTTCTTGTGATCATTTTGACCCCACGGGGTGAGATCTTGCGTGGAGCCCCAGATCAAGGGAGATTATCAGTGGTCTTGTATGTCTTCCATTTTCTAATAATTGCTCCCACAGTTGATTTCTTCACACCAAGCTGCTTACCTATTGCAGATTCAGTCTTCCCAGCCTGGTGCAGGTCTACAATTTTGTTTCTGGTGTCCTTTGACAGCTCTTTGGTCTTGGCCATAGTGGAGTTTGGAGTGTGACTGTTTGAGGTTGTGGACAGGTGTCTTTTATACTGATAACGAGTTCAAACAGGTCCCATTAATACAGGTAACGAGTGGAGGACAGAGGAGCCTCTTAAAGAAGTTGTTACAGGTCTGTGAGAGCCAGAAATCTTGCTTGTTTGTAGGTGACCAAATACTTATTTTACCAAGGAATTTACCAATTAATTCATTAAAAATCCTACAATGTGATTTCCTGGATTCTTTCCCCCCATTCTGTCTCTCATAGTTGAAGTGTACCTATGATGAAAATTACAGGCCTCTCTCATCTTTTTAAGTGGGAGAACTTGCACAATTGGTGGCTGACTAAATACTTTTTTGCCCCACTGTATGTACGGACAGGTTGACGGCTAATTTCACTGGTACATGCGACTAGTGACAATAAAGGGCATCATCATCATCATCATCATCAAATAATCCCATATTATTTTTTAAAAGCAAATTAAAAATAAGCACGGGATAAACACCCATCTATCTTATGGAAATAAAGATATACATTTTGTATCAAGTGTCTATGAGATACATTGCCTTGCACTTATGATCGGGTTTCCTGTGGTGGTACTCGGATGTTGTTCGTATGTATGGCCGTTGTACGGTTGTAAAAACCATCAAAAATCAGTTTGATACATTACCGTATTCTCTTAAATACAGAGCTTCACTCTGAGAACTGTTGGATTGTACCGGCTCTACACGTGCAGTATTTTTTCTAAATCATCAAAATAGCGTTTTGTTAATTGTGGAATGTGTGTGTGTGTGTGTAAACCCACCATACTCCGGTACCTGTCCCGTTCCTCTCTTCAGCAGCAGTCTCACTCTGTTTCCACCCGACTTGATGAGCTCAATGGCGTGAGTGTGTGTCATCTCCCGTGTGCTCTCACCATTAATCTCTATGATCTGGTCTCCAACCTACACACACACACAGAGAGTGAGGTGAATAAAATGCTAACAGACCATACACTAACGAACGTGTGTGTTTTGCCACCTTTGTGTGTATTCATTTTTATCTTACTGGTTTATACAGGATTCACTCAATACTAGCCTCTGAGAGCAGATCTGAGTAGGTATACCTTAAAAGCCGTAGATGGAAATGTGGGCGTGTCTTTGAGTGCATATATGGGTAATGAGAGCAGCTATGAGTGGGTGTATTTTGAAAGCCATATATGGAATTGTGGGCGTGTCTGAATGCATATATGGAAATGAGGACAGATCAGAGTGGGTGTACTTTGAAATTCATATCCGGAAATGGGTGTGTCTTTAAGTGCATCCTGTATGTGCAAATGAGAGCAGCTCGGAATGGGCGTGGCTTTAAGCTCATACATGGCAATATGGGCATGCCTTTACATGCAGATATAGAATAAGCACATATCTGAGTGGGTGGGACTTTAAGTCGATGAAAGGTAATCGACTTAAATTGATGAAAGTCGATGGTTTTGAGTGCATATATGCAAAATGAGAGTAGCTCTGAGTGGGTGTACTTTCAAAGCCATATATGGAATTGTGGGAGTGTCTGAATGCATATAAGGAAATAAGGACAGATCTGAGTGGGTGTACCTTGACAGCCATTGATGGAGATGTGGGTGTATCTTTGAATGCATATATGGAAATGAGGACAGATCTGCGAGGGTGTACCTTGACAGCCATAGATGGAGATGTGGGTGTGTCTTTGAGTGCATATATGGAAATGAGGACAGATCTGAGAGGGTGTACCTTGAAAACCATATATAGAATTGTGGGCATGCATGAATGTATTTTTGGAAATGAGGACCAATCTGTGTGGGTGTACCTTGAAAGCCATAGATGGAAATGTGGGTGTGTCTTTGAGTGCATACATGGAAATGAGAGCAGCTCTGAGTGGGTGTACTTTGAAAGCCATATGGAATTGTGGGTGTGCCTGAATGCATATATGGAAAAGAGGACCGATCTGAGTGGGTGTACCTTGAAAGCCATAGATGGAAATATGGGTCTGTCTTTGAATGCATATATGGAAATGAGGACAGATCTGAGTGGGTGTACTTTGAAAGCCATAGACTGAAAGTTGGGTGTGTCTTTGAGAGCATCCTTGTAGCGAAGCGAGAGAACAGTCACCTTATCCTGCCATGAACCCAGGTCTACAGGATGCCAAATCTGCACCCTGGCCACAGCACCAAAGAGCCAGGCTTGTTGGTATGGCAGTCAGAGCACATACTCAGCTATAGTGACGGGCACTCCGTCACACTGCCCTCCCTTTCGGGGGGCGCACCCGTGCACTTCACACAAACAGGAGTCCCTCATGCATCCCCCAGCCATACTTCTCCCATACCAGGGTGCCCCACACACTCGTGCTTCACCCATCTCTGGGGTCCCTCGCACAGGGGCCACCTATCCTGGGGGTCCCTCATGGCTCACACATAGGGTACAGCTCCGATGGCCTCATGGCAAGCCATCCCACTTCTGACACCATCTGTAGTGAAGCAAGAGAACAGTCACCTTATCCTACCTTGAACCCAGGTCTACAGGATGCCAAACCTGCATCCTGACCACAGCACCAAACAGCCAGGCTCGTTAGTATGGCAGTCAGAGCACATATTCAACTATAATGACGGGCACTCCGTCACAATCCTGTATATGCAAGTGAGAGCAGATCGGAATGGGTGTGGCTTTAAGACCATATATGGCAATATGGGCATGCCTTTACAGTGGTGCTTAAAAGTTTGTGAACCCTTTAGAATTTTCTATATTTCTGCAAAAATATGACCCAAAACATCATCAGATTTTCACACAAGTCCTAAAAGTAGATAAACAGAACCCAGTTAAACAAATGAGACAAAAATATTATACTTGGTCATTTATTTATTGAGGAAAATGATCCAATATTACATATCTGTGAGTGGCAAAAGTATGTGAACCTTTGCTTTCAGTATCTGATGTGACCCCCTTGTGCAGCAATAACTGCAAGTAAATGTTTCCGGTATCTGTTGATCAGTCCTGCACACCGGCTTGGAGGAATTTTAGCCCGTTCCTCCATACAGAACAGCTTCAACTCTGGGATGTTGGTGGGTTTCCTCACATGAACTGCTCGCTTCAGGTCCTTCCACAACATTTTGATTGGATTAAGGTCAGGACTTTGACTTGGCCATTCCAAAACATGAACTTTATTCTTCTTTAACCATTCTTTGGTAGAACGACTTGTGTGCTTAGGGTCGTTGTCTTGCTGCATGACCCACCTTCTCGTGAAATTCAGTTCATGGACAGATGTCCTGACATTTTCCTTTAGAATTCCCTGGTATAATTCAGAATTCATTGCTCCATCAATGATGGCAAGCCGTCCTGGCCCAGATGCAGCAAAACAGGCCCAAAACACGATACTACCACCACCATGTTTCACAGATGGGATAAGGTTGTTATGCTGGAATGCAGTGTTTTCCTTTCTCCAAACTTAACGCTTCTCATTTAAACCAAATTGTTCTATTTTGGCCTCAGCCATCCACAAAACATTTTTCCAATAGCCTTCTGGCTTGTCCATGTGATCTTTAGCAAACTGCAGACAAGCAGCAAGTTTTTTGGAGAGCAGTGGCTTTCTCCTTGCAACCCTGCCATGCACACCATTGTTGTTCAGTGTTCTCCTGATGGTGGACTCATGAACATTAGCCAATGTGAGAGAGGCCTTCAGTTGCTTAGAAGTTACCCTGGGGTCCTTTGTGACCTCGCCAACTATTACACGCCTTGCTCTTGGAGTGATCTTTGTTGGTCGACCACTCCTGGGGAGGGTAACAATGGTCTTGAATTTCCTCCATTTGTACATAATCTGTCTGACTGTGGATTGGTGGAGTCCAAACTCTTTAGAGATGGTTTTGTAACCTTTTCCAGCCTGATGAGCATCAACAATGCTTGTTCTGAGGTCCTCAGAAATCTCCTTTGTTCGTGCCATGATACACTTGCACAAACGTGTTGTGAAGATCAGACTTTGATAGATCCCTGTTCTTTAAATAAAACAGGGTGCCCACTCACACCTGATTTGTCATCCAATTGATTGAAAACACCTGACTCTAATTTCACCTTCAAATTAACTGCTAATCCTAGAGGTTCACATACTTTTGCCACTCACAGATATGTAATATTGGATCATTTTCCTCAATAAATAAATGACCAAGTATCATATTTTTGTCTAATTTGTTTAACTGGGTTCTCTTTATCTACTTTTAGGACTTGTGTGAAAATCTGATGATGTTTTGGGTCATATTTATGCAGAAATATAGAAAATTCTAAAGGGTTCACAAACTTTCAAGCACCACTGTATATGCAGATATAGAATAAGCATATATATCTGAGTGGGCAGGACTTTAAGTCGATGAATGGAGAAGTGGATATGCATATATGAAAATGAAACCAGTTGGAAGTGGGTGGGGCTTGAAGTTTATAGAAGAACATTTAGCATGGCTTTGAGTACAGATACGGAAATGAGAACAGGGGCGAGTGGGCAGGGCTTAAAGTCCATAAATGGAAATGTAGGCGTGTTTTCTGAAGACAGAGCTGAGTGGGCGAGGTTTTAATTCCATAAATGGAAATGTGCGCATGAGTAAGTCATGAAACAGTCGTTCAGTATTTGCAGTGATTTATAACAGCATAATGTTTAATATCACTCTAATTTCCTTTCAGTTAAAGTTTTCTTCTTCCTGCAAACTCGCTGTAATTTGTCACGCAGGATCAGATTAGTGCCTCAGGGTCTGCTCCATGCTCGCCTCTCTCTCCCTCTCTCTCTCTCTCTCTCTCTCTTTGTGTGTGTGTGTGTGTGTGTGTGGTTTCCTGTCAATACTGCGAGATAAATGAGATCCACTCCATTTAAAGAGCTCTTAATGAGCACTAACGAGCAGGCTGCTTGTCCTGAGCTCCGGCTTCCTCATTTGTTACTTTAATGGATTTTCCGATTTTTCCTTCACACACGGATCACACAGAGCTCAACAGTGATGGTCCGGTAATCAAGATGCCATTTATTTTTGCATTACAGCATTCAATTTTTAATGATAACATTGATTTACCATGAGGGACAAGATTATTAAACAAACAATGGTTATATACACTCTCAAAGAACTTAAAAACACCATTTACTTGTTTAAGTCTTGCTTCAGGACTACATTACCCACACTCCCAAAGCCAAACCTGCCAGTCAGAGATGTCTGCCACGGAATCTACCTGATGCCACCGTATGCTGTGGGATCGTACCACCATTTCACTAAAATGTCACAAATATAACAATTCTTGACTCTGAATCGCACCATCACTGTTGCACCAATCACACGGCAGGACTCCCATCAGCCACTGCACCTCATGTGATCACCATACTCACATCACATGACTTTGCACCTGATCCATGTCCATGTTTAAGGAGTTCTGGTATTTAGTAAGTTGCATCTTGTACAGCACTCGGTTTCTAGCATTTGTCTTCTGTTCCGGTATCATTTTATCTAATCTGTGTCATGTTCATATTGTTGCCTTGCTTCACTACAGTTGTTTTGTTTCTCTGTCTTTGTTCTTCATGTTTTGTCACTTTTCATAAAAGTCTGCACCTGCATCCACCTCCCCGACAAATCCGTGACAGGAAGATAGACCTTATCCATGGATACAGCAGAACTCCTGGAGAGGAATCCTCCTGATGTGGGTGCAATAAGGAAAGGGAGATTGGGTTAGCCCCATGATGCCATGTGCCCTCTTAGGGAATTTTTGGAAGAGGAGGTGCCTGACCAGGCTGGAACCATGCCCTACCTTTCCTGAACCACTGAGGACATGATCCCACCTCGTTGCTCGGTTGGCTCCTTCCACTTGTTTTGGTGGCGGACACCCTCCTTGCGCTTGTCTTCGTAGAGGACCTGGCTCCTTGCGCTTGCTTTGGCGGAGGACCTGGGTCCTTGCATTTGCTTTGGTGGAGGACATGGCTCCTTGCGCTTGCTTTGGCGGAGGACATGGCTCCTTGCGCTTGCTTTGGCGGAGGACATGGCTCCTTGCGCTTGCTTTGGCGGAGGACATGGCTCCTTGCGCTTGCTTTGGCGGAGGACATGGCTCCTTGCGCTTGCTTTGGCGGAGGACATGGCTCCTTGCGCTTGCTTTGGCGGAGGACATGGCTCCTTGCGCTTGCTTTGGCGGAGGACATGGCTCCTTGCGCTTGCTTTGGCGGAGGACATGGCTCCTTGCGCTTGCTTTGGCGGAGGACATGGCTCCTTGCGCTTGCTTTGGCGGAGGACATGGCTCCTTGCGCTTGCTTTGGCGGAGGACATGGCTCCTTGCGCTTGCTTTGGCGGAGGACATGGCTCCTTGCGCTTGCTTTGGCGGAGGACATGGCTCCTTGTGCTTGCTTTGGCGGAGGACATGGCTCCTTGCGCTTCCTTTGGCGGAGGACATGGCTCCTTGCGCTTCTTTTGGCGGAGGACATGGCTCCTTGCGCTTGCTTTGGCGGAGGACATGGCTCCTTGCGCTTGCTTTGGCGGAGGACATGGCTCCTTGCGCTTGCTTTGGTGGAGGACATGGCTCCTTGCGCTTGCTTTGGCGGAGGACATGGCTCCTTGCGCTTGCTTTGGCGGAGGACATGGCTCCTTGCGCTTGCTTTGGCGGAGGACATGGCTCCTTGCGCTTGCTTTGGAGGAGGACATGGCTCCTTGCGCTTGCTTTGGTGGAGGACATGGCTCCTTGCCCTTGCTTTGGCGGAGGACATGGCTCCTTGCGCTTCCTTTGGCGGAGGACATGGCTCCTTGTGCTTCCTTTGGCGGAGGACATGGCTCCTTGCGCTTCCTTTGGCGGAGGACATGGCTCCTTGCACTTGCTTTGGTGGAGAACATGGCTCCTTGCGCTTCTTTTGGCGGAGGACATGGCTCCTTGCGCTTGCTTTGGCGGAGGACATGGCTCCTTGCGCTTGCTTTGGTGGAGGACATGGCTCCTTGCGCTTGCTTTGGCGGAGGACATGGCTCCTTGCGCTTGCTTTGGAGGAGGACATGGCTCCTTGCGCTTGCTTTGGCGGAGGACATGGCTCCTTGCGCTTGCTTTGGCGGAGGACATGGCTCCTTGCGCTTGCTTTGGCGGAGGACATGGCTCCTTGCACTTGCTTTGGCGGAGGACATGGCTCCTTGCGCTTGCTTTGGCGGAGGACATGGCTCCTTGTGCTTGCTTTGTCAGAGGACATGGCTCCTTGTGCTTTGCTTTCACAGAAGATTTCGCTGTCTCCACTTGCTTTCATTGACGATATGGCTCCCTCCACTTGCTTCATGGAGGACGTCACTCCCTCTGCTTGGTTCGCTGTATGCATCGCTCCCCCTCCTTCAGGAGCCTCATGTTAAAGGGATCGATTTCTGTCATGGTCACTTTTAATAAACTAAATCTTCACTTTCACCCGCGTCCTCTACAAATCTGTGACACACATCAGCTGCTTCCAGTCAGTTTATAATCATTAATTTTTTAAATGTAATAAATTATCAAAAATATCCATGATATCTCAAAAATGTGTAGTGATATAATTTGTCAGAATGTCATTATTATATGGTCGTATCACCCAGCTCTCACACGTTATCATCAGAACAGTCCTTTTTTCCACTTGTAAAAGAAAAGCAGTACATACCTGTAGGCTTGTCCTCGTGCCTTTTTTCTTTTATTGTTTTGCTTTAAAATAAATTTTAAGAAATTGTTTCATTAAACGCTTTACTATAAATAAAATAAATGGAACATTTACTTCCAGAACCAAAAGCCCGTTTCTGTGACAAACGAGAGACATGTTGCTGTAGGTGACACGTTTCTGTTGAAATGAGACAGAGAAAGAACTCAAACTCGGTCAGGGCCTGAACGCTGCTCTCAGTTTCACTAACAGACCTTACACTTCATATTTTAATTCCATATGATTTACAGCGTGCAGGCTGGATAACACGCTAACTGTCTGATTCTGTCCGAGTGTGTCATGGAATAAAGAATACTGTAAAATTAGGGATGTCATCTGTTGTGATGTGTGTGCGTGTGTGTGTGTGTGTGTGTGTGTGTAAGTGTAAGGAAGCAGGAAGTGATGTCACTCACCCTCATCCTGCCATTGCGGATGGCCGGGCCATCGTCAGCCAATCGGAGAACGAACAGGTCCATCTTGTATTCCCGCCCACCTCGAATACTGAACCCAAAACCCTTAACACTCTTCTCCAACTCCACAGTGAAGAAATCAAAATTCTACACACACACAAACACACACACTTAAATGCATTTAAAGTCCAGCACGTCATGGATCTGCGGTGTGTGTGTGTGTGTGTTTTTACCTGTATGTGTCTGTACTCTGTGATGGTGTAGGAGCGTGGGTCAGTGTGTCTGTAGTCCAGCAGTGGGGTGTGTGTGTACTCTGCTACAGGAGGCTGTCTGTAGTCCACGGGCGGTTGGCGGTAATCAGTGAACGGAGGCTGACGAATGTCAGGCTTCACGTCCTGACGAGCTTTGACCTCTGACCTGTACCTGCTCAGCCAATCAGAGACCAGAGATCACACACTATCATTAAACCTGACATTTAATATCCCTGAGTCCTGTATACTTTAAGTACACTGTATTTATTATTAATATATTTGTCTCAATTGGTACATCAACGCTTGTAATGTTTTTTTTTCTCTGTGTGTGTGTGTGTGTGTGTCACCCGCTGTCATGTGTGTACATCTGCACTGGGACAGTTGCAGACTGGGTGGGCTGACTCTGCTGGCTCTCAGGGGTCGTCTGATTGGCTGGGCTGGTTTGATTGACAGGGCTGGGGTGTGTGTTTGGGGGCGTGTCCATCTCAGCTTGGTTATTCTGTGCCACCGGACTCGGGTGGGCCAGAGGACTCTGTTTCTCTGAGCTAGCAGCTGAGGGAGTACTGCTCGTCTCTGAAACACACACACACACACACACACACACACACACACACACACACACACACACACACACACACACTGTTGTCGAGAGCACTATAGTAATATAAGGAAGGTGTGTGTTGCATCATCGTCGTTACCATCCTGTGTGACGACGCGCAGGGTGACGCTCAGTCCCGCGTCTTTAATGAGTTTAACAATGTCAGCGTGTGCCATGCTCACAATGGACTGATTATTCACAGCCAGGATCCGATCTCCCACCTTCAGCTTCCCGCTGCGCTCGGCCGGACTACCCTCGATGATCCGCCCGATCTTATGGGGCACCGCTGGGGGGGGGAGCGCAGACACACACACACACACACACACACAGCAGATCAGACAGCGGATGGTTATGAATTTCAGTCTGAATTTTTCTCTCTTTATGACTCACTTCTCTCTCATTCCCTCACATTCTCATTTTGTCTCATTCACTCACTTGCTCACTTCCTGTCTTCTGTCTTTCATTCCTTCACTCTATTTCACTTATTCTGTCTTTCATTAACTCACTCCATCTCTTTTCCACATATTAACCTTCTCCCTGAGAGCCTAAGTGAAAGAGAGAGAGAGAGAGAGAGAGAGAGAAAGAGAGAGAGAGAGAGAGAGAGAGAGAGAGTGAGGGGGAGAGTGAGTGAGTGACAATGCGAGAGTGAGAGAGACAGTGAGAGAGAGAGTACATGAATGAGTGAGAGACAATTAGAGAGAGAGAGAGAAAGCGAGTGAGTAAGTGACACAGAGAGAGAGAGAGAGAGAGTGAATGACTGAGTGAGTGAGAAAGTGAGTGAGTGAGTGACAATGAGAGAATGAGTGAGTGAGTGACAGACAATGAGAGAGCGAGAGAGAGTGTGACTGAGTGAGTAAGCGAGTGAGTGAGTGACAGTGAGTGAGTGAGTGAGTGAGTGAGTGAGTGAGAGAGAAAGCGAGTGAGTGAATGAGTGAGCGAGAGAGAGAGAACACGAGTGAGTGAATGAGTTAGTGGCAGTGAGAGAGAGAAAGAGAAAATGAGAGAAACAGTGAGAGTGAGTGACAATGAGAGAGTGAGAGAGAGAGAGAGAGAGAGAGACAATGAGAGAATGAGAGAGGCAGTGAGTGAGAGAGTGTGAATGAGTGAGAGAGAGAGAGACAATGAGAGAATGAGAGAGACCGTGAGTGAGAGAGAGAGAATGAGAGAGTGAGAGAGAGTGAGACAGAATGAGGGAAGTAAAGAATGGGGTGAAGAACTAGATGAAGGGGAATAAAGGGGATCAGTGAGTGAGTGACTGAGGAAATGACTAAGTGAGGGAATGAGTGATTAAGTTAACAAGTGAGTCAATGAATAAGGGAACAAGTGGATAAGAGGGAAAGAGAAAGACCCTCTCTCTCCCTCTCCCCCCCACCCCCTTTCCTCCCCTCTGTGAGTGCAGTAGTAGAAATGGGATTGGACCTGCACTCTCCTGGCCCCTGACTCGACACTTATGAATTACTGAACCGTGACAGTGAAAGGAAACAGCGCACAGTTCGTATCTTTCTGCTCCTTTACAGTAATCAGTGTAAACAGTGAGTTTCCCTCTGCCCCCATTCAGAGCCATCAGCACACCGCACACAGCGCCAAGGCGTAAACAATCATACCCTCAATTACATATGCGGCGGCTACGGCTCCGTTATCTCTTTTACCGGCTCGCAGATCACACAAACACGGGGAGGATGCGTAAATGTAATGTTAGTATGTTGTTTCTGAGAAACCCCGTCTAACCTGGAGCGGCTGCGGTTTCTGGCCTGTTCAGTGAACTGATGATGACGAACCCAAACCCTTCGGTCTCTTTGCGCTGAATGACGATATCACTGGTCTGACTGGCCGCCGTGTCCGAGGGCTGCGACGGTGTGGCATTAGGGGTGGGGTTTTGAGGAACGCTGCCGCTGTTGGAGAAGTTTCCAGAGTTGAAGTCGCTCCGAGGTGAGCTGTGCTGGGTGGAGAGCGAGCCGGGACTGCGTCCGTTCTGAGGACACGACTCACCTGCAAGTACAACATGATTAAACCATAACGAAAGAACATCAAACCCCGCCGTGGATGAAGTGTAATATGAGTGAAAACAAGCCCAAGTGAAGAAGGTCATCTAATATCAAGTGTCTGTTACGCCAGGATCAGATTAGGTGATCATAGGGATATAAATTCTTAAATAAATAAATAAATAAATATGTCTTGATCAGGAGACTGGAAACACTATAAGTTTGGCCCCGCCCAATCATCATTCACGTCTTTGTGTGTCATCAGGAAGGAGGGACAAGAAACTGTCAATCATCGCTACAAAAGGAACATCACAAACCACATCATAGGAGACAAACAAGGTGAGAAAATACAAAAAAAGAGTCCAGAGGGACGTCCCAGATGCCACATCACTGATATTTGATTATGTTGCACTACGACGTCCTGTTCGTCGTTCCCGAAGATCATATTCGAGCCTGATGCTGGACAGAATTGTGTCAAAATCAGGATGAATTCATATCATATGATCCCGGCATTACCAATACGAGGCGCTATCAGTATGCTCACACGTTAACCCTCTGGGATCGAGAGCTTCTCCGACAAAGCGTGGCAGGTTTAGAGTGAGTAGGTCATGTATTTAGATAAATATCTTCGTGAGGTTTTTTTATTATACAAGCATGATAAACATATTGACAGAAACTTTATACTTTACACTTTCCTATGTGCTCACTGCCGAATAATATTATAGTTTTTAAATGACCTACATTAGATGAAACATAAAACTTGTCACCTTCCTCAGTCACACCAGAGTCAGAGCACTGAGCACATACATAAAAGACTGTTTACATGGTAATGGCATGATAATCACTTTCACTCTTTTGGTTTCAATTGGTTTCTCTTTCGCGGTGGGAACGCCCACCATAAACAGGATAAAATCCGTCAGCCGTAGTTTAGGCTACCTGTTTGGAGGTAAAACTGTTGCGAGATTGCATGCGGATTTGATGCTCAGGAGGCGCTTCGGATGATTCAGGACAGCAATTCAATTCATGATTCAGGACAGCGGTTCAATCTTGAGAACTGATGATGAACGGTGCATTTTTTCCCCTTTACTTCAACTTGATCCGGCCAAAGATCAACTTGAGTAAGTGTAAATATTTCTTCTATTTATTATGAGCAGATTGGCTGATATGCGTGTGCTGTAATGCATACACAGGAAAAATGACTGAGCAAATTTTCCAGAGTTAAAAGTATTTTCCTTAAAATAGTTAATTTTGCTATACTTTGAGTTTAGAGAGTAAAATTTGGAGTTGGAGTGGGAGCGAAATTACAGAGTAATTGTGTAACAGAGTTGGTTGTACAACCCTGATTCCAAAAAAGTTGGGACAAAGTACAAATTGTAAATAAAAACGGAATGCAATAATTTACAAATCTGAAAAACTGATATTGTATTCACAATAGAACATAGACAACATATCAAATGTCGAAAGTGAGACATTTTGAAATTTCATGCCAAATATTGGCTCATTTGAAATTTCATGACAGCAACACATCTCAAAAAAGTTGGGACAGGGGCAATAACGGGCTGGAAAAGTTAAAGGTACAAAAAAGGAACAGCTGGAGGACCAAATTGCAACTCATTAGGTCAACTGGCAATAGGTCATTAACATGACTGGGTATAAAAAGAGCATCTTGGAGTGGCAGCGGCTCTCAGAAGTAAAGATGGGAAGAGGATCACCAATACCCCTAATTCTGTGCCGACAAATAGTGGAGCAATATCAGAAAGGAGTTCAACAGTGTAAAATTGCAAAGAGTTTGAACATATCATCATCTACAGTGCATAATATCATCAAAAGATTCAGAGA
Organism: Neoarius graeffei; assembly: GCF_027579695.1. NCBI lineage: Eukaryota > Metazoa > Chordata > Actinopteri > Siluriformes > Ariidae > Neoarius > Neoarius graeffei. The sequence continues at coordinate 6,188,268 of NC_083589.1, read as the reverse complement.
ATCGGGAAGAATCTCTGTGCGTAAGGGTCAAGGCCGGAAAACCATACTGGGTGCCCGTGATCTTCGGGCCCTTAGACGGCACTGCATCACATACAGGCATGCTTCTGTATTGGAAATCACAAAATGGGCTCAGGAATATTTCCAGAGAACATTATCTGTGAACACAATTCACCGTGCCATCCGCCGTTGCCAGCTAAAACTCTATAGTTCAAAGAAGAAGCCGTATCTAAACATGATCCAGAAGCGCAGACGTCTTCTCTGGGCCAAGGCTCATTTAAAATGGACTGTGGCAAAGTGGAAAACTGTTCTGTGGTCAGACGAATCAAAATGTGAAGTTCTTTATGGAAATCAGGGACGCCGTGTCATTCGGACTAAAGAGGAGAAGGACGACCCAAGTTGTTATCAGCGCTCAGTTCAGAAGCCTGCATCTCTGATGGTATGGGGTTGCATTAGTGCGTGTGGCATGGGCAGCTTACACAACTGGAAAGACACCATCAATGCTGAAAGGTATATCCAGGTTCTAGAGCAACATATGCTCCCATCCAGACGACGTCTCTTTCAGGGAAGACCTTGCATTTTCCAACATGACAATGCCAAACCACATACTGCATCAATTACAGCATCATGGCTGCGTAGAAGAAGGGTCCGGGTACTGAACTGGCCAACCTGCAGTCCAGATCTTTCACCCATAGAAAACATTTGGCGCATCATAAAACGGAAGATATGACAAAAAAGACCTAAGACAGTTGAGCAACTAGAATCCTACATTAGACAAGAATGGGTTAACATTCCTATCCCTAAACTTGAGCAACTTGTCTCCTCAGTCCCCAGACGTTTACAGACTGTTGTAAAGAGAAAAGGGGATGTCTCACAGTGGTAAACATGGCCTTGTCCCAACTTTTTTGAGATGTGTTGTTGTCATGAAATGTAAAAATCACCTAATTTTTCTCTTTAAATAATACATTTTCTCAGTTTAAACATTTGATATGTCATCCATGTTCTATTCTGAATAAAATATCTCATCTCATCTCATTATCTGTAGCCGCTTTATCCTGTTCTACAGGGTCGCAGGCAAGCTGGAGCCTATCCCAGCTGACTATGGGCGAAAGGCGGGGTACACCCTGGACAAGTCGCCAGGTCATCGCAGGGCTGACACATAGACACAGACAACCATTCACACTCACATTCACACCTACGGTCAATTTAGAGTCACCAGTTAACCTAACCTGCATGTCTTTGGACTGTGGGGGAAACCGGAGCACCCCGAGGAAACCCACACGGACATGGGGAGAACATGCAAACTCCGCACAGAAAGGCCCTTGCCGGCCACGGGGCTCGAACCCGGACCTTCTTGCTGTGAGGCGACAGTGCTAACCACTACACTACCATGCCGCCCTGAATAAAATATGGAATTTTGAAACTTCCACATCATTGCATTCTGTTTTTATTTACAATTTGTACTTTGTCCCAACTTTTTTGGAATCGGGGTTGTAGCTCCGAATTGAGTAAAATAGTACAAGAGTAAATTTCAAGACACACTGAATAGAGTCAAATACCAACATAAAGTCAAATACCAGCTGTTGTAAAAAGCAGTTTTAGAACTGTGTTGGAATGTGTGAAAAAACCTGACCTTACCCATTGGGACTTGACCTGATGGGATTAAGAGTTGGCAGTAGAAGGGTTTTCACTCTTCTCATTGAATGGAATGGAATGGACATTTTTACTCTTCTCATTGAATGGAATGGAAATTTTTACTTTTTCATTGAATACCCCCTCCACTGCCAACCCTTTATCCCCAAACAATAGGACATAAAATTTTTTGATGGCCAGTTAATTGTCCACATCAATGGAGCAGATTTAAGTTTTTGTGCTTGATCCATTCAAGCACTGAACAGAATCACTTAAAGTGATCAAAATGGTTCGACACAATGGGGAAGGTCATGTTTTTTCACACGTTCCAACACAGTTCTAAAACTGCTTTTTACATCTTCATTTATCTGTTTTTTTAAGTACAATCATGACATACAGACTACAGAGATATTATTGTAGCTGAACTTGTGCTGAATACAAAAAAGTCATATGACTTTGAAAAGACTGCTTAGATCTGACAACAAAATCAAAGCATGCCAAAATCATTAGAGTGCCAGAAAATATCCTCAGACCCCAGAGGGTTAGACACACACCATGTGTCACAAATTTCATGAGTTTTTGAGCACGCTAAACATCTCAAATGTACGCAAAGTATTGAATAATAATAATAATAATAATAATAATAATAATAATAATAAAGAATCCAACCAAAAGAGAATCCCTCCTGGTAATTAAAGGAAAAAAAGAATTCGAGCAGCTGTTTTGAACAGTCAGTATTATCGATGGTCTGTCCTTATTAAACAGAATGCTCGACTCACCCGCAGGCTGCACTCTCCTCCGGATCGTAAGTTTGACGTGGCCGGTCCGAGCCGCCACATGCATCAGATCGATGACGTGGCGATGAGGTTTTCCCGCCACAGAGATCCCGTCTACTGAGATCAGCTCGTCTCCGGGACGCAGGCGGCCATCTTTATCCGCCGGGCTGTTCTCGACGATCGCCCCGATCAGGATCTGCACCAAACACAAGGACATCCTCTCGCTAACATCATGCTGTAACGCTAACGGGACAGTGGTGTGGAAATGAACATGGTGTCATAAAAACAATATCCTTAACAACTGGGACTGGGTGATACGATGATGTAATATCCATATAGTGATAAATCATGTCGCAGTACACTTTCCTCAGATATCGGTAGTAGAGAGTTTTTTTTTTAAATATTATTGTTACTTGTTTTTAAAACATAACTGATTAAAAACATCTGATTTGATGTTACAACTGTACAATTATTTTCTTATTTATTATTGAACCCTTCATTCTGTTTTGCCAGCAGTTGGTTATATACACTCCCCGGACACTTTAATAGGAACTTCTTGTTGATTCCAAGATCCCTGTTTTTGGCTGCAGGAGCGGAACCTAATGCGTTCTTCTGCTGTTGCTTTTCTGCTGAGATGCTTTTCTGCTCACCATGGTTGTCAAGAGTGATAGGAGTTACTATATCCTTCCTGGAAAAAAAAGCTTGAACTGCTCAATCTGTCCATTTTCTGATCTCTGACCCTCTCGTATCAACAAGGCGTTTGTTTCCACCCACAGAACTGTTGCTCGCTCACTCGATGTTTTTTGTTTTTCGCACCATTCTGTGTAAACTCGAGAGTGTTGGGTGTGAAAACCCCAGGAAGGAGATCAGCAGTTTCCGAAATACTCAAACCAGCAGTCCATCTGGCTCAAACCAACCCCCGTGCCACAGTGAAAGAAAGTCACACTTTTTCACAATGTTTCCCATTCTGATGTTTGAACATTGTGAACATTAACTGAAGCTCCTGATTTGTATCTGCATGATTTGATGCATCGTGCTGCTGTTGAGGGATCGGCTGAGTAGAGAACTGCATCAAACAGCAGGTGGATGGAGGGGTGTTCCTAATAAAGTGGCCAGTGAGTGTCTATATCATGAATCATACAAACATCTTCAAGTATCGTGATATATTTTTTATTATATCGCCCCAGCCTGATACACAAACCACACAGACACACACACAGATAATGAGATGTAATGTGTGTATGATGGACGTGTCTCACACAGTCACACAGAGTCTTTCAGAATCCATGCTCATTAATTGCAGGTGAAGGAGCTCGGATTCTGAAAAGACTCTGTGTGACTGTCGGAGGAAAAACTCTTTAAGGAACAGCAGCAGTTCACTTTCCATCCACCCATCCATCCATTATCTCTAGCCGCTTTATCCTGTCCTACAGGGTCGCAGGCAAGCTGGAGCCTATCCCAGCTGACTACGGGCGAAAGGCGGGGTACACCCTGGACAAGTCGCCAGGTCATCACAGGGCTGACACATAGACACAGACAACCATTCACACTCACATTCACACCTACGGTCAATTTAGAGTCACCAGTTAACCTAACCTGCATGTCTTTGGACTGTGGGGGAAACCGGAGCACCCGGAGGAAACCCACGCGGACACGGGGAGAACATGCAAACTCCGTACAGAAAGGCCCTCGCCGGCCACGGGGCTCGAACCCAGGACCTTCTTGCTGTGAGGCGACAGGGCTAACCACTACACCACCGTGCCGCCCCAGTTCACTTTCCTTCAATATATATATACACCAGATTGCATTCTTGTTTCTTACACTTACCTCAAATTGTGAGATCCCTTGCTCTCTCTCTCTCTGTGTCTGTCTCTCTGTCTGTATGTCTGTCTATCTGTCTTTCTCTTTCTCACATACTCTGTCTGTCTTTCTCTCTGTCTATCTTTCTCTCTCTGTGTGTGTCTGTCTGTCTTTCGCTGTGCGTCTCTGTCTCTCTGTGTCTGTCTGTCTCTCTCTCTGTCGATCTGTCTTTCTCATCTGTCTGTCTTTCTCTCTGTGTCTGTTTGTCTCTCTCTCACTCTGTGTTTGTCTACGTATCTTTCTCTCTCTGTCTGTCTGTCTGTGTGTGTCTGTCTTTCTCTGTGTGTGTCTGTCTCCTTCTCTCTCGCTTGCTCTCTGTGTCTGTCTGTCTGTCTCTCTCTCTCTCTCTCTCTCTCTCTGTCTGTCTGTCTCTCTCTCTAAAACACACATTTATTATACAGAGTGCAGACTCTCCTTTAAAAGCACCCGGACTGTTACAGAGCACTGATAGCAGAGACTCCTTCCATAAATGTTCAAATGTTAATCACCTCCTAACTAGCTAGCTAGCTAGCTAGCTAGCTAGCTAACTAACTAACTAACAAACAAACTTCACCATAGCAAACCATTTATGAGAAACGTCCTCCGTGTCTTTCAGCTGTTACTATAGAAACAGTAACATTTCTTTGGAGAACGAGTGCCTTAACGGAAGCCTGTCGTACATTTTCAAGCCGCGCTGTTACACAAAAGTACTCCACACCCTCACACACACACACACACACACACACACACACACACACACACACAAGCTACATAATAATAAAAATAACATGACTAGTTCAGGTGTGACGTCTTGTGTACGCCGTTTAACCCTGATCCAGAACGCCTGATGTGATGTTTATATCATTTAAACATATGATATAATTACAGCATCAGTGAAACACAGAGAGATAAGACATGAAATAGTGTGTGTGTGTGTGTGTGTGTGTGTGTGTGTGTGTGTGTGTGTGTGTGTGTGTGTGTGAGAGAGAGAGAGCGAGAGCGAGCTGTAGAGTACGAGCCTTCTCAGGAAGCTCCGGACTCACAGGCTGTCCTGCTTCCTCTCCTCCCAGGATCCTGAAACCGAAGCCGGATTTCTCTCTGTGCAGATCCACTTCCACTTCCTGGAACTCTGCTGAGAGAGAGAGAGAGAGAGAGAGAGAGAGAGAGAGAAATTAGATCTGTGTTTTAGTCCCGTCCCCTAGTCTCAGGATTACTATTCAGAAGTGATGTTGAATCAAACTGGCCATGAAGACTAAACACAGCAGCACTTCTTAACTATTAATGACTTAGACTGTATACACAAGTACAAGCATTAACTTTAGATCACTCAACGTACAGTCAAACCTCGGGTCACGAACGTCCCTATTCACGAACAAATCGGGCTACGAACACCATTTCCGAACAAATTTTGCTTCGATTCGCGAACGATGCTTCGATGCACGAACGCACAAACTGGCGGGCTTCCGCACCACGTGAGGCGCGCGGCAGCATCAGCTGTACTCAAGGTGGCGCGCTGTGAACATTGTTCGTCATTGCGTTGTGTTGATACGATTTCTTTTTTGCTTTTTGCATTAAACTAACCCTCATTATGGCTCCCAAGAAAGTGAAAAGTGTTCGTGATAGTGCTGTTAAGAAGCCTAACCATATTACTGTTGAAACGAAGAAGGAAATAATAGTTAAACATGCACGTGGTGTTCGTGTTTCTGATCTCGCCAAGCAACCATCAACCACAAAGGTAAAAGTGGACTGTACAATTATTATGTTTTATTTTAGTATTACTGTATTTTTCTATAGTTAAGGTTATCTTTAATTCCTTTCTGTATTTTTCCCCACACATAAACCCATAAAAGGGCGGCACGGTGGTGTAGTGGTTAGCGCTGTCGCCTCACAGCAAGAAGGTCCGGGTTCGAGCCCCGTGGCCGGCGAGGGCCTTTCTGTGCGGAGTTTGCATGTTCTCCCCGTGTCCGCGTGGGTTTCCTCCGGGTGCTCCAGTTTCCCCTACAGTCCAAAGACATGCAGGTTAGGTCAACTGGTGACTCTAAATTGAGCGTAGGTGTGAATGTGAGTGTGAATGGTTGTCTGTGTCTATGTGTCAGCCCTGTGATGACCTGGCGACTTGTCCAGGGTGTACCCCGCCTTTCGCCCGTAGTCAGCTGGGATAGGCTCCAGCTTGCCTGCGACCCTGTAGAACAGGATAAAGCGGCTAGAGATAATGAGATGAGATGAGATAAACCCATAAAAAGTTACAAAAAAACTGTTTCTGGGGCGGGTGAACGGATTAATTGGATTTACATTAATTTCAACGGGAAAAATTAATTCGGTTTGCGAACTTTTCGGTTCGAACGAATTAAGTTCGTAACCCGAGGTACCACTGTACCGTATATACAACCCCAATTCCAAAAAAGTTGGGACGCTGTGTAAACTGTAGATAAAGTCAGAATGCGATAATTTGCAAAACATGGAAACCCTATTTTTCATTGAACATAGTACAAAGACAACATTCCACATGTTGAAACTGAGAAATTTCATTGTTTTTTGAAATATATATGCTCATTTTGAATTTGATGTCAGCAACACATTTCAAAAAAGTTGGAACAGGGGCATGTTTACCACTGTGTTGCATCACATCTACTTTTAACAACACTCTGTAAACATTTGGGAACTGAGGAGACCAATTGCTGTAGTTTTGAAAGAGAAATGTTGTCCCATTCTTGCCTGATATACAATTTCAGTTGCTCAACAGTTCGGGGTCTCCTTTGTCTTATTTTGCACTTCATAATGCACCAAATGTTTTAAATGGGAGACAGGTCTGGACTGCAGGCAGGCCAGTTTAGCACCCGGACTCTTTTACTATGGAGCCATACAGTTTTAATATGTGCAGAAAGCGGTTTGGCATTGTCTTGCTGAAAGAAGGAAGGCCTTCCCTGAAAAAGACTTAGTCTGGATGGCAGCATATTGCTCTGAAACGTGTTTATATCATTCAGCATTAATGATGCCTTCCCAGATGTACAAGCTACCCATGTCATGTGCACTAATGCCCCCTCATACCATCACAGATGCTGCTTTTGAACTGTGTACTGATAACAAGCCGGATGGTCCCTCTCCTCTTTAGCCTGGAAGACGTGGTGTCCATGATTTCTAAAAAGAATTTCTACTTTTGATTCATCAGACCTCGGGACAGTTTTCCACTTCGCCTCAGTCCATCGTAAAAGAGCTCGGGCCCAGAGAAGGGGGTGGTGTTTCTGGATATTGTTTATATCTGGTTTTAACTGTACGCAGTAATGAAGTGTTTTCACAGACGATGGTTTTCTGAAGCGTTCCTGAGCCCAGACAGTGATTTCCACTACAGACACGTGTCTGCTTTTAATGCAGTGTCTCCTGAGGGCCTGAAGATCACAGGCATCCAATGTCAGTTTTCAGCCTTGTCTCTTGCATACAGAGATTTCTCCAGATTCTCTGAATCCTTTAATGATATTATGGATCAGAGATGATGTGATCCCCAAATTCTTTGCAATTTTACATTGAGGAACATTATTCTTAAATTGTTGCACTGTTTGCCCATGCAGTCCTTCACAGAGTGGTGAACCCCTCCCCGTCTTTACTTCTGAGAGACTCCGCCTCTCTGGGATGCTCTTTTTATACCCAATCATGTTACTGACCTGTTGCCAATTAACCTCATCTCATTATCTCTAGCCCCTTTATCCTGTTCTACAGGGTCACAAGCAAGCTGGAGCCTATCCTAGCTGACTACGGGTGAAAGGCGGGGTACACCCTGGACAAGTCGCCAGGTCATCACAGGGCTGACACATAGACACAGACAAGCATTCACACTCACATTCACACCTACGGTCAATTTAGAGTCACCAGTTAACCTAACCTGCATGTCTTTGGACTGTGGGGGAAACCGGAGCACCCGGAGGAAACCCACGCGGACACGGGGAGAACATGCAAACTCCACACAGAAAGGCCCTCGCCGGCCCCGGGGCTTGAACCCAGGACCTTCTTGCTGTGAGGCGACAGTGCTAACCACTACACCACCATGCTGCCCTTGACAATTAACCTAATTAGGGTTTTTTTTTAGCATTACACAACTTTTTCAGTCATCTGTTGCCCCGTCCCAGCTTTTCTGAAACATGTTGCTGACATCAAATTCAAAATGAGCATATATTTTTCAAAACCAATAAAATTTCTCAGTTTCAACATTTGATATGTTGTTCTTGTACTATTTTCAATTAAATATAGGGTTTCCATGATTTACAAATCTTCACATTCTGTTTTTATGTACAGTTTACACAGCGTCCCAATTTTTTTGGAATCGGGGTTGTATATCATTCAAGCTATATTAGCTAATGCTAATACATCGTAGCTTGCTAATATCTAGCCTCCGTCAACAACATGCTCACAATTAGCTCACAAAACACAATCTACTCCAAAAAGCGACTAAAATGAAAGACATTTTATTTACTTCTTTGTTTAGAAAGAAAAACGCAACAGACATGTGACACCCACTGTAACCATAACAACGCTCTTCAGTCCTAGCTAGTTTCGCTAACTAGCCTAGCGCGCTCTCTCAATTAGATTTATTATTCTCAGTAATGCAGAAATGAGGTTATTTTATCGCTGGAAAACTGGAAATGAAATATATTCTGTTCAACATTTGAACATATTCGCTCCAGCACTTTGTCCTCCACATTTGTTTTTTTTTTTCTCATTTTCCAGTGAGCTGCGAGCTGATTGGTCAGCCTGAGAGGTTCCCACACATTCCCGCAAGATTACACCCTGATGAGGCTCATGAGGAAACTTCTTTGAGGAATGTTTTAGATTTTTTTCTCCCCCTGAACTGTCGCTCGCACAGAGACGTTTATCTGACTGAGTGAATGAAGTGATTTTACGCTGCGCCTCCTGTAGATGAGACGCGTTTAATGACACCGTGTCATATTTAACAAGTTCCTCTGCTCAGGTTAATGAGAGCCTCAGAGCTCACTGTTCCTCAGGCTGTAATTTACACAAGTGTGATTTATTTATCATTCTGTAGTTTCTGCAGTGTGTGTGTGCGCGCAACGAGGGTGAACCTGGTTGAGTCACTCACCCGAGGGGTCCGCTGGGTAAACGGGTCGAGGCAAGCCTGGCTCTGAAAGAGAGACATGAAGGACAGCCCATAAATCACAGCTCTCTCTCTCTCTCTCTCTCTCTCTCACACACACACACACACACACACACACACACACACACACACACACACAATGTCAGCAGCACCTTTCATATTCTCACCTCATGCCTGAATTTGCAATTCTACCTTCATATAAACCCTCGCAATGCCTCAATATCTGTATCAGGTGCCCATCTGACCATCTGATCGCAGTTCTGAACAATCACACCATCATCATCATCATCATCATCATCATCATCATATCTGAATAAGACAGCGTACGTCCCGGCTGATATCACGTCTGTAATCAAGACTGTAAGACTCTCGTATTTTTATTTCACACTCATGCAGCCAATGTGAACAAAACGAGAATAAAATGAGATGGAGCTTCAGAAGATGGTCGGTCATCGTAAGTCCGATCAAAATATGGACAAAAATAAAGCTATATTTTAAAACGAATAAACAGAAACGTACAGGGCTGTAAATTCATCCTGCTAAATGAGTACAGTGTATTAGGAAGAAACTCCATCTACATATTCACTGTACAATGGATAGAATCCATAAAAACTGATAGTACAGAAAACTGTTCAATACTTCACTTCCATCACTGAGACTGACACACAGAGGCCACGCCTCCTTCACTGAGACTGACACACAGGCCACGCCTCCTTCTCTGAGACTGACACACAGAGGCCAAGCTTCCTTCGCTGAGACTGACACACAGAGGCCACGCCTCCTTCACTGAGACTGACACACAGAGGCCACGCCTCCTTCACTGTGACCGACAGATAGAGGTCACACCTCCTTTACTGAGATGAACAGAACAGGTACAGAGGCCACACCTCCTTCACTGAGACTGACACACAGAGGCCACATCTCCTTCACTGAGACTGACAGGTCGAGGTCACGCCTCCTTCACTGAGATGAACAGAACAGGTACAGAGGCCATGGCTCCTCCACTGAGACTGACAGTTAGCGGTCATGCCTCCTTCACTGAGACGAACAGAACAGGTACTGAGGCCACACCTCCTACACTGAAACAGACAGAAGAGGTACAGAGGCCACATCTCCTTTACTGAGATTGAAAAGACAGGAAATGAAGCCACGCCTCCTGAGACTGACAGATAGAGGTCACGCCTCCTTCCTGAGATGAACAGAACAGGTACAGAGGCCACACCTCCTTCACTGAGACCGACAGGCCGAGGTCACGCCTCCTTCACTGAGATGAACAGAACAGGTACAGAGGCCATGCCTACTTCACTGAGACTGACAGTTAGCGGTCACGCCTCCTTCACTGAGACGAACAGAACAGGTACTGAGGCCACACCTCCTACACTGAAACAGACGGAACAGGTACAGAGGCTACACCTCCTTTACTGAGATTGAAAAGACAGGTAATGAAGCCACACCTCCTGAGACTGAGAGATAGAGGTCACGCCTCCTTCACTGAGACGAACAGAGCAGGTACTGAGGCCACACCTCCTACACGGAAACAGACAGAAGAGGTACAGAGGCCACACCTCCTTTACTGAGATTGAAAGGACAGGAAATGAAGCCATGCCTCCTGAGACTGACAGAACAGATAATGAGGCCACACCTCCTACACTGAGACTGACAGGTACAGATGCCACACCTCCTTCATCGAGATAACAGGATGCGCACAGAGGCCACACCTCCTTCACTGAGGCTGAGAGAACAGATAACGACGCCACACCTTCACTGAGATAACAGGATACACACAGAGGCCACGCCTCCTACACTGATACTGAGAGAACAGATACTGAGGCCATGCCTCCTACAATAAAACAGACAGAAGAGGTGCAGAGGCCACACCTCCTTTACTGAGATTGAAAAAACAGGTACTGAAGCCACACCGCTTGAGACTGAGACTGTAATTTAATAATAATTTCAATATTAATATTTAAGTTCTTCAGATGCTCAGTTTTACAAAGTAACACACTTCCTCAGCTTGAACACACACTCAGCTAGAGCTGGTGTTTACTTACGCCTACTCTCATACAAAGCCCTGGATTTGGTGTACAGGTCATAGGGGTCAGGTTTGCTGAGGTCAAAGCCCCGAGAGGGGTCAGTAGCTGAGGGCCAGGGCAGGTAGGGGGCGCTGTGGGGCAGGACAGGGGCACAAACACCACCCTGAGGGTCCCAGTGCTCCAAAACCTGTAAATACATCAGCATAGAGAGTGAACAACCCTGAGACATCACCCAGACACCAAAGAGCTGAGAGACTGAGGCAGGTGTGTCACTGAGAGTAGCTGAGAGTCGGGTATGTCATAGGGTGAGAAACAGAGCCGGGTGTGTCACTACGTGAGGAGCTGAGAGTCAGGTGTGTCACTGGGTGAGAAACAGAGTCGGGTGTGTCACTGGGTGAGAAACAGAGTCGGGTGTGTCACTGGGTGAGAAACAGAGTCGGGTGTGTCACTGGGTAAGAAACAGAGTTGGGTGTGTCACTGGGTGAGGAGCTGAGAGTCGGGTGTGTCACCGGGTGAGAAACAGAGTCGGGTGTGTCACTGGGCGAGAAACAGAGTCGGGCGTGTCACTGGGTGAGAAACAGAGTCGGGTGTGTCACTGGGTGAGAAACAGAGTTGGGTGTGTCACTGGGTGAGAAACAGAGTTGGGTGTGTCACTGGGTGAGGAGCTGAGAGTCAGGCATGTCACCAGGTGAGAAACAGAGCCGGGTGTGTCACTACGTGAGGAGCTGAGAGTCGGGCGTGTCACAGGGTGAGAAACAGAGTCGGGTGTGTCACTGGGTGAGAAACAGAGTCGGGTGTGTCACTGGGTGAGAAACAGAGTCGGGTGTGTCACTGGGTGAGAAACAGAGTTGGGTGTGTCACTGGGTGAGGAGCTGAGAGTAGGGTGTGTCACCGGGTGAGGAGCTGAGAGTCGGGTGTGTGACCAGGTGAGAAACAGGGCTGGGTGTGTCACGACATGAGGAGCTGAGTCGGGCATGTCACAGGGTGAGAAACAGAGTCGGGTGTGTCACTGGGTGAGGAGCTGAGAGTCGGTCATGTCACAGGGTGAGAAACAGAGTCGGGTGTGTCACTGGGTGAAAAACAGAGTCAGGTGTGTCACTGGGTGAGGAGCTGAGAGTTGGGTGTGTCACCGGGTGAGGAGCTGAGAGTCGGGTGTGTGACCGGGTGAGAAACAGAGCCGGGTGTGTCACGACATGAGGAGCTAAGAGTCGGGTGTGTCACTGGGTGAGGAGCTGAGAATCAGGTGTGTCACTGGGTGAGAAACAGAGCCGGGTGTGTCACGATGTGAGGAGCTGAGAGTTGGGCATGTCACTGGGTGAGAAACAGAGTCGGGCGTGTCACTGGGTGAGAAACAGAGTCGGGCATGTCACTGGGTGAGAAACAGAGTCGGGTGTGTCACTGGGTGAGAAACAGAGTCGGGCGTGTCACTGGGTGAGAAACAGAGTCGGGCGTGTCACTGGGTGAGAAACAGAGTCGGGCGTGTCACTGGGTGAGAAACAGAGTTGGGTGTGTCACCAGACGAGAAACAGAGTTGGGTGTGTCACTGGGTGAGAACCAGAGTTGGGTGTGTCACTGGGTGAGAAGCTGAGAGTCAGGCGTGTCACTGGGCGAGAAACAGAGGCGGGCGTGTCACTGGGTGAGAAACAGAGGCGGGCATGTCACTGGGTGAGAAACAGAGTCGGGTGTGTCACTGGGTGAGAAACAGAGTTGGGTGTGTCACTGGGTGAGAAGCTGAGAGTCAGGCGTGTCACCAGGTGAGAAACAGAGCCGGGTGTGTCACGATGTGAGGAGCTGAGAGTTGGGCGTGTCACTGGGTGAGAAACAGAGTCGGGCGTGTCACTGGGTGAGAAACAGAGTCGGGCATGTCACTGGGTGAGAAACAGAGTCGGGAGTGTCACTGGGTGAGAAACAGAGTTGGGTGTGTCACTGGGTGAGAAGCAGAGTCGGGTGTGTCACTGGGTGAGAAGCAGAGTCGGGTGTGTCACTGGGTGAGAAGCAGAGTCGGGTGTGTCACTGGGTGAGAAGCAGAGTCGGGTGTGTCACTGGGTGAGAAGCAGAGTCGGGCGTGTCACTGGGTGAGAAACAGAGTCGGGCGTGTCACTGGGTGAGAAACAGAGTCGGGCATGTCACTGGGTGAGAAACAGAGTCGGGAGTGTCACTGGGTGAGAAACAGAGTTGGGTGTGTCACTGGGTGAGAAGCAGAGTCGGGTGTGTCACTGGGTGAGAAGCAGAGTCGGGTGTGTCACTGGGTGAGAAGCAGAGTCGGGTGTGTCACTGGGTGAGAAGCAGAGTCGGGTGTGTCACTGGGTGAGAAGCAGAGTCGGGTGTGTCACTGGGTGAGAAGCAGAGTTGGGTGTGTCACTGGGTGAGAAACAGAGTTGGGTGTGTCACTGGGTGAGAAGCAGAGTTGGGTGTGTCACTGGGTGAGAAGCAGAGTCGGGTGTGTCACTGGGTGAGAAGCAGAGTCGGGTGTGTCACTGGGTGAGAAACAGAGTTGGGTGTGTCACTGGGTGAGAAGCAGAGTCGGGTGTGTCACTGGGTGAGAAGCAGAGTCGGGAGTGTCACTGGGTGAGAAGCAGAGTCGGGTGTGTCACTGGGTGAGAAGCAGAGTCGGGAGTGTCACTGGGTGAGAAACAGAGTTGGGTGTGTCACTGGGTGAGAAACAGAGTTGGGTGTGTCACTGGGTGAGAAGCAGAGTCGGGTGTGTCACTGGGTGAGAAACAGAGTCGGGTGTGTCACTGGGTGAGAAACAGAGTCGGGTGTGTCACTGGGTGAGAAACAGAGTTGGGTGTGTCACTGGGTGAGAAGCTGAGAGTCAGGCGTGTCACCAGGTGAGAAACAGAGCCGGGTGTGTCACGATGTGAGGAGCTGAGAGTTGGGCGTGTCACTGGGTGAGAAACAGAGTCGGGTGTGTCACTGGGTGAGAAACAGAGTCGGGCATGTCACTGGGTGAGAAACAGAGTCGGGTGTGTCACTGGGTGAGAAACAGAGTCAGGAGTGTCACTGGGTGAGAAACAGAGTCGGGCATGTCACTGGGTGAGAAACAGAGTCGGGTGTGTCACTGGGTGAGAAACAGAGTCAGGAGTGTCACTGGGTGAGAAACAGAGTTGGGTGTGTCACTGGGTGAGAAGCTGAGAGTCAGGCGTGTCACCAGGTGAGAAACAGAGCCGGGTGTGTCACGATGTGAGGAGCTGAGAGTTGGGCGTGTCACTGGGTGAGAAACAGAGTCGGGTGTGTCACTGGGTGAGAAACAGAGTCGGGCATGTCACTGGGTGAGAAACAGAGTCGGGTGTGTCACTGGGTGAGAAACAGAGTCGGGAGTGTCACTGGGTGAGAAACAGAGTTGGGTGTGTCACTGGGTGAGAAACAGAGTCGGGAGTGTCACTGGGTGAGAAACAGAGTTGGGTGTGTCACTGGGTGAGAAGCAGAGTCGGGTGTGTCACTGGGTGAGAAACAGAGTCGGGTGTGTCACTGGGTGAGAAGCTGAGAGTCAGGCGTGTCACCAGGTGAGAAACAGAGCCGGGTGTGTCACGATGTGAGGAGCTGAGAGTTGGGCATGTCACTGGGTGAGAAACAGAGTCGGGCGTGTCACTGGGTGAGAAACAGAGTCGGGCATGTCACTGGGTGAGAAACAGAGTCGGGTGTGTCACTGGGTGAGAAACAGAGTTGGGTGTGTCACTGGGTGAGAAGCAGAGTCGGGTGTGTCACTGGGTGAGAAACAGAGTCGGGTGTGTCACTGGGTGAGAAACAGAGTCGGGTGTGTCACTGGGTGAGAAACAGAGTTGGGTGTGTCACTGGGTGAGAAGCTGAGAGTCAGGCGTGTCACCAGGTGAGAAACAGAGCCGGGTGTGTCACGATGTGAGGAGCTGAGAGTTGGGCGTGTCACTGGGTGAGAAACAGAGTCGGGTGTGTCACTGGGTGAGAAACAGAGTCGGGCATGTCACTGGGTGAGAAACAGAGTCGGGTGTGTCACTGGGTGAGAAACAGAGTCGGGAGTGTCACTGGGTGAGAAACAGAGTTGGGTGTGTCACTGGGTGAGAAGCAGAGTCGGGTGTGTCACTGGGTGAGAAACAGAGTTGGGTGTGTCACTGGGTGAGAAGCAGAGTCGGGTGTGTCACTGGGTGAGAAACAGAGTCGGGTGTGTCACTGGGTGAGAAACAGAGTCGGGTGTGTCACTGGGTGAGAAGCTGAGAGTCAGGCGTGTCACCAGGTGAGAAACAGAGCCGGGTGTGTCACGATGTGAGGAGCTGAGAGTTGGGCATGTCACTGGGTGAGAAACAGAGTCGGGCGTGTCACTGGGTGAGAAACAGAGTCGGGTGTGTCACTGGGTGAGAAACAGAGTCGGGCATGTCACTGGGTGAGAAACAGAGTCGGGTGTGTCACTGGGTGAGAAACAGAGTCGGGCGTGTCACTGGGTGAGAAACAGAGTCGGGCGTGTCACTGGGTGAGAAACAGAGTCGGGCGTGTCACTGGGTGAGAAACAGAGTTGGGTGTGTCACTGGGTGAGAAACAGAGTCGGGTGTGTCACTGGGTGAGAAACAGAGTCGGGTGTGTCACTGGGTGAGAAACAGAGGTGGGCGTGTCACTGGGTGAGGAGCTGAGAGTCAGGTGTGTCACTGGGTGAGGAGCTGAGAGTCGGGCGTGTCACTGGGTGAAAAACAGAGTCGGGCGTGTCACTGGTTGAGAAGCTGAGAGTCGGGCGTGTCACTGGGTGAGAAACAGAATTGGCTGTGTCACTGGGTGAGGAGCTGAGAGTCGGGCGTGTCACTGGGTGAGGAGCTGAGAGTCGGGCGTGTCACTGGGTGAGAAACAGAGTCGGGCGTGTCACTGGTTGAGAAGCTAAGAGTTGGGCGTGTCACTGGGTGAGAAACAGAATTGGCTGTGTCACTGATTGAGGAGCTGAGAGTCGGGCGTGTCATGGGGTGAGAAACAGTCGGGCGTGTCAGAGCGGTGAGTTGGGCATGTCGCAGCGTGAGGAGCTGAGAGTTGGGCGTGTCACTGCGTGAGGAACTGCTCTTACTTCATCACTTCAAAAACCTCTCACAGTGACCTGCAAAGTTTATCCCTAATATCTAATATAAACTGTGTCGGGACGGACCCGCTGTGTCGGGACGGACCCGCTGTGTCGGGACGGACCCGCACGCTGATGATTTGACAGATGTCTCTGGAAGTGAATTTGTCCTGTGGAATGTCGCCACTCTGATATCTGTGTGCTGTTTGTATGTAAGGATCAGTGACGCCTCAGAACAAGTGGACAAGAAATCACTTTTTACTGGAGAAGCTTTAACATTGTGTTTGTTTTTTTAATGTTTTTATTTTTCTTTGATTATTCCACTTAAATTTAAACAATTCACATTTATTTCTGTGTATTAATGTTGACAGTTTATTACCTTCACTCCTCTTCATCACAGTTTATAACTTTTTACTCCTGTTTATTCCAGAACGCACACTTTATTAGTGTTTATTACGGCTCGTGATTCTTTTTTCTACTGTTACAGTTTGTTGCTGTTTCACTTCTCTTTACCTCAACATCAGTTATTCAATAATATTTCTCACGATATATGAATTAAAAATTACTTTTCTTAATTATCATGATGAGGCTTTAATTAAAGTTATTTAGTAGTAGTAATAAAATAATAATAAGTAAGGGTTTAGTTAAACGTTACACTGGTTCTTTTTTGCAAACGGATGAAGTAAAAACAGTTCTGGACACTTTGTTAAATGGAGAGAAAAAAACTTTTGTCGTAAACTAGAAGGAAAAACTGGAGCTGTTTAATTAAACACGTGGCGGGGAATCAAAGGAAGCAGGAAGGAGAGAAAAGAGGAAGAAAAACAGGGAAAGAAAATGAAAAAAGATGACAGGTTTTATTAGAGCGGGTCGTGATCAAGCACAAGGGCGGAGCAGGAGAGATGAAAATGTCATCATCAGAAAACACACACACACACACACACACACACACACACACACACACACACACACACACACACACACACGAGTAAAGAAGAGCCGAATAGAGCTAAATAAATACAGGAAATGATGGAGTATGTATTAGTGAGCGGTCACACTATTTCTACTGTTGCTCAAAATTGCAGTGGTATAAGAGGAATAAAACACACGATGTTCTTCATTATTATTCCATCCACTTTATGCAATACACCAGTCCCACTTCCAGCAAAACAGCCCCAGAGCCTGATGCGACCACCACCATGCTTCACAGCTAGCTGGTACAGTGTTCCTCTGTACCTCTGGTCATTGTGGCCAAACAACTCCATCTTCATCTCATCTGAGCAAAAAAATCTTTCCTCCAGAAGACGACTTCTTTGTCCATGTGATCAGCTCTAAACTTTAGTTGAGTTTGAAGATGTTGATTTTGGAGCAGGGGCTTCTTTCTTGGACAGCAGCCTCTCAGTCCATGGCTGACGTAAAAGTCACTTCCAGCAGCTTCCAGTTCATGCCCATCTGAACCAATTTCCTTTCATCTGGGGACAGTTGGGATCTTCTTCAAAGTAGAAAAGTGGCTCGGCAAAGTGGCTCCACCTCCCGATAACTTGGATGTATGTACACTTGTTTGAACTGATGATCTTGGAATCTAAATGGCTCCAAGAGTCCTTCCCTCCCGCTATGGCCCACAGGCTCTGGAAGTCCCTCCATCAACCCCTCCATGACTGCTCTTCCCTTCCTTTCTTCAAATCTCACCTCAAAACCTTTCTGTTTCATGAACACTTCTCCTCCACCACTGCATAAACTCACCACTCTTTAGCAACTTTTGTGTGTGTGGTTTTCTTTGACCTATGTAACGCGACCTTGAGTTTGAGAAAGGCGCTATATAAAAGTAACTTATTATTATTATTCCTGAGTCGTGTAAATCTATGATCCTCTTTCTCAGATCTGCACTGAGCTCCTTGGACTTTCCCATTGTACTGTGTGTTGGTCAGTCAAATGAGTGCTGTCAAGCAAACACACTTTATGTTGTGCACAGAGAAGATACCAGCTCTCATCAATCATCATCAGTAACAGGAAGTTAAGATTCCTTGGCCTTGCCAAGTCAAAACATTTTGGAACTTTCAGTATCGCTGAATTAATAAAGTCATGGGCGTATGTTAAGGTTTTGACCCTGTGTTACTTTCAGAAAACCCAAAATTAAAATTTGTACACTGAATTCTTGTTTGTTTGGGGTTTTTTTTCTATTAAAGATGGAGGTAGTAAAATCGCTCTGCCACAGAAAAAGAAAGGTTCAAGGAAATCCTTGGAAAGTCAATATACTAAACGAGCCATCAGCTTTAAGATGTTCTTAAAGTATCCGAAAAGTTTACAAAATGCTAAATTTCAGTGTGTTTACTTATAACTTTAAGAATTCTTATAGTCTAACTTTAAGTACCTTTCCATGACATCTTAAAGAGAACAAAATGCTGTTAAAAAGAGCGCAAGATGTCACTTTGTTAAAGTTACTAAATTTAACATTTAAATGTACTTGGTCATGACGACTTTTTAAGGATACCAATAAAGCGTCTTAAAGTTATTAATATATTTAATTAATTTAAAAAGTTCAGTAAAGGAACTTAATTTTACTAGAGCGGCGGCTACAATTATCGACACCTTAACGATCTTTTGGCCGTTGCAAAAGTAGAAAAGACTTTCAATATGTAAATTGTGCCTGAATAATTACTCAAACTTCCACTGGAAAAAAAAAAAAAACGGAGTTGATTCCCGATTACTTAGCGTATCAGATCACGTGACATCGTTCCACAATTGTCGACACCTTTGTCCACAGTTATTGACACCGTTCCACAATTATCAACACCCAGTTATTTTTTATTTATAAAAAATAATCGGTGTGTGGTATTAAGTTAACAAAACAGTTTTTATTTGGTACAAAATATCTTTTATATAAATATATCGATGTCGGTGTTTACGTAAATGAGGAAGTGATTCTAATGTTCGTAAACAAATGAACTGATAATGTTTAACCTGCGTCAGAAAATCTTTTGGTTCCGCTTTAAGTATTTCCATAGATCACATTTTGTTAATCATTCGTTGTTGTTTGTATTAATTTCTAGTTTTGTCGTTTACCAATAAACGTCAACAGGAAATTGACATTGTAACCGCATGAAAATCCAGGTCAAAAGTCGCATCTCATTCCTCGAACCAAAATATAAAATGTTGACTGATGTTGTAATATGTGGTAGAGATTTACAACAAACTGCAAAAAACATATATATTTTCTGAATGGAAAAGAAAAATCTGAATATTTCAAGCATGTAATTTTTTTTTATTTGCTCGGAATTTAATTCTGCTCTAATTCTATTTACTGCAATCAGATTCCAAATACTCGATAAACATTCCATTCTGTTATGAATCAGAAAAAAAATGTATTATACAGTGGTGCTTGAAAGTTTGTGAACCCTTTAAAATTTTCTACATTTCTGCAGGTTGGGTATAACCTGAGAGGGGAAATGAATTTTAAGAGAGTAAATGTTAGAACAACTATGAAAAGTATGTGCATAACGGTCTGTGGGGTGAAATTGTGGAATGGTCTGGATAATGAGCTCAAAAATAGCACCAACATAAACCTGTTTAAAAAATTATATAAAAACATGTTAATAAAAATATATGAGAATGAGGACAGGCAGACTATATAGGTGATGATGAAATTGAGAGTAAGTCTGTGACTGGTCTTCTTGTATTTAGTGTATAGTTATAGGTATGTGTATATGTATGTACTGTATATATGTATTGTATGTGTGTATATATGCATAACATAAGTATCTGTATATATGATTTGATTTGGTCGATATTATACCATGTCGGTATGTTTTGATATGTTGGTATGTTTTCTTTTTTGTTTATTGCTTTTGTTTTCTTTTGTATATATAGTTTATTATGGTGGAAAGTGACATTTGATTAGCGGTGGTATAGAGGGTTAGGATTGGATAAGTTATTACTTCTTCCTAATCCTTTCTGAACATTATGTTATTGCCTTGTGGCTACGCTATTCTGTTTGTTTATGATGATGTTTTGATTATTGTATTTTTTATTTACATTTTTATTTTTATATCTTTCTTCTTTATTGTTCAGAATAAAGTAATCAATCAATCAATCAATCAATCAATCAATCAATCAATCAATCAATCAATCAATCAATCAATCAATCAATCAATCAATCAAATATGACCTAAAACATCAGATTTTCACACAAGTCCTAAAAGTAGATAAAGAGAACCCAGTTAAACAAATGAGACAAAAATATTACACTTGGTCATTTATTTATTGAGGAAAATGATCCAATATTACATATCTGTGAGTGGCAAAAGTATGTGAACCTCTAGGATTAGCAGTTAATTTGAAGGTGAAATTAGAGTCAGGTGTTTTCAATCAATGGGATGACAATCAGGTGTGAGTGGGCACCCGGTTTTATTTAAAGAACAGGGATCTATCAAAGTCTGATCTTCACAACACATTTGTGGAAGTGTATCATGGCACGAACAAAGGAGATTTCTGAGGACCTCAGAAAAAGCATTGTTGATGCTCATCAGGCTGGAAAAGGTGACAAAACCATCTCTAAAGAGTTTGGACTCCACCAATCCACAGTCAGACAGATTGTGTACAAATGGAGGAAATTCAAGACCATTGTTACCCTCCCCAGGAGTGGTCGACCAACAAAGATCACTCCAAGAGAAAGGCGTGTAATAGTCGGCGAGTTCACAAAGGACCCCAGGGTAACTTCTAAGCAACTGAAGGCCTCTCTCACATTGGCTAATGTTAATGTTCATAAGTCCACCATCAGGAGAACACTGAACAACAATGGTGTGTGTGGCAGGGTTGCAAGGAGAAAGCCACTGCTCTCCAAAAGGAACATTGCTGCTCATCTGCAGTTTGCTAAAGATCACGTGGACAAGCCAGAAGGCTATTGGAAAAATGTTTTGTGGATGGATGAGACCAAAATCGAACTTTTTGGTTTAAATGAGAAGCGTTATGTTTGGAGAAAGGAAAATACTGCATTCCAGCATAAGAACCTTATCCCATCTGTGAAACATGGTGGTGGTAGTGTCATGGTTTGGGCCTGTTTTGCTGCATCTGGGCCAGGACGGCTTGCCATCATTGATGGAACAATGAATTCTGAATTATACCAGTGAATTCTAAAGGAAAATGTCAGGGCATCTGTCCATGAACTGAATCTCAAGAGAAGGTGGGTCATGCAGCAAGACAACGACCCTAAGCACACAAATAGTTCTACCAAAGAATGGTTAAAGAAGAATAAAGTTAATGTTTTGGAATGGCCAAGTCAAAGTCCTGACCTTAATCCAATCGAAATGTTGTGGAAGGACCTGAAGCGAGCAGGTCATGTCAGGAAACCCACAACATCCCAGAGTTGAAGCTGTTCTGTATGGACGAATGGGCTAAAACTTCTCCAAGCCGGTGTGCAGGACTGATCAACAGTTACCGTTAACATTTAGTTGCAGTTATTGCTGCACAAGGGGGTCACACCAGATACTGAAAGCAAAGGTTCATATACTTTTACCACTCACAGATATGTAATATTGGATTAGTTTCTTCGAAAAATAAATGACCAAGTATAATATTTTTGTCTCATTTGTTTAACTGGGTTCTTTTTATCTACTTGTAGGACTTGTGTGAAAATCTGCTGATGTTTTAGGTCATATTTATGCAGAAATATAGAAAATTCTAAAGGGTTCACAAACTTTCAAGCACCACTGTAAATCACAGAACTATTTTTTTTTTAAAGTACTTCATCTACTTCAACAATGTTACACAAAGATCGATCTAGAACAGTTGTAAATGTCACTTAATTCCACAGGGTGTTGATAATGGTGGACACCGGTGAAAGTGATCACTATTATCGACATCTCACGTGACATCTCAAACACGCGTTTAGACACAAAATGGCGACTGTCAAATGAAAGAATAAGAAACAAAGTAGGTTTCGACGAGGAGATTACGAAATATCAGTGAATTTGATCAGTAAAAACATGTCCATGATCTTTCCACCATGCTTACCTGCGGTGATAACGTCCGGGTTTTCCTGCTAAAAAAAAATTCCATCTCAGGTAACGAGCTGCGTCATCAGACAACAAGATCAAAGGGTGAGGTGGGTCTTCCAGTTGATTAATTAACCAATAATAACTGTTGGAACTGAAACTCACCGTTGTAAAATTGTTTTTTATTGGTAAATCTGAAAAGGTGTCGATAATTATGGACTGTCGAGAATTGTCGACTAAATTTAAGCTTCCTTTAATGTTTCAATTAAATGCAATTCAATTCACATTTTCACTTCGTGCTATTGCTTCACATTCATGTCCATGATGAGTGTATGTAAACTTCTGACCTCAGCTGTATCGTACACATTTTACTTTTCGTAGCTTTTATTATCAAATATATACTAACTGTGGACTAACAGGTGAATAAATGCTAGTAACACTGCACTAAATACAGTAGAACAGTGACGATAATTACAACATCTACTTACGGTACATGTCTGTACATTTCAAAGTTATTTAGAGGTGAAATTTAACAAAAAATGTTTCCGACTAACATATTTTGAATGAATTTTGTCGATGTTAACATGAAAAACGCTTACGGCAGATGTATAATAAGAAGGTGAGAGACGTATATTAGTGAAAAATTACTCGGCATCGTGTTTATGAAAGACATATACCTAAACAATGCCCTATAAACAATTCATAATATGTTATAATACCCTTAAAAAGCCAAAGATGCTCTGAAAGTCCTTTAGCGCCTTAAATACCACAAAAAAAACAGAGATTCCTATTCTGTCTTTTACTGTAAACAATTCATCTGCTGTCTTCATGTTTTATTGTTTGACTTTGTTGATGTTTTTATTGATTACTGACTTTGCTGGCATTAATAAGCTGCCAAGGAATTTCATTGTAAGGGCTACAATGACAAAGTTCATCATCATACCCAGTCTAATTATATTTATTCTCTCCACAGTCACTGGATATGAGCAATCGCATGCTCTGATTGGCTACTCTACTACTAGGATATCAGCTCATATACCGTGAGTAGAGAAAAACAAAATGGCGGAACGTGTTGCTGAATCAACCAAGGACCAAATAAAAACTCTACTCGAAAACAAAACTCCAGAAAATCCAAAAAAAAGCAACAAAATATGGAATAAAGGTATTTGATAGTAAGAACATATGTTTTTTTTTTTATTTTTTTTGGGCTTTTTTCACCTTTATTATTGGATAGGACAGTGTAGAGACAGGAAATGAGCGGGAGAGAGAGACGGGGAGGGATCGGGAAATGACCTCGGGCCGGAATCGAACCCAAGTCTCCGGATTTATGGTATGGCGCCTTATCCACCTGAGCCACGACGCCCCCAAGAACATATCTTTTTTTTATTTTCAAGAATTATTATTATTATTATCGCATTTTCCACAAATTGCTCCTGTCATTTCGCTGTTTTGTTTACATTCCTCATCTTTAAGCATTAAAATTTGTTGAATTTTTTTTTCAGCCTGGTTCATAATCTCAAAGAAGATTGAAAATTACAGAACTGAGATGTCCAAGGAAGAATTAAACAGATGTCTAAAGCTGTTCTAAACCTCGTATCTGGTGTGACCCCCTTGTGCAGCAATAACTGCAACTAAACGTTTGCGGTAACTGTTGATCAGTCCTGCACACCGGCTTGGAGGAATTTTAGCCTGTTCCTCCGTACAGAACAGCTTCAACTCTGGGATGTTGGTGGGTTTCCTCACATGAACTGCTCGCTTCAGGTCCTTCCACAACATTTCCATTGGATTAAGGTCAGGACTTTGACTTGGCCATTCCAAAACATTAACTTTATTCTTCTTTAACCATTCTTTGGTAGAACGACTTGTGTGCTTAGGGTCGTTGTCTTGCTGTATGACCCACCTTCTCTTGAGATTCAGTTCATGGACAGATGTCCTGACATTTTCCTTTAGAATTCGCTGGTATAATTCAGAATTCATTGTTCCATCAATGATGGCAAGCTGTCCTGGCCCAGATGCAGCAAAACAGGCCCAAACCATGATACTACCAACACCATGTTTCACAGATGGGATAAGGTTCTTATGCTGGAATGCAGTGTTTTCCTTTCTCCAAACATAACGCTTCTCATTTAAACCAAAAAGTTCGATTTTGGACTCATCCATCCACAAAACATTTTTCCAATAGCCTTCTGGCTTGTCCACATGATCTTTAGCAAACTGCAGACGAGCAGCAATGTTCTTTTTGGAGAGCAGTGGCTTTCTCCTTGCAACCCTGCCACGCACACCATTGTTGTTCAGTGTTCTCCTGATGGTGGACTCATGAACATTAACATTAGCCAATGTGAGAGAGGCCTTCAGTTGCTTAGAAGTTACCCTGGGGTCCTTTGTGACCTCGCCGACTATTACACGCCTTGCTCTTGGAGTGATCTTTGTTGGTCGACCACTCCTGGGGAGGGTAATAATGGTCTTGAATTCCTTCCATTTGTACACAATCTGTCTGACTGTGGATTGGTGGAGTCCAAACTCTTTAGAGATGGTTTTGTCACCTTTTCCAGCCTGATGAGCATCAACAACGCTTTTTCTGAGGTCTTCAGAAATCTCCTTTGTTCGTGCCATGATACACTTCCACAAACATGTGTTGTGAAGATCAGACTTTGATAGATCCCTGTTCTTTAAATAAAACGAGGTGCCCACTCACACCTGATTGTCATCCCATTGATTGAAAACACCTGACTCTAATTTCACCTTCACATTAACTGATAATCCTAGAGGTTCACATACTTTTGCCACTCACAGATATGTAATATTGGATCATTTTCCTCAATGAATAAATGACAAAGTATAATATTTTTGTCTCATTTGTTTAACTGGGTTCTCTTTATCTACTTTTAGGACTTGTGAAAATTTGATGATCTTTTTTATAGCAATCCGGAAAGCATTTTCCATCGTACACTTTATAGGAATGGTTATGACGCATTATGAATTGTTAACAGAATGCATGAGTAGTGTTTATAACATGTTATATCAAGTACCAAAGAAACAGATCCACTGAGAGCTGAGATTTTTATAACATGTAACTGAATATACAGTATATACTTTCCATATACATGTGCAGTCACCAAATTATAATACCTTATAAGAGCTATTTGTGAGCTCTACGTAAAGTGAGAAATTTTAAACAAAAGAAATTTTGTTTAAAGAATTTAAGTTTTTATTTTCTGATGATTTTCTAATGTCTCTGCCATGGCAAGAGTTAAAATACCAATCCAGCTCAATGTGCCTATGACAATGTCTTATAAACACTGCTTATAATGCTACATAATATGCTAAGAATTTATGCTTCACAAGAATTATGTATTACGCCTTATGGCTGCATTATGACAAGTTATGAATGTGTTCATAGTTAATTATAGATATGGCCTTCGTAGAAAGTGCGACCAAATATAGCATTTTAAAAAATATTTTATCTTTTTTTTTAAACCAAACATTTTGTCCAGTTCTTGTATCTCTCTGTACACAACATAACTCTTTATTAAAAGTATTCTGGTGTTTATTCAAACACATGACTACATTCTAATATTTATACATAACTATAAAGATTATAACAAATATGAGTGGTATTTGTGAGCACTAATAATGAACCATGGCACAGTTTCTTGCCTACTAATGATATAATGCATTATAAACAGTACATATGATCACTGTGCATTTTTTTAATCAAGAATTACATGTGAATAATATCTTAGGAATAGATTTTAACAGATTATGAGATTTTAAGAGTTTATTGATAGAACGGGTTTGAATTCATGACTTGTGGTGTTTTTATTTTTAGACAAATTCAACCATACAAAAGATAAAAAAAGAACTAAGAATTCGGTAAATTAAATGTTATTCAGGTTTTGTTTATGTGTTAATGCGATATCCATGATAAACCTAAATAGATATAATAATTTCAAAGAAAAAAAGCTGTATTTTATTAATTAGGTGTGTAATTACTGTGTTATGTATGCGTTATAACTGATTAAGCATTCCAGACACAGATTAGGTCTTGATGTGATTAGTGGTTAGTGATATAATAAGGTTATTTTGCTGGTAGTTAATTAACGAGAGACATTAGTGAGGAAGACAGGGCTAATAGTGGGGTTATGATTCATTTTACCTGTTTGGGACTCTTCCAAGGTGAAATGTGACCTGCAATGGTAAGAGAACAAAAGTGTTTAACCTCTAACATGGTGTGTGGAAAAGAGGATGTGTAAAATAATGTGAATTCCTGAGCAAAAAGGGGAAAAATAAAGTGTGTAATACTGCCAGGTGAATCAGGTGTGCTGTGAGACGACAACAGACATGGCGTGATGACAAGAAATCTAAGTCCATTAACTTACATTACCATCAAACTGTGAAACTGACCATCAAATAACATCATTCAGCATAAAATACCAATGTTTACTAACACCATCATCCACCATCAAACACCAATATTCACCATCTAACACCATCATCCACCATAAAATATCAAGATTCACCAAACATCATCATTCACCATAAAATAGGTACCAACAATCTCCATCAAACACTGTAATTCACCATCAAACACCATCATTCACCATCAAATACCATCATTCTCCATCAAACACCGACATTCACCATAAAATACCAAGATTCACCATCAAACACCATCAAGCGCCAACATTCACCATCAAACATCATAATTCACCATCTAAAACAATCATTCACCATCAAATAACAATCTCCATCAAACACTGTAACTCACCATCAAACATCGTAATTCAGCATAAAATACCAACATTCACCATGAAATACCACCAAACACCATCATTCACCATAAAATACCAACAATCTCCATCAAACACTGTAATTCACCATCAAACACCATAAAATACCAAGATTCACTGTCAAACACCATCATTCAACATAAAATACCAACACTCACCATCAAACACCATAAAATACCAACATCCACCACCAACATTCAACATTCACCACCTACATTCATCACCTCTAACATGGTGTGCGGAAAAGAGGACGTGTAAAATAATGTGAATTCTGGAGCAAAAAGGGAAAAATAAAGTGTGTAATACTGCCAGGTGAATCAGGTGTGCTGTGAGACGACAAGAGACATGGCGTGATGACAAGAAATCTAAGTCCATTAACTTACATTACCATCAAACCGTGAAACTGACCATCAAATAACATCATTTAGCATAAAATACCAATATTCACCATCTAACACCATTATTCACCATCAAATACCAATATTCACCATCTAACACCATCATCCACCATAAAATACCAACAATTTCCATCAAACACCATCATTCACCGTAAAATACCAACGTTCACCATCAAATACCATAATTCACCATAAAATACCAACAATCTCCATCAAACACCATCATTCATCAGAAAATACCAATATTCACCATCAAACACCATAATTCAACATAAAATACCAACATTCATCATCAAACACTATAAAATAACAACATTCGCCATCAAACACTATAATTCAGCATAAAATACCAACATACACCATCAAACACCATAAAATGCCAGCATTCACCATAAAATACCACCAAACACCATAATTCACCTTAAAATACCAACATTCACCACCAAACACAATCATTCAGCATAAAATACCAATACTCACCATCAAAACACCATCATTCACCATCATTACCTCCGCCAAGGAGGTTATGTTTTCGGTAGCGTTGGTTGGTTTGTTTGTTTGCAACATTACGGAAAAAGTAATGAACGGATTGCTCTGAAATTTTTTCCAGAGGTGTGACTGGGCACAAGTAACAATCCATTAAATTTTGGCGGTGATCTGGATCACCTTCTGGATCCCGGATATTTTTAAAGGACTCTTGGCGGAGGTCTGCGCTCTCCGAGTGCTTTTCTAGTTCACCATTAAATACCAACATTCACCATCATTCAGCATAAAATATCAACATTCACCATGAAATACCATCAAACACCATAATTCACCTTAAAATACCAACAAATCACCATCAAACACCATAAAATACCAACATTCACCATCTATCACCATCATTACCTCCGCCAAGGAGGTTATGTTTTCGGTAGCGTTGGTTTGTTTGTTTGTTTGTTGGTTTGTCTGTTAGCAACATTACGGAAAAAGTAATGAACGGATTGCTCTGAAATTTTTTCCAGAGGTGTGACTGGGCACAAGCAACAATCCATTAAATTTTGGTGGTGATCCGGATCACCTTCTGGATCCTGGATTTTTTTAAAGGACTCTTGGCAGAGGTCTGCGCTCTCAGTGCTTTTCTAGTTCATCATGAAACACCTACATTCTCCTTCAGACACCAACATTTTCCAATAAACATTCTTTAAAAAACTTTAACAAAAGCAGAAACCCCATCAAACACCACCAGTGTTCCATCAAATACCAGTGTGCTCTAACAAACTTTACATTTCGTCCTATATTAAGATGAGACGGTGTTAAAGAGGTCGACGTCTGAAGCCAACACCAAACCTGGTGTTTAACATTTGATGGTGTTTAACAGATAATAATGATTTACTGTGTGATTTGCTAAAAACTCATCTCATCTCATCTCATTATCTGTAGCCGCTTTATCCTGTTCTACAGGGTCGCAGGCAAGCTGGAGCCTATCCCAGCTGACTACGGGCGAAAGGCGGGGTACACCCTGGACAAGTCGCCAGGTCATCACAGGGCTGACACATAGACACAGACAACCATTCACACTCACATTCACACCTACGGTCAATTTAGAGTCACCAGTTAACCTAACCTGCATGTCTTTGGACTGTGGGGGAAACCGGAGCACCCGGAGGAAACCCACGCGGACACGGGGAGAACATGCAAACTCCGCACAGAAAGGCCCTCGCCGGCCACGGGGCTCGAACCCGGACCTTCTTGCTGTGAGGCGACAGTGCTAACCACTACGCCACCGTGCCGCCCCTGTTCAAGATTTATTTAAAAAAAAAAAAAATGTGATGAATGACTCTGGAGTTCTATCCTGCCAAGGGCATTTTGACACACACTTTATAGAGATGTTCATAAAGAGTTATTTATTTTCCTGCCGTAGGTCAAGATCAGGTGATGGACAGAAAAAAAAGAAAGAAACAAACAAAAGAGTGTTTGAGATAAAACAAGGCATCGAAATGGGTTAAATTCATGGATGTATGAACGCACATTTCTGAGCCCTTTCAAAATTGTCCTTGAACACACACACACACACACACACACGCTTTCATGTGCTGCCACTGACGCCCTGCAGGAGCGAGCACGACTACGCAAATTGTCTGAATGGAATTAGTGAGCGTCTCTCTCTCTCTCTCTCTCTCTCTCTCTCTCCCCCTTATTTTGCTCTCATGCCCCTGCACAGGAGGAAAAAAAACCCAACTCTTCACAGCACACAGCCTCAACCACAAACCTACAAACAAGGGGAAAAAAACATAAATCAGTTGCTCAACGATGCAGGAAAGACCGAAGCGAACAGTGTGTCACTGAGCCGTGCTATTATCTCAGTAAAGATCTGGCGGGCTCTGACACTCTAACATCTGAAACGATCTGATACATGGGCAGGATGAAGGACTGCAGCATAAACAGAGAGAGAAAATGAGCAGCCGTACCCTTTGAAGGCAGGGGATGACATTAATAACGACATTACTTCAAAACAAAATGGAGTCGATTCGCTTTTACAGGTGACGAACGCTACATGGAGTATCAGTGCACACTGTAGCAGATCGATTTAACCTGGGTTGCCAGGTTTCAGCAAGATTTCCAGCCCAACTCCATCTCAAAAAAATCCACCCGAAGAGCCGAAACGAAAAAATTTCCCAGCCGTCACTGTGGTGCGCACGCATTTCTCAGGTACAAACATCCTCCTCCTTTGTCTCTCTCAAGCTTCGTGAGATATTTTACAACAGAAATGGTTCTGTACGCCACGGACACGATGCCTTCGTTCCAGAAGTTTATTAGATTTAATTATAATTATTTGCTGTAAAACAAGATATTGGAGTATTTTTAAGCTAGGCAGTATGGGGCAGCGTTAGTCCTGCCTCAGTGGGTCTCTATGGATGACTTGCAACCACGTGATCAAAATGTGCTTCGTCCTGAGCGTCCGCCATGTTGGTGGATAAACAAAGCAACTCGGATGGCAGCCGCTGAAAGCGTGTCTGTAAACAATGCTGTAGTTTCTCAGTGTTAATATAAATCACATGCATCAATACTAATAAACCCCGCCTCTATCTCTCTGCCTCATTGCTCTCTCTTGCAGTCTCTCTCTCTCACACAGTTTCTCATCCCTCTCTCTCGAAGTCTCTCTCTCTCTCGCTCTCTCTCAGTCTCATCCCTCTCTCTCTGTTGCAGTCTCTCTCCCCTCTCTCGGTCTCTCTGTCTCATCCCTCTCTCTCTTACAGTCTCTCTCTGTCTCTCTCACACAGTTTCTCTCTCAGTCTCTGTCTCATCTCTCTGTCTCTCTCTTTCTCTTCCCCCTCTCTGTCTAATCCCTCTCTCTCTCTCAGTCTCTGTCTCATCCCTCTCTCTCTGTCTCTCTCACACAGTTTCTCTCTCAGTCTCTGTCTCTCTCTCTCCCCCCCTCTGTCTCATCCCTCTCTCTCAGTCTCTCTCACACAGTTTCTCTCTCAGTCTCTGTCTCATCCCTCTCTCTCTCAGTCTCTCTCACACAGTTTCTATCTCAGTCTCTCTCACACAGTTTCTCTCTCAGTCTCTGTCTCATCCCTCTCTCTCTCAGTCTCTCTCACACAGTTTCTATCTCAGTCTCTCTCACACAGTTTCTATCTCAGTCTCTGTCTCTCTCTCTCCCCCCCATCTCTCTCACAGTTTCTCTCTGTCTCTCTCTCTCCCCCTCTCTGTCTCATCCCTCTCTCTCTTAGTTTCTCTCACACAGTTTCTCTCTCAGTCTCTATCTCTCTCTCTCCCTCTCTGTCTCATCCCTCCCTCTCTCTCAGTCTCTCACACAGTTTCTCTCTGTCTCCCCTCTCTGTCTCATCCCAGTCTCTCTCTCTCAGTCTCTGTCTCAGTCTCTCCCCCTCTCTGTCTCATCCCTCTCTCTCAGTCTCTCTCACACAGTTTCTCTCTCAGTCTCTCTCTCTCTCTCCCCCCCTCTGTCTCATCCCTCTCTCTCTCTGTCTGTCTCTCTCACACAGTTTCTCTCTCAGTCTCTGTCTCTCTCTCCCCCTCTCTGTCTCATCCCTCTCTCTCTTGCAGTCTCTCTCTCTCTCACACACAGTTTCTCATCCCTCTCTCTCTAACTCTTTTATTGTCCTTTTCTCCATCATTGTCTGTCTCTCCCTCTGTGTATTTGATTTTCTTTCTGTCCCTCACTCTCTCCTTCATTTCTCTCCCACTGTCTGTCTTTCCTATTCCCTCTTTCTCCATCTTTCTCTGTCCCTCTTTTCCTCCATGTTTATAATTCTCGCTCCATGTCTGTCTTTCTGTCTCACTATCTCACTACATCTCTGTTACTGTATGTGTGTGTGTGTGTGTGTGTGTGTGTGTGTGTGTGTGTGTGTGTGTGTACCAATTGAAACACAGTGTGTCTGATGTCCATTTAATGCCAAATCATCAGCTTCTCCCAGTTTCACAGCCAGTGTGTGATTCGTTATCCGAGTGAGACCTGTACCCCACTGTGATGTGTCTCACACACACACACACACACACACACACACACACACACACACACACACACACACCACCACCAAAAAAAACCCCCTGCTGTATCTTACACACACCCTTTGCTCTCTGATTGGCCGAGCCAGCTGCTGAGACGTGACCTGGCTGGGGCTGATTGGGTTTATGGAATATTCAGGGACAGAGTGAGAAAATGTACCGGAATATAATGAGTGCTGGCGTAGTGAAGTGAATAACACACACACACACACACACACACACACACACACAATATCTAGCCAACTGATCTAATGAGGGAAGACGCTGCCTGAGTCCTCGGGCTGGATGCCCGTCTCTGTGAGTAATCTCTATGCCAATTACAAAGCGGTTTGGATTAAAAACCTGAGAAGATAAAAATAATAAAAACGGGATTATTAAAGCTGAAGTGCCTCGAGGCAATTACCATAAACCCTGCACAAAAACTTTATCTTCCCTGCTGTATGTGGAGAAGACAGACATCACGTCTTCTTCATTCAGTGAAGTTAGCATCCAGGACATCACTATCAACCCCAGCACCGTGGCCGTGTCCCAAATCCCACCTGAGACTAAACACTAAAGTCCAACACTAAAGTCACCTACAGGGTGTTTAACGCGCCCTATAAGTTAAACACCCTATAGTGCTGGCCTTTAGACAAGTCAGAACACAATCAGACACGGGTCCGAGAGCATCTCAGCGAGGAGGTCTCTGTCTGCTTCCAAGTGAATCGACTCTGAATCGACTCAGTGCAAGAAATGAATCAAACATTCCCTGTGCTTTGGGTTGCATTGTTTTTGTTTGTTTATTTGTTTATTTTCTGTACAGCCAAAGTGCAGAGCTATGGTGCTGTACAAATGACACCTCCTCTAGAAAAATAAAGAAAACTACTTTTAACCCCCCCAATCACCCTATTTGTGACCAATAAATGATACCTTTCGGCCCGACACGCACCTCAGATATCAGCTGGTTTGCTTTTTGGTTCTGCTGAAACTTGGTTACAGCTCGAAACCAAACTGAACAAACAAATCAAACAACCAAACCGAAAGAGTCAATTTGGCTTTGATTCAAATTCGACAGACGGAATCTGGCGTGAAAGTGCACACAAAAATAAAGATACCAGAACAGTTCTAGTCTTTAATCAAGGAAGAACCAATTTTGGTTCTGAAAGGAACCTTTGAGTCCAAGATTCTTGAGAAAGTACGTAGAACAGACAGGATTTCATTCGTACAACTAAAAAGAAATACATTTACATGAGTACATTTAAATGATGAGTATTTTTTATTATGATTTACTTAATTAATAAATGTATTTTTAAGTCTATTCCTAAACACATTTCAGTCTTAAATAGTTTTAGGAGATAATGGTGTTATTTTCGAATAATTTTTGTTATTTATTTCCGGACAGAAAAAAATAAATAAATCGTCTTAATAAGATTATATTTATCTTATAATAATCTCATCAAGAGAAATTTGATCAACTGCAAGATTAACATTTTTGTTGCAGTGTTTTACAGAATTGTATTAAAAAAATGGAAATATGATGATGATGATGATGATGATGATGATGAGTGTGCACAGTTATTATAAAAAGAAAAAAAACCTTTTCAATCCAATTCAATTTCACTTGTTTTAACAAGCAACACTGTCACAAAGCAGCTTTACAAAACATAAATCACAGATATAAATTTTAAATATGTACTTTTATCCTTAACGATCAAGCCTGAGGTGATGGTGGTGAGGAAAAACTCCCTGAGATTTCATGAGGAAGAAACCTTGAGAAGAACCAGATTCTAAAGGGAACCCATCCTCATTTGGAGGCAGGTAGGTAGGGAGGGAGGATAGGTAGGTAGGGTGGGTGGGTGGGTGGGTGGGTCGGTAGGTAGGGATGGCAGGTAGGTGGGTAGGGAGGGTGGGTGGGTAAATAGGGTGAGTAGGTAGGTACAGTGCCTTGCAAAAGTATTCATACCCCTTGAACTTTTTCACATTTTTCCACCTTACAACCACGAACTTAAAAGTTTTTTATTGAGATTTTATGTGATAGACCAACAGAGTAGCACGTAATTGTGAAGTGAAACGAAAATGATAAATGGTCTTCAAAATTTTAAACAAATAAAAATCTGAAAAATGTGGTGTGCATTAGTATTCAGCCCCCTGTACTCTGATACCTCTAAATACAATCCAGTGCAATCAATTGCCTTCAGACGTCATCTAATTAGTTAATCGAGTCCTACTGTGTGTAATTTACTCTCAGCATAAATACACTTGTTCTGTGAAGGCCTCAGTGGTTTGTTAGAGAACACTGAAGAACAAACAGCATCATGAAGACCAAAGAACTCACCAGACAGGTCAGGGATAAAGTTCTGGAGAAGTTTAAAGCAGGGTTAGGTTATTAAAAAATATCCCAAGCTCTGAACATCTCAAGAAGCACTGTTCAATCCATCATTCAAAAATGGAAAAAGTATGGCACAACTGCAAACCTACCAAGACATGGCTGTCCACCTAAACTGACAGAGCGAGCAAGGAGAGCACTGGTCAGAGAAGCAGCCAAAAGGCCCATGATCACTCTGGAGGAGCTGCAGAAATCCACAGCTCAGGTGGGAGAATCTGTGCACAGGACAACTATAAGTCATACACTCCACAAATCTGGCCTTTTTGGAAGAGTGGCAAGAAGAAAGCCATTGTTGAAAGACAGGCATAAGAAGCCATGTAGGGGACACAGCAAACATGTGGAAGAAGGTGCTTTGGTCAGATGAGACCAAAGTTGAACTTTTTGGCCTAAATGCAAAGCGCTATGTGAAACATGGTGGTGGCAGCATCATGCTATGGGGATGCTTTTCTTCAGCAGGGACAGGGAAGCTGGTCAGAGTTGATGGGAAGATGGATGGAGCTAAATACAGGGCAATCCTGGAAGAAAACCTGTCGGAGGCTGCAAAAGACTTGAGACTGGGAAGGAGATTCACCTTCCAGCAAGACAATGACCCTAAACATACGGCCAGAGCTACAATGGAATGGTTTAGATCAAAGAATATTCATGTGTTAGAATGGCCCAGTCAAAGTCCAGACCTAAATCCCATTGAGCATCTGTGGCAAGACTTGAAAATTGCTGTTCACAGACGCTCTCCATCCAATCTGGCTGAGTTTGAGCTATTTTGCAAAGAAGAATGGGCAAAAATTTCAGTGTCTAGATGTGCAAAGCTGGTAGAGACATACCACAAAAGACTTGCAGCTGTAATTGCAGCAAAAGGTGGCTCTACAAAGTATTGACGCAGGGGGGCTGAATACTAATGCACACCACATTTTTCAGATTTTTATTTGTTTAAAATTTTGAAGACCATTTACCATTTTCGTTTCACTTCACAATTATGTGCTACCCTGTGTTGGTCTATCGCATAAAATCTCAATAAAAAACTTTTAAGTTCGTGGCTGTAAGGTGGAAAAATGTGAAAAAGTTCAAGGGGTATGAATACTTTTGCAAGGCACTGTAGATAGGGTGGGTAGGTAGGTAGGTAGGTAGGTAGGGAGGGAGGGTAGGTAGGTAGTTATGGAGGGTAGGTAGGTAGGTGGGTAGGGTAGGTGTGTAGGTAGGTAGATAGGGAAGGAGGGTAGGTAGGTAGATAGGGAGGGAGAGTAGGTAGATAGATAGGGTGGGTGGGAGGGTAGAGTAGGTAGCTAGGGTGGGTGGGTAGGTAGGTAGATAGGGAGGGAGAGTAGGTAGGTAGATAGGGTGGGTAGGGAGGGTACAGGAGGTAGCTAGGGTGGGTGGGTAGGTAGGTAGATAGGTAGATAGGGAGGGAGAGTAGGTAGGTAGATAGGGTGGGTAGGGAGGGTACAGTAGGTAGCTAGGGAGGGTGGGTGGGTGGGTAGGTAGGTAGGTAGGTAGATAGGGAGGGAGAGTAGGTAGGTAGATAGGGTGGGTAGGGAGGGTACAGTAGGTAGCTAGGGTGGGTGGGTAGGTAGGTAGGGAGGGTAGAAAGCTAGGGAGGGAGGGTGGGTGGGTGGGTAGGTAGGAAGGTAGGTAGATAGGGAGGGAAAGTAGGTAGGTAGATAGGGTGGGTGGGTAGGTAGGTAGGTAGGTAGGTAGATAGGGAGGGAGAGTAGGTAGGTAGGTAGATAGGGTGGGTAGGGAGGGTACAGTAGGTAGCTAGGGAGGGTGGGTGGGTAAGTAGATAGATAGGGAGGATAGGTAAGTAGAAATAGCGCTCTTCTATAACAGTACCCTGTAGAGTTACAAAGGATAACTGTGAAACCAGGAAAATCATTATAGTTTTAACATGCAGTCTGTTTTGTTGAAGTTATAAACTGTTCACTGATGGAGATTTGAGTGCAAAACTGTTCGTAACAACTGCAGTCCTAGAGTTACCATGGTGATTGTAGTCCTCAGCCATCTTGACGGTTTCTAAGTGTAATTGCTGATGCGTAAATGAGCCGGTTGGATGTTACGGTCCCGTCCTGTACACTGCAGTGATGAGGGATTGTGTTACACAGTGATGTGAATAATAACCAGTGAATTAGACGGGATTATGAGAGTGGTAAATACTGCAGTGGGTTGTAGAAGTAATTATCAGTCGGTTTGTAGTCCATGTATACACACACACACACACACACTGAATGAACGACTCGGGTTTCTCCTAATGACACGATCACAGCTGCTGCAGATCATTAGCACTCTGATGAGACAATGCGGAGCGATCTGTATTCCCAACACTGCCTGGAAACACTCTTAAGGTCAGTTTATACTCCTGTGTTGAATCTACGCTGGACATGGACCTCTCCAGAAACCCAACCACACATCGTAGCAATGCAGATCGCAACAACCGTGACTGGTAGCATCGCATTTCTGGCTGCTCTTTCTTCTTGAAGAAAATCAGAAATCTCCTATGACGATAGTGTTAATATAAATATATAAAGTCTGAGGCTCGACAGCGGTTATGGACTTAAACACTGTGGCGTTATTTTTGTGCCTCATTCCTGAGCGTACGTGGTTTATAATTCATCACAGTAAAGTTGCCCGTGTTTTTTTGGTTTCCTGTTTATTCGTCCTACAGTGAAAGACGTAACTTACATTCCACTCTTCTTCTGTGTGGAAAAATTCTGGTGTTTCATGCAACAGCGCCTCCTAGAGGAGACGCTCAACTTAGGCTACAGATCAGAACTGTAGGTCAAGTAGAATTTTTCAACCAGGGTTAGAATTTCTACCCAGTTCATAATTTGCTACTTGTATTAGAGAGACTTACTATATCTCGGGTCAGGTTTAGGATTTGGGAAGTAATAAGACTGGATTCATAAATAATATAAAAAAAAAAAAAAAAAAATCACTCCTTCAATTGCAATCGTTACTGGTCTAGTGGTTAAGGTGTTGGGTTAAGAATCAGAAGGTTCTGAGGTCAAATCCCGGTTAAATATGAAAAAAAAGATGTTTAAAAAATTGCTAATTAGGTAGAAAGGGATGGACAGACAAGAGGAAATACTCGGTAGGTGCAGACAGAGAGGAAGTGGATAGAAGAAAGAGAGACAAAAGAATTGATGGAAAAATCCCTTTTAAGAATCTTAGATAATCCAAAATTTTACCTCGGATGGAAATTATGAATTAGGTTCGACATTTTAACCCAGGTCAAAAAAATAAATAAAAATAAATCACCTAGGTTGAAATTTTTACCTGTGACATACCCATGGTGTAGATTCAATGTAGAAGCCTTTACACTTACTGTTTCTCTCTCTCACACACACACACACACACACGAGCCTTAATTCTGATTGGTCAGAAATAAAAGAGATGCTGGTGAGCTAACGACTGGTTACAGCTACCATAAACAACTAACTTCTTTCACAAGTTGCTGTGATATAAGAGAAATAAAACACTCCAAGAAGTGCTGTTTTAGGAAAATAATCAACGTCCGTATGCTCCGCTTCATGACACCAACACGCTGTTGATTATTTTACCATAACAGCATGACACACAGAGGTTTATTCTTTACATGAAGCACATTTCAAACATCTCTTGACCAAAGTGATGTACAAAGTCAGATATGAATATCCAGTACTATTTTATTTTTATTTTAATATACTGTATTTTTTCATTTTTCTCAAAACCTCGTTGACGTGTTTAAGTTACACTCATCAGATCTGTTCAATTGTCAGTAATTTTAAGTTTTACTGTTTATCTTGGGAGGGGGAAAAAGAAACCCACGGCCAAGCTCCGCCTACTTTCCCAACAAGAACCCTGTTTGACGGACATGGCAGATGACCAACCACGTTCAGTGAACAGCTGCTTTAAAGACTCCAGAAGTTTTCCTGAAGTGCGTAAATACGGATCTGCAGAAAGAAAATCATCCTGCAGCGTTCAACATTCTGAAGCTTGTAGCCAGAAAAGTGTACAAAAAAAAAAATATCAGATGCTTTTGTATCCTGTGGGCGGACTCTCTAAGACTGGGACCTATTCAGGCTGGATTAGCTTCCCATGTGGAGTTGTGTGTCATTATTATCTCT
Organism: Neoarius graeffei; assembly: GCF_027579695.1. Lineage (NCBI taxonomy): Eukaryota > Metazoa > Chordata > Actinopteri > Siluriformes > Ariidae > Neoarius > Neoarius graeffei. Next base: position 6,149,727 of record NC_083589.1, on the reverse strand, counting down.
GGGATTTTTGCTCCTTCTGAATCTGTCCTACAAAACCGTGTGCGATGAGAACTCTGAATCCGATATCCTGATGAACCTTTACATCTCCGATCATGACCTGAGCACTACCTGAAAGATGACGCCAGATGGCGCTGTGGTGAGGAAACTGATTTTAATATGCAGCGAGAGACGGAACGTGCTGGTCTGAGAGAGGCAAAGAAACAGTCTGGCCTCAGAACACTGACTCGGACTCAGAACGTTGTGACAGTGCCAGTTTCACTGAAACGCCATCTGCAAGCAATTACAGAGCCGCTGACGGAGAATCAGACGCTGTCGACACCACAATCTGCTTCAGACTTGCGTTCTGATCGCTTTTACAGGACCGGAGATGAAAAGAACAAAAATGAGAAAATGGCTCAGGTCAAAATTCCGAAAGAGAATGAAAGATGACAGAATGAAAATAAATAAAACAGATGGTATGAGACGGGGAGAGAGAGAGAGAGAGAGAGAGAGAGAACTGACATCAAACAGAACTCATCACTCAGACATGATGTTTATTTTACACTCCTGTAACGGTTCTGCAGCAGCACAGTGGGAGGGTTCTACTCCACCAGACACTGAGGATACAGCAGATCAACACCAACATCATATGATAGAGCAAAGATGGACTCCAAAGTTTGGTAGAGAACGCTGGATCAGTTTCCACCAATGTAAACTAGGTGCTAGTTCTGGGTTGGTTCAACTTGCCAACGTTCTAAGCACCAGTTTGCTTTCCCACACATTACAGAGCCACCATACTGTAGATCCATGTCATTACGTCACTGTACACTCCCGGCCACTTTAATAGGATTGTTGATTCTAAGAGCCTTGCTCTTGGCTGCAGGAGTGGAACCCAATGTGTTCTTCTGTTTTCTGTTGCGTGCCGAGATGCTTTTCTGCTCACCACGGTTGTAAAGAGTGATTATATGAGTTGCTACATCCTTCCTGGAAAAAAAAAAGCTCAAACCACGAATCTGTCCATTTTCCTCTGACCTCTCTTATCAACAAGGTGTTTGTTTCCACCCACAGAACTGTCACTCACTCACTCGATGTTTTTTGTTTTTGGTACCATTCTGCGTAAGCTCTAGAGACTGTTGTGTGTGAAAACCCCAGGAAGGAGATCAGCAGGTTCTGAAATACTCAAACCAGTCCATCTGGGTCAAACCAACACCCATGCCACAGCGAAAGAAAGTCACACTTTGAGATCACAATGTTTCCCATTCTGATGTTTGAACATTATGAACATTAACTGAAGCTCCTGATTTGGATCTGCATGATTTGATGCATCGTGCTGCTGTCGAGGGATCGGCTGATTACAGAACTGCATCAAACAGCAGGTGGATGGATGGGAGTTCTTAATAAAGTGTCCACTGAGTGTATACATCTCCACTTTCCCAGCAACACTAGTGCCAAGCACAACAACAACAATGGTGGACTACTGGATTAGGAAGACTAGATGTTACACTTGCTCATTTTTTTAACGGGGGCCAAAAGTTTTCGTTGGTCTTGTTGATCATGATAATCCCACCCCCAGCCCCTGACGTAAGCAAACCAGCAAAGTGTTGGGGCTGCTTCCAAACCAGTTTTCGTGGCCGAGAGCCGGTTCTTTGGCTGTCGAAATGTGAAGAACCGGTTCGAGATTAGGCGCTGGCACCGAACTGACCCTCGAACTGCCTTGGTGGAAAAGGGCTATTCTTGGGTTTAACGTGATGTCATATCCGCCTCAGTCATTCAAAACATTATTTGGTGGTCTACCAAAGCTCAGTCGACAAAGCGTTTGTACAGAGAAGGTTGTTCGAATCAATCAAACTGTGAAACTGATAAAAGTTTCTTCAGGGTTCCCCGTGAACAAATAAAAAAGGGTGAACGAACACAGGATTTCACAAAAAGACGTGGAGAAAGGTGGCTTTTGAACCTCTCAATGAAATCGAAGGGAGCCGAGTCGAAGCACGTTCGAGTTTGCAGTGGTCACTTGGTGAAAGGTTTGTATTTCCCTCTCAGCTCTGGCCTTAGTGTTTTCCAAGTGCTTTTCTTGCTATGTGTTGTTATTTTACGGTACTTTTTTAGTCACAAAGCGCTAAAGTCCCCAGCTGTTTCTTTCTTTACTCCTCACAAAGTCCATATGCGTGAAGGTCACAACAAAATTCTTCCCCAGCCGTACAGTTACAATGCGCCGTGATCACTTCTCCGTCTTGTTTAACTAAAATCCAGGTCTTTAAAGGGGTTTCTGATGATCTTTGTGAATGATTTAGCTGAGAGATAAGAGCCAACACAAGTGAGAATCAAGCAAACTATTGTTTGTTTACACTTCAACTTGCAGCGCTTCGTTGTAAAGACGCGAACGAAAAGCTTAAAAAAAAACTTACACGGGCAAAAACAATACAGGATTCATTCAGCAGCGACTTGATCCCGAGGTCCTTTACTCAGCCACATGCAAAAAAAGTTGTAAGCCTCCATACTCTTCCACACTTTCATCTGTTTTGCGGTGTAGAAGGATGTCTGAACCACCAGATAGTTGGAGATGTCGGGGAACTCAACTGAAGGGTAGTTTTCAAGATTGTATGACAAATCCTTCTTTCCCAGATTGTAGGGGTCGATTCCATTGCACATAGCGATCTTCTGAATATATCTAAAGCGAGCAGTGGCTTCTAGGTTACGAGCGTACTCTGATAAGTTATTGCTAGTTGTTTGCACTACGGCAGCCATTTTGTTTTGCGAGACCACCAGCTGTTTTACTGGAAGTGAAATCGCTAAGAAAAGTCACGTGACTGAAACCCAAGAATTAGAGATAGAACCTGGACATGACAGAGAACTACACTCAGAACCTGGACCTGATAGAGAATCACAGCTACAACCTGGTCCTGATAGCGAAATACAAGTAGAACCTGGACCTGGCAGAGAAGCAACACCTCCCTGAACTATTAACAGAACCTAAACCAGAAGGGGAACCGCAGCAAAAATGAGACCTGATAAGTAAAACTAAGACCTATCAGGAAACTACAACCAGAACACTAACCTGAACTATAAACAGGACCTAAACTAAAGGGGGAACTTGGCACAGCTACAACTTGGTTTCCATCAAACATCAGAAACAGGACTACAGACACAACCTAAACCTGATAAAGTGTTAAATCTAAATCCTGGACTTGGTAAAGAACCACAGCAAGAATCTGGATGTAATAGAGAACCAAACTTAGGACTTGGACCTAATAGATATAACTTTCCAAAATATGGGCCTGATATAGAGCAGCACCCAGAACCGGGACCATAGAACCACACCTAGGACCTGGTTGAGAGCTACTTCTGAATCTGTACCTGGTAAAGAAGTACAAACAGAACCTGGACCTGATAGATAACTACAGCTCGAACCTCAACCTTATAGGTGGTACAGAACCACAGCCTGATGGAACCTGGACCTGATGAAAATGCCACAACCAGACCCTGGGCCAGATGAGGTAGAGACAGAATTTGGACCTGATGGAGAACTACACCCAGAACCTGGACACAGCAGAAACCAACATCTAGAACCTCAAATTCATAGACAACTAAAGGAAGAACCTGGAGCAGATAAAGACCCACAGTTTAAGAACTCAATTCTGAAGTTTCAGACCGTGTGTGTGTGTGTTGCCCCTTCTCACAGCTCATATTCCAGTCACAGTGTCACACACCAACAGATGGAGCATTCACACACGATTAACACAGGACAGTCTGTTAGCATGTCAAAGCTTAGCACGCTGACAGATGCTACTGTAACACGTCAGAGTCTCGCTATACACTGCTAGAACATCAAGGCTGTGTACGCAGTGGCTGTCTGACACACACACACACGAAAACCAAAAACGTTCAACAGATCATAAATAATTGTTATGCCCGTTTTAAAGAGCATGTGTGAGTTTGAAACTGTATCGGCATTTTTAAATCTCATCTCATTATCTCTAGCCGCTTTATCCTTCTACAGGGTCGCAGGCAAGCTGGAGCCTATCCCAGCTGACTACGGGCGAAAGGCGGGGTACACCCTGGACAAGTGGCCAGGTCATCACAGGGCTACACATAGACACAGACAACCATTCACACTCACATTCACACCTACGCTCAATTTAGAGTCACCAGTTAACCTAACCTGCATGTCTTTGGACTGTGGGGGAAACCGGAGCACCCGGAGGAAACATGCAAACTCCGCACAGAAAGGCCCTCGCCGGCCACGGGGCTCGAACCCGGAAGCAACAGCGCTAACCACTACACCACTGTACCGCCCGCATTTTTAAATCTTATTATTAAAAATAATAGAATTATAAATTAGTGATGCTGATTATTATTATGCATATGTATGTCATTGTACACAAACATGTGTAATGCAGAGACAGTGTGTGTGTGTGTGTGTTAGGAGAGGTTTGAGCCAGCCTTCTAATCAAGAAGGATTAACAAGCACTCATGTCCTCTCATTACCTTCTGGCCTATGATACTCTAGCATGCGCAAACACACACTCACACCATCTTCATTAGAACTCATGGGCACAGAGACCACACCTCCTTCAATGAGACTGGAAGATACATAGGCCAAACCTCCTTTATTTCAGCTTCCAGGTACAGAGGCCTCACTTACTTTGCTAGGACGATCATGTCTAGAGGCCACACCTCCTTCACTGAGACTGACAGAAACAGAGATTTTTAATATCGCTCATTTTTGTGCTCTGCAATTAATTATCCAAGAAGAGAGATATTGCACTCAATTTTATGTAAAATGTCAGTGCTCTCTCTTTCTCTCAGGAGTTTGTACTTATTAACACCATCACTCATGAAATAAGCACTCCAACAAATGACATGATTTTATCCTGTGTGCGCTGTTTTGACTAATCGCTGACATTCCTGCTGTGCTTCCTCTGCAAATTCTGACAAATCTCAGCTATTTAAACAGAATGAAGAGTTTTTGTTCTATGAAGGTGACTCAAAAGAACGTGCTCTGCCTGTGACAGTTTAAGAAATTCAAGCTCTGCTTCTAGGATCAGGAAGAAACGTGAAATCATGACTTATCCCTCACAACCCACCCACCGTCTTATCTGGAGTTTCCTGTCTCAGGTAGCTTTAACACTGTGACCTAAAGACAAGTACTAATCCAGATAAAAAGAATGAAAGATTGGGACCAACTCAGAGTCTGTACTTCAAAACTAGCCATAGGCAAACAGAGCCTGAACCATGGGAACTACCCAAGATGCAGAGACCAAGTCCCATAAAGATTGGGACTAACCATGTGTCACAGGCATGAGGACTGGGAATAGCCAAGTGTCAGAGCCCTATAGACTGGAACTAACCAAGCATCAGAGCTCTATAAACTGGGATGAACCAAATGTCATCGCTGCAAAGACTGGGACTAACCAAGCATCAGAGCCATAAAATCTGGGACTAACCAAGCTCCAGAGCCAAAAAGACTGGGACTAACCAAGTGTCAGAGCCATAAAGACTGGGTTAACCAAGTGTCAGAGCCATAAAGACTGGGACTAACCAAGTGTTAGAGCCATAAAGACTGGGTTAACCAAGCGTCAGAGCCATAATGACTGGGACTAACCAAATGTCAGAGCTCTTAAGATGGGACTCATCATGTGTCAGAACCTGAAAAACAGAGACTAACCAAAAGAGTCTAACTAGAAAAAAAAAGTTATAAATTAAAAGCCAGACTAATAAAGAAATAGAACCTTGGTCTATATATGGTCTAGTATAAATGTATAGATTAGGAGGACTCAAGAGCTGGAACCTTAAATACTGGGACAAACAAGGAATAAGAAGAACCTTAAAGACTTCGTCGAACCAATTGGTATAATCTTAAAGACTAGCATTAGTCATGAGCTGGAACCTTAAATACTGGTACTAACCAAAAATAACAAGACGACCTATAGCCTGAAAGAGTGGGACTAATAAAGAGACTTGTAGTCGTCACTGCCGAATCGGACCCGGGCTTGAGGTGAACCATATTTGGTTAACTTGGCCAGAATTGCAGCAGTAGGGAGGCCAGTTCCTTTCTGCACGTTCACACACCTATGGGCAATTTAGAGTAGCTAGTTAATCTAACTCCATGTCTTTGGACTGTGGGGAAAACTGGAGCACCTGAAGGAAACCCATGCAGACACAGGGAGAACATGCAAACTCCACACAGAAAGGCCCCTGTTGGCCACTGGGCTCAAACCCAGAACCTTCTTGCTGTGAGGCAACAATACTAACCACTACACCACTGTGCCGCCAATAAAGAGACTAATAAACCTCTAATCAAGAGCTAAAGGTGACGTTATACCTCTATTCCACCAGTTGACACAGTTTCCTGAGGTTTTAATAAAATGTCTGTGACGTGCTTTTGTCAAAATAGCACAAGGATGAAGCCCCACAGCACCTTCTCACCCTGTCCAAACAGCCCTGTTCAAAATGGCTGAGTTGAGCACCTGTTCCTTTAAATGATAATTAGCCACTGCTCACCCCACCCCTCTGTTCTGCCAGCCAATCAGTTAGCACTTCCCTCATGAATATTCATTCGTAAAGTCAGTTCTAAGCCATGAGTGGAGATACTCTGATGAGGGGGCGGGATTATTTTAATGACCTCCCCTTATGACATAATAATAATAATAATAATAATAATAATAATAATTTCAATTTATATAGCACCTTTCTCAAAACCCAAGGTCGCTTTACAATTATAGAAAAAAAAAGAGAAAAAAAGTCCACCAAATAAAAGGTCAGGATATCATTCCAATGGTGTAGCAGCCACAGTCCCACCAAAAGGCACACGAAAATAAGTCCCACACCACCAGCACAGCCGCCGCGATGCCACCGGGCAACATCACTTGGAACACCACGCCATGGATCCACAAAGTGAGCACAGACGCACCGCCATGCAGAGCGCTGGTATGTCTCAAACCGCCTGCACAGCCGCCGCAACGCCACAGAGCAACATTGCTCGGAACATCATGCCAAGCACTGCTGCACAGAGCGCTGGACAACCACGATGTTAAAATGAGCAACAAGCTCACTGCAGCCCATAGCTAGGAGCACAGGCATCACCCACGGCGAACCAAGGCCTGGAGGGAACCGACGCCCAAAACTGGGTCCTGAGCTACACCAGGACCGGCGGACAAAAACACTCAAACAAAAACAAACATCAAACTACACAAACACAAAAAATAAAAACAAAAGAGAAAATAAAATTTAAAAAATAAAAAATAAAAAGCTCCGGTGAGAAGCGGCAGCCAGAATGCGCACGGCATACTCTCAACCAGAAACAGAAAATAAGACAGAGAGAGGAGCCGAATCTGAACGGATTGTTTCCTGAAATAGGCTGAAGAAAAGAAACTGATTGGGTTGTCTTATTTCAGAGTTTGTGGGTTGGTAGGCTCCAGATACCCAAATGTATGTGTACAAGGACTGAAAAATGATTTGCATAATAATATGTCCCCTTTAAAGCTCTAAAGGCCTAAAATAAGCACCCCAAAATGCAGGGGTTTACCAAAAGTCAGTGTTTTATTGACTAGAAATAACCAGCAGTTTGAACTCTAAAGACTGGGACTAACCAAGAATTAGAGCCTTAGAAACAGGGTTTCACTTGGAATTTGTGCACCTACTACAGAAGTATTAGGTACTTACACTCTAGGAAAATAAAGTACAGTATTGTACCTTTAGGGGTACAAAAACCTTGTCACTGGGCCAGTACCTTCTAAAGTACTTATTTGTACCCTTTAGAAACTGTTTGGGAACATGTACCTTTTTGGCCCTAAAAAGGTACACATAGTTACCTTGAGGTCCAATAATGAGCCCTAGGGGGTACATTAGTGTAGACTGTACCTTGGGGGACAGAAATGAACTCCTACTGTGCCCTTATTTTTGACAGTGTACCAACTAACCAAAGGGTAGAATCATAAAGACTGGGACAAACCAATAGTTTTCCCCCTAAAGATTTTGACTAATTACGAGTTAAAGCTTCTAAGACTAGGACCGACCAAGAATAAGAGTCCATAAGAATTGGGCAAACAAAGAACCAGAACCTTAAAGACTAACCATGAATTGTTAAATAACCTCAAAATAAAACCTTAAACACTGGGAATAACCAAGTACAAGAGCTATAAAGATACTCCTAAGTGTTAAAAAGACCTAAAGAGCATTAATTGCTGGATATAACCAAGAATTAGAACCCTAAAGACCAGAACTATCCAAGAGCTCTAAAGACTGGGATTTAGCATCCTAATCAGTTGTACTAATCAAGAGTTAAAACCCTTAAGACTGGGACTGAAAAACAGTCAGAGCCATAAATACTGGGACTAACCCAAGAGTAATTACAGTAAGAAAAGTCTTTAAAGTTCTTACTTAATGGTTGTAAAAGTAATTAAGAACAATCATTGAAATAAAAACATCTTTACATTCAATCTAGAGTAGACATTGTACTTTGGACATGGATGTGTCTTTCAATTACAGATAGCAGCTTGTAACGGCAGCGTATCGCTTCAGAGCATTATAAAGCTAGTCTCCTTGCTGTGAAAGACTCCCGCTGAGGAAATAAAGCCGGAGGATATTAATACACCATCAAAATGACTAGCGTGTCTGCGTCAGTGTCTATTTTTACAGGCTTTGCGCCTCTGCTAATCATGGCACTGTGACGTTTAGGGAATACTAAACAGCAGCCATGTCTGAAACGCGACTTGAGGCTTTCAGAGGGCATGACTCAGCAAATCATCAGGAGCAAGCAGGACCAACTGACTGACCAATCAATCAATCAGTCTTGATTTCTGAAGCAGGATTACTTCACAACAAGCACAAACACGCACTGGCATGCAGGCATCGAAGGCTTTGATATACAATATATTCAGCGTTCCTGATCAAAATTTAAGGCAGTAAGGTGAACATCAGGCTAAGCTTCAAGAGCCTTCTCAAGTTCAGCATTCTTCTCTTACCTCTCTCCCTCTGTACAAGCAGGGTGGCCTCGGCTCCGACCACACATTCCTTCAGCAACTCCACCACCCGTGTGTGAGAAAGCGTGAGGGCTGGCCGCTGGTTGATCTCCACGATCAGGTCTCCTTCGCACAGACCTGGGCAGCGCTGAGGCTCGAGCACCTGCTTCACCCTCTGACCCCCATCGCTGTCCGCTACAGTGAAGCCAAACCCGTCTGACCCCTTCACAATGGTAACGGCAATCAATTCTGTCCCCGACGACGCCACCGAGACTCCATCATCCAGGAAGTGCGCGGTGCGGCTTAAGTACTCCATGTACGTGTCATACGTGGTGCAATTGCGCCCATTGAGCAATAGGGGGCGGTCTCCTATAAGACCCAAAGGAGAGATCATGGTGTTTCCTGAATCCTCTGCGTCATAGGGTAACGGGTATCCGCGGCAAAGTGCCAGGGTCACGCTCTGTCCAATGGGCACCGACTGGAATAGCTTCACCACGTCTGCGTGAGTCGTGCCGAGAACACACACCTCATTTATGTAGACGATCACATCACCTACAAACATAAAGCAACATAAATAATGAAGGTGTAGCATTTCAAGAAAAAAAAAGGGCTGAGAATAAAATTCATATAATTTATCACCTCATCGTTTCTATAGTAACAGCTAATTAACAGGGACCTGGATAAAGACTGAAGCTTAAATGTCCCACACTGAATTCTGAGATAATACCAAATAGATTGTTAATTATTATGTAAAACAGCAGGAAGCAGAGAGCAGGATTCAACAGTCTGCCCTCGGAGCTGACTGTGTGTGTGATTTAATGCCATATGGAACACTTCCATTGACGAGTCTCACCCCTCACGGCTGTTGTGTTATGTTCAGGAATTTTAATTAGTCTCGTTAAACATCATCGGCATTTGCCTTCAAGCCCCGGTGGCTTGATCAATAACATCACACCATCATGGAAAACAAATGACATCTAAACAACCTCCCTGCTCTCTTTCAGCCTCTGGGGGTGGGGGGTGGGACTGTCGATTAGTGTAGGAGCTGTAAATGATCTCACTCCCCCCTTTTCTACTGTAAATTGGTACGTTCCATTTTAATACAAGATAAATAAAATTGTAAGATTATTGCTTTATTTATATTAAAGCATTTTCTTCTACGTCATTCTCAGTGAAGGAGGTGTGGCCTTTTGGTACTGTCAGTCCTAGTAAAAGAGGTGTGGTCATTGTATCTGTCACTTGCAGTGAAGGAGGCATGACCTATATGAGTGTAAAAGGCGTGGCCATTGTGTTTGTCACTCTCAGTTTAGGAAGCATGGCTGTTGGGTCTGTCAGTCTTAGTGAAGGAGGTGTGGCCATTGGATCTTTTAGTCTCACTATAGGAGGGGTGGCCTTTGGATCTTTTAGTCTCACTATAGGAGGGGTGGCCTTTGTGTCCATCAGTTGAAGGGAAAGAGGTGTGGCATTCTCAGTGTAGGAGGTGTGGCAGCTGTATCTTTCATTCTTAGTGAAGGAGGTGTGGCCTTTGTGTCCGTCAGTTCCAGCAAAGGAGGCATTTTGTCTATCAGCATTGGGTCTGTCAGTCGAAGGGAAAGAGGCGTACCCATTTGGTCTGTCAGTCGAAGGGAAAAAGGCGTAGCCATTGAATCTATCAGCATTGGGTCTGTCAGTCAAAGGGAAAGAGGCATAGCTATTGGGTCTGTCAGTCGAAGGGAAAGAGGCATAGCCATTGCGTCTGTCAGTCAAAGGGAAAGAGGCATAGCCATTGGGTCTGTCAGTCGAAGGGAAAGAGGCATAGCCATTGGGTTTGTCAGTTGAAGGGAAAGAGGCGTAGCCATTGGGTCTGTCAGTCGAAGGGAAAAAGGCGTAGCCATTGAATCTATCAGCATTGGGTCTGTCAGTCAAAGCGAAAGAGGCATAGCCATTGGGTCTGTCAGTCAAAGGGAAAGAGGCATAGCCATTGGGTTTGTCAGTCGAAGGGAAAGAGGCGTAGCCATTGGGTCTGTCAGTCAAAGGGAAAGAGGTGTAGCCATTGGGTCTGTCAGTTGAAGGGAAAAAGGCGTAGCCATTGACTATCAGCATTGGGTCTATCAGTCAAAGGGAAAGAGGTGTAGCCATTGGGTCTGTCAGTTGAAGGGAAAAAGGCGTAGCCATTGACTATCAGCATTGGGTCTATCAGTCAAAGGGAAAGAGGCGTAGCCATTGGGTCTGTCAGTCGAAGGGAAAAAGGCGTAGCCATTGACTCTATCAGCATTGGGTCTATCAGTCAAAGGGAAAGAGGCATAGCCATTGGGTTTGTCAGTCGAAGGGAAAGAGGCGTAGCCATTGGGTCTGTCAGTCGAAGGGAAAGAGGCGTAGCCATTGGGTCTGTCAGTCGAAGGGAAAAAGGCGTAGCCATTGAATCTATCAGCATTGGGTCTATCAGTCAAAGGGAAAGAGGCATAGCCATTGGGTTTGTCAGTCGAAGGGAAAGAGGCGTAGCCATTGGGTCTGTCAGTCGAAGGGAAAGAGGCGTAGCCATTGGGTCTGTCAGTCGAAGGGAAAAAGGCGTAGCCATTGAATCTATCAGCATTGGGTCTGTCAGTCAAAGCGAAAGAGGCATAGCCATTGGGTTTGTCAGTCGAAGGGAAAGAGGCGTAGCCATTGGGTCTGTCAGTCGAAGGGAAAAAGGCGTAGCCATTGAATCTATCAGCATTGGGTCTGTCAGTCAAAGCGAAAGAGGCATAGCCATTGGGTCTGTCAGTCAAAGGGAACGAGGCATAGCCATTGGGTCTGTCAGTCGAAGGGAAAGAGACGTAGCCATTGGGTCTGTCAGTCGAAGGGAAAGAGGCATAGCCATTGGGTCTGTCAGTCGAAGGGAAAGAGGCGTAGCCATTGGGTCTGTCAGTCAAAGGGAAAGAGGCGTAGCCATTGGGTCTTTCAGTCGAAGGGAAAGAGGTGTAGCCAATGGGTCTGTCAGTCGAAGGGAACAAGGCGTAGCCATTGGGTCTGTTAGTCTCAGTTTAGGAGGTTTGGCAACTATATATTTGAGTCTTAGTGAAGGAGGTGTGGCCTTTGTGCCCATTGGTCCCAATGAAGGAGATGTAGCATTTCTGAATATCACACTCACTGAAGGAGGCATGGCCTCTATATATGTCAGTCCCAGTGATGGAGATGTTGCCTTTTCCTCCTAAAAGTTAACGAGCTACCTGTTTTGATGGAAATAAAGCTGAGTATATAATCCTTTATCACACTGAAACAGCTTTAATTTACATTTTTTAATAATCTCTTTTGTCATTCATCTCATCTCATTATCTCTAGCCACTTTATTCTGTTCTACAGGGTCGCAGGCAAGCTGGAGCCTATCCCAGCTGACTACAGGCGAAAGGCGGGGTACACCCTGGACAAGTCGCCAGGTCATCACAGGGCCGACACATAGACACAGACAACCATTCACACTCACATTCACACCTACGGTCAATTTAGAGTCACCAGTTAACCTAACCTGCATGTCTTTGGACTGTGGGGGAAACCAGAGCACCCGGAGGAAACCCACGCGGACAACATGCAAACTCCGCACAGAAAGGCCCTCGCTGGCCACGGGGCTTGAACCTGGACCTTCTTGCTGTGAGGCGACAGCGCTAACCACTACACCACCGTGCCACCCTAATCTCTTTTGTGTTTATGATTATTACATTTAAGTAATGATTGTCTGAGGGATCGGAAATCATGGGTGTTCAGATTAGGCTTGAGCCCTTTGCCCTTTACACACTGAAATTCCTCCAGATTCTTTGAATCATTTAATGTTATCATGCATCGTAGAGGGTCAAATATCCAAGTCCCTTCCTGTCTTTCATTGAGGAACATTGTTTTTAAACATTTCAATAATGTTCTCACAGATTTGTTGACAAACTGGAGATTCTTGGCCCATCTTTACTCCTCAAAGACTCGGCATTTCCTGGATACTGATTTTATCCCAAATCATGATTACAGTCACCCATTTCACATCATTATTTAATTGTTTTACCTCATTACTAGCCCTAAGTTGCCCCTGTTCCTATTTTTTTTTTGGAATGTGTTGCAGGACTGAAATGCAGGAATGGATGTATATTAACAAATGAAATGAAGTTGACCAACAAAACATGAAATATCTTGGGTTTAATCTGTCTGTAATAAAATACAAATCAATTTTGAAATCGCACTATTTTATATTACACTGGCCAAAGGGCTGTCCATCCAGCTGCTTATTAGAATATTAGGCCACACCCATCAGGACAACTCAGATTCTGTAAATCAGCTGCTGTTTGAATTGTTTTTAAAATCACATTTCTGTCTCACTTTTTCTGCATCACTGATAGACACTCATGTGGTAAAGCATCGCAAACATCTGTAATATATTACATCGTATTTCCCCAGATTTTAAAGCGTCAATTTAATCAAAAGGATTAAACAGATAATTAATAGTTATTCCACAAAATTGAGTCGTACATGAGCTGATAGCCAAAGGGGCGTGTAGCACCGAGATGTACGACAAGATTGAGTGGAATAACTCTTTCATTCTATCCACATTCACTGGGTTTTGAGAAACGGAGCATTTTTATTCTTATTTTTTTGCAAATTCAATAAATTAAAACTTAATACAAAACATCTGACAAAATCATTTCCGCTTAAAATGTAAACAAAGTGGCGAAATGACAGTAGCAATTTGCGAAAAAATGCGATAATAATAATTCTTGAAAAATTCAAAAAGGTACATTCTTACCATCAAATACTTTTATTCCATATTTTGTTGTTGTTGTTTTTGTATTTTTTGGGGGTTTTGTTTTCGAGTCGAGTTTTTATTTCGTCCTCGGTTGGCTCAGCAACACACTCCGGCATTTTGTTTTTCTCTATTCATGGTATATGAGCTGATAGCCTAGTAGTAGAGTAGCCAATCAGAGCGCACGATTGCTCATATCCAGTGAATGTGGAGAGAATAATATGTGATGTACAGCGATGAGTACAGTGCTCAAAGCAAGTGCTGCTGTTAAATAATAAGTCAATTATTCCAATCGTATTTAAAGTAATTACTTTAATCTTGTTGAAAGAATCACGTCGGTTTCATAACGTCTAATCCTTAAATGACAGAAAAAGGTGCTTTTCTGCTCTAAAGTTCAACCAGGAATGATGAAAACGAGCAGTTATACATCTCTGATAATGTGAGTTTATGAGACCTCAGAGGTCTGAAAGAGACGTTTTAAGCCGACTGTCACACACAGGGATGAAAGCCAGCGCTGCAGGTCGGCTACTCTCTCTCTCTCTCTCTCTCTCTGTCTCTCTCTCTCTCATGCCTGCTTTCCCATGATACACCTTAACAGCTCATTAGGCAGCTAGTGAGCTCTTAATAGCACACGCAGGTGCAAACAAACAGAAACACAACGGGAGCCCAGAGGCACAAACTGGACTCACAGCCAGAGCTGACGATGAACAACAAGAGCCAAAGTGTATGTGTGTGTGTGTGTGTGTGTGTGTGTGTTGCTCTTCTCACACCCAGCGCGTTTGAGTATTTTACATTTCCAAGCTGGCGAAGCACAAGCTGTGCACAACTGTATCAAAATATGCTGCCCGTAAGAAAGTAGATTTAAAATAAAAAATTAACTCAATTCTAGCATCATTTATTGATTTGTTTGTTTGTTTGTTTACAGGTAACCACAATAAATTACATCTGGCTGTGATTTCTATTGTTTTATAGTTTGTTAAAAAGCAGTATACCATAAATGAGGCTTAACTATTAGCTTTTGTCATCAAAAAACAGGAGCCAGGTAAACTAGTGATATTATATGACTGACGGTTCAAATGTAACCTACAGTGGTGCTTAGAATTTTCTATATTTCTGCATAAATATGACCGAAAACATCATCAGATTTTCACATTTCGACTGGATTAAGGTCAGGACTTTGACTTGGCCATTCCAAAACATTAACTTTATTCTTCTTTAACCATTCTTTGGTAGAACAACTTGTGTGCTTAGGGTCGTTGTCTTGCTGCATGACCCACCTTCTCTTGAGATTCAGTTCATGGACAGATGTCCTGACATTTTCCTTTAGAATTCGCTGGTATAATTCAGAATTCATTGTTCCATCAATGTTGGCGAGCCATCCTGGCCCAGATGCAGCAAAACAGGCCCAAACCGTGATACTACCACCACCATGTTTCACAGATGGGATAAGGTCCTTATGCTGGAATGCAGTGTTTTCCTTTCCCCAAACATAACGTTTCGCATTTAAACCAAAAAGTTCTATTTTGGTCTCATCCATCCACAAAACATTTTTCCAATAGCCTTCTGGCTTGTCCATGTGATCTTTAGCAAACTGGAGACGAGCAGCAATGTTCTTTTTGGACAGCAGTGGCTTTCTCCTTGCAACCCTGCCATGCACACCATTGTTGTTCAGTGTTCTCCTGATGGTGGACTCATGAACATTAACATTAGCCAATGTGAGAGAGGCCTTCAGTTGCTTAGAAGTTACCCTGGAGTCCTTTGTGACCTCGCGACTATTACATGCCTTGCTCTTGGAGTGATCTTTGTTGGTCGACCACTCCTGGGGAGGGAAACAATGGTCTTGAATTTCCTCCATTTGTACACAATCTGTCTGACTGTGGATTGGTGGAGTCCAGACTCTTTAGAGATGGTTTTGTCACCTTTTCCAGCCTGATGAGCATCAACAACGCTTTTTCTGAGGTCCTCAGAAATCTCCTTTGTTCGTGCCATGATACACTTCCACAAACATGTGTTGTGAAGATCAGACTTTCATAGATCCCTGTTCTTTAAATAAAACAGGGTGCCCACTCACACCTGACTGTCATCCCATTGACTGAAAACACCTGACTCTAATTTCACCTTCACATTAACTGCTAATCCTAGAGGTTCAGATATGTAATATTGGATCATTTTCCTCAATAAATAAATGACCAAGTATAATATTTTTGTCTCATTTGTTTAACTGGGTTCTCTTTATCTACTTTTAGGACTTGTGTGAAAATCTGATGATGTTTTAGGCCATATTTATGCAGAAATATAGAAAATTCTAAAGGGTTCACAAACTTTCAAGCACCACTGTAAGCTCTGCCTTCTATGATTGAGAGACAGCTGGAACATGGCAAACTTAGGACACTGGAAGATATTAAGAGTTGTGTGTGTTTACCTGTAACCATCTTGCCGTCCTGTGCAGCAGGGCCGTCTGGAATCACGCTCTTCACCTGCAGGAACTCGTCTGGTTCGTCTCCGCCGATAATTGTGAAGCCGAATCCCATGGTGCTTTTCTGCAGCGTCGTCGACAGGAACCTGCCTTTCAGCTGTGTGGGGTCTCGTGTGAACAGGGGCTTCTCTATACCCACACACACACACACACACACACACACACACACACACAAACAACAAAAATCATCATCAAACACTTCCATCCAGAGCAACTTTATGACTCTGAAGAGTTGCACTTAAAGAACTAAACCCAAATCAGCAGTGAGCACACACACACACACACACACACACACACACACACACACACACACACACACACACTCACACACTCAGCTGTGACGGATCTTGCTTCTTGTTGCTCCAGTATGAGTCTCGCTGCCTGAATTTCTATATTACCCCATATCTCTGAAGACACTCATAACTGAAGCAAGAAAAGTGCACACAGGAGGCATGAAGGGCACTAAAACATTCTCCACCCTTTCAAGGGACTAAAACCAGGCTGCAACGGAGATAAAAAAAAAACTCACAGAACGGCATGACGCTGATTAACAGAGACCTCTCGCTGCTCCATTACATCCTCACATAATGTAATTAAGCAGCTTTTTCATTTCCATGTTTCTTTCTGGAAATGTCTCCAGGGCCATGCTTTCATTCAGGTACTGTAATGAGTCGAGAACAAATAAATTAAAGCGCAAAAGATACATGCGAATCTGGGAAGGGGAATATTCAGTCATTTTTTGCACAAATAACAGTTTTAAGTCGAATTTAACACGTAAAATACTACATGGAGTTTGAACAATGATGGAAAAGTGCCGAGTATTAAAACTTCTTTATACCATCACATTATTTTACACATTTCCAAAACTAATCTACATTTTTTTTAACAAAAAAAAATTCAGATTTGAAGTTATCTTTGTGATAATGTTTAATGCCTCATAAGCTGAACTCAAACAAAGATCCAATCTTTTGAAAAACAGTTTATCAGTAACCGCTCAAATGTAGCTAAAGTTGACTGATGCACTAAATATTAGGTCGTGTTTGCTAAAACATTAAAAACAAAAAAATATTAATTTAAAACCAGTGTCACGTAAAGCTGGTGTAATTGAATGTGATAGAATTCGAATCAATTAAAATGAACCTTTAATGCTACAGTATTTTCCAACTTTAAAGTGAAGTAACACAGCTTGTAGCATTCATTGTTCTTGTTGTTGTTGTTGTTGCTGTCTCTCTCCAAATCTGACTGTTATAACATACTGCATGTCGTCATAGTCGTAATTTAACTCTGTCTCCAGCTTCCATATTTTAAAATAACAAACTTGACCTACACAGCAATAGTAACTGAGTGTGGGCGGAGCCTAGTATCAGTCAGTCAATTTGCTGTCGTCTTTAAAATCTGACGCGACTGTCTGGAACTAGTGTGCACCTTAAACAGAGAAAATTTGTGCAAATGATGACAGCATGATCGAAATAATACCCCAGGCATAAATTAAATGAGGAAAGCAAATCCACGTCACTGAGAGTTGAGGAAAAAAGCCAAGCCGAGCGAATCTGAGGGAACTGGGAAAAGCATGTGGGCTCCTGCAGCAGGCACGCATTCCTCCAGCGCAGCAGGGTGCGCTATAACGAGGACGTACCGTGCGGTGCGAATGCTCCGGGCCGGCTCAGGGGGGCCTCGGGCAGGTCAGTGAGGCTGTGAGAGCGCTCAGGAGCCGGGCCCACATACGCCAGCCTCACCCGGGGCAGAGTGGCGAAGGACACGCCCTCATCCGCTGTTTCAAACGGAGAGAACAGGCTCAGATCATCCAGGAAGTGGAAGTGGAGTGCAGAAATAACCAGGAGGAAACTCAACACACCTATTCACTAAACACCATAATAAACACCACTGATTAAAGTGTTGATGAATATAATGTCTCCCAAAGCATCCTCCTGAGCGTACAGAGCACAGGGACGAGACAGTGAAGAGACACGGCTACTGCCAGGATGAGTGTGCATGGTGTTTATGTGGCTTATATAGTGTGTGTGTGAAGTGTAACGTAACGGTGTATGTGTGTAGTGGAGATTAATGTAACAGTGTTTGTGTGTATTACAGCTTA